>NC_048237.1:6627929-6665750 GCF_002007445.2 Ailuropoda melanoleuca
TATTTATAATCACTTAAAAATGTAAAAATCACTCTAAATTTCCCCTAGAAAAACAGATCACTTGCTGGATTTTATCCAAGGTCTGTAGTTTGGTGATCTCTCTAAGGAAATATGACCTAAACCATTGTGAGCAGAGTCAGGACTTTTACTAGGAGTGCTGACTTAAAAACCCTTTCTTCTGCCAGGAAAAGGTAATGTTTATCCCCCAAAGCTACTGGAAGCTGTCTTGAAATTATGAAGGATTCAAACTATAAATATGTTTAATACTAAGATTTCAAAGAAGCAAGAGAAATAAAGTTGATCCATGTTGAGCTATACAATCAACTCTCCCCATCAGCTATTTCTACACACAAACTTTACAATTTAAGTGAGCCAATAATTTCCATTTACTTTTTTTGGAATCATACTTTTTTATTTTTAATCAAAATTACTTTAATGGATAGACGTATTAATCTTTATGATCGTAGCACATAGGACAGGAAATATTCAGTGCATGTTTCTTGTAAATTTATGGGAAAAACTACATACTTATTCATTAGTTCCTTTGGCAAAGAATATTGTAAACCTTTTATATATGTGTTTCAGGGGTTGTGGTCAACAGATTTTGCTCAATGAGCTTTGAAACTGTAGTTCAAGTAAAGCCAGGTGCTATGCCAGGAGAGTTGAAGATACAAGTAAATGAAGTCAGAGTCTACATTCAAATGGTAATGGGAAAATATTCAAATGTCAAGTCCACAGAGATTGAAGCATGATCAAAATCAGGATCAGATTTTTTTCTGTCAGAATTGGGAATATGGGAATTAGATGGTCGTAAAATGAGGTCAATACAGCAACAAATATTTTCTTGTAGTTTGAAACAGTTCCCTAAAATTTTTTCATATAGGCCCATGAAGGTGATTGTTTTAGAATTTTTGAAGATTCTCTTGTATTTTAAGCCCTGTTACTCTGGATTCTTGCATTTATTTTCCAGACAGTGTTATGTCAGATCACTTTAGCTTTTCTATGTATTGATTTTGGCTGCAAACTCAGCCCCAAAATACTCTTCATTTTATTTATTTATATTTTTTTTAAGATTTTATTTTTTTAGAGAGAGAACAAGCAGGGAGAGGGACAGAGGGTGAAGCAGGGTCCCCCTGAGCAAGGAGCCCAATGTAGGACTTGATCCCAGGACCCTTGGATCATGACCTGAGCCGAAGGCAGACGCTTAACCAACTGAACCACCCAGGCATCCCTACTTTTAGTTTTAGATTTCATTTTGAAGGGTGTATGTTGCCTTTAAAAGATGGTTGTTTGTTCTAATTATATGGTTTTATAAATCTGTAGTTCAGAGGCTCAGGTATACATAGAATCAGGTGGTTCAGGAAAAAGAGTAAATATCAGATTATCTTCCTATCCTTCAGTCTTCGCAAACCTTCTTCCTAATCCTGAAAAAAATGCAAAAATTCATTGCATATGGAATCATAAAAGTACTCATTGTAACCCAAAAAGGGGAGAACAAACTTTCTTTGGTGTTAATAGTAATAGTGGAAATAACAAAAGAAGCAAAAACAGGACAATAGAAAAAAAAATTATTCTGCATACTTGAAATAGAGGAGAGGAATTTCTTCTTTTGAAGGAAGAATTAGAACTTCAAGGAGCATTTCACACCTAAGAGTAGCTTACATTATTTTGAGAACTTTATATTTAATAGAATATGATATTGAAAGAATATATAAGGGTGCCTGGGTGGCTGAGTCAGTTAAGTGGCTAACTTTTGGTTTCAGCTTGGGTCATGATCTCAGAGTTGTGGGATTGAGCCCCACCTCAGACTCTGCAGTCAGCATGGAATCTGCTTGGGATTCTCTGTCTCCCCCTCTTCTGCTACCCCTTCCCCTGCTTGTGCGTGCACTCTCTCTCTCTCTCTCTCTCTCAAATAAATAAATAAATAAATAAAATCTTTTATAAACATAAAGAATATTTAAAGAAACTTTTAAAATTAATTTCTTTATAACTGAGCATTGCAAAGGTCAACTAATAAAATTGAAAAGTTGAACGTGATTGTTTCTGTCATAATAAAGTATTAAAAATTAATTCTCTCGTCTGTATAAACAGATGAAAATTTAGATATGTAGTATAATGTTATTTCAAATGCAGTTGAAAATCAGTACAGATTATTAATTTTTTAAAGATTTTTATTTATTTGTTTGATGTGGGGAAGAACCAGGGGTGAAGAGAGAATCTCAAGCAGATTCCCTGCTGAGCACAGAGCCCAACAGGGTGCTCAGTCTCATGACCCTGAGATTATGACCTGAGCGGAAATCCGGAGTCCAGCACCCAACTGACTGAGCCACCTAGGCGTGCTCACAGCACAGATTATTTAAGCTGGATTTTTCCTTCCTCCTCTATTTTCTTCACAATTCTCTATTTTCAAACGTGGATTATCTAGATAATTTTCTCAGGTTGTTACTATGTGATTTATCTGCATGATAGCAGTCTATCTCAAGTACAAAGTATGGCAGGTATATTGAAGTGCTGCCATGTTTTTATTTAAAACACAAATGAACAGGTCTATAGATACTAGAAGGGTTAATTGCCTGAGGCTGTCTTTATAACCTTGAGTGTGGTACGTGTATTCTACATACAGTAGGCACTCAATTAATGACTATAGAATGGTTTTCCATTATGATTAAAATTAAGAAACTTAGGTAACTGAGAGTGTGAATTTTGAAAGAATCTCTGAAATATTTGTAGCATACATACAGTAGGCACTCAATTAATGACTATAGAATGGTTTTCCATTATGATTAAAATTAAGAAACTTAGGTAACTGAGAGTGTGAATTTTGAAAGAATCTCTGAAATATTTGTAGCATACATACAGTAGGCACTCAATTAATGACTATAGAATGGTTTTCCATTATGATTAAAATTAAGAAACTTAGGTAACTGAGAGTGTGAATTTTGAAAGAATCTCTGAAATATTTGTAGCATACATACAGTAGGCACTCAATTAATGACTATAGAATGGTTTTCCATTATGATTAAAATTAAGAAACTTAGGTAACTGAGAGTGTGAATTTTGAAAGAATCTCTGAAATATTTGTAGCATACATACAGTAGGCACTCAATTAATGACTATAGAATGGTTTTCCATTATGATTAAAATTAAGAAACTTAGGTAACTGAGAGTGTGAATTTTGAAAGAATCTCTGAAATATTTGTAGCATACATACAGTAGGCACTCAATTAATGACTATAGAATGGTTTTCCATTATGATTAAAATTAAGAAACTTAGGTAACTGAGAGTGTGAATTTTGAAAGAATCTCTGAAATATTTGTAGCAAAATCCTTATCAGTACACAATACTCTTGCATTAACATACATGTTGCATGCCATAAAATTGACATTTATTTTGCTGAAATACTCAAATGGCATTCATATAACTTATGGTGAAAAAGAGAAATAGGATTTACAGAAAAAAAGAGATAACCTCGTTTAGGGCTGTAAGGTCGCCTATGAATTCGTTATTGGTAGAAAGACTATTAGAGCTTTGGAGTTTTTCATCACTTTTGACCAGCATGTCTGTGGAATAGAGCGTTCTGATACTGCATTTGTTAAGGGACGTTGGGAATGGATTTCATTTTATTATGCCAGTTATCAGCACTGCCTTGTCATTTTCATCTGCTACACATTTTCTTTGCCCGTCTTCAAAATCTCACTTTAGTATTATCGCCTTGGCCTGTTGACACAGGCCACTGGTCTAGCAGAAAGCATACTATCAATCTAAACACAATAACAAAGAACAGGTTACAAAAGAGAAAGATAGTTGTCATAGCCACTTTCCTGAATTTCATTCCCATAGGCTCTGGACTCAAAAGATTCCCCTGGCCCATCAGCTGAACCCATGTTGTAGAGTAATATCATATCAGTGTTATAATCTAATCTATAGATGAAAATATTTCCTCTTCGGAGACTTGATATATTCTGACTTTATTTCTAATCTCTTTCTCCTGCTTACCCTTTATCAAAGAAGGAAGAGCTTGTCAAACTCATTAATTCTCTTCCATTTGAGTGGAATAATGTTATCAGCGGGAATGCCTGTGAAATTTTAAATGTTGATTTGTTCCTTTTGGGGGACAGACCGTACAATGTCATTAAAGGCTTTAAATGCATTCATATAAATACTCTTTCTTATACACTTGTGCATAAATTACGTTGACTACTAAAATCGGAATTTAATCACAAATGGGTGAAACTTCCTAGTGTGGTAAAATAAATTTGCTGTAAAGGGTTATTGTCAGTTATTCCAAATATAATTTAGTTTTATATTCTAATTGGCTTAATGTAAAAGAATATGTCGTATTAATCCTATTTGAAAAAAATGCTATTATAGGATAGTCCATTTCTCTTTGCTTCTGGTTTTTGTTCTCTCCACCTCACCCCCCCTTACTGTGTTGGTGAGTTTACACCTGCTTTCCTCTAGTGAAAAAATTAAAGATGTCTTCCTTAATATTCATCCAAAACCCAACTGTCACTCTTATCTGCTACATTTAAATGAATATTAAAAAAAGAAAAAAAAAAAGCCCTGGTAATTGTATAAGGCAATGCCACACTTGCTTTCACCTTACTGTTTTTCCTTAGTTCCCAATTTCTATCCAGTAGTTTATCTGCTTTAGGCTCTTCAGTTTGTGGGAAACTTTCAGACGCTATTCTGTAGCTAATAGGATTTGTCACTGTTAGAATTTAGTTCAGAATGTTCTGACATTGGACCTTGGTCTCATGCATAAAATGAGGAAAAAAAACCTGGTAAAGAAAATTGATGGCATATTGCATATTCCTTTCCTTTTATTTCATGAGTATATTAGGTTTTCCATTACGATGTTTGATATGCTAGTGGTTTCTAAGTGAAAGCTTTACATCCATGTCCCCTACTAATACAGTATACCTCATGTGGATGTTATGCCCCAGCCACAGTTTATTAGATTAAGCCCTGGGTTCTTGCCATAGAGATAGCAGACATACAGGTGGGAGAATGAACTGATGTTACCTGGACAAACAAACAAACAAAAAACAGAACAAACATGACTTTGATCAATCCGTATTTCTCTATGAAATTTGAAATGAAAAACAGAGAAAATAAGGCAATTAGAAATGATATCTATAGATGAAAGTTTCTTTAAAAAGGCATAGCAAAGGAGAGAGGGGAAAAAAAGATACAGAGTAATAATAACAGATGACATCTGGACGCTTGCCTTCAGAAATGAGACCAAGGGCCCCAGATGGAAGTGTGTACCCAGGGATCACCTATTTCCCACCAGTTTCCCAGGTTCAAAGAGCCTGAGGTCTAGTGATAATACAATATTATTAGTGAGGGATGACCCAGAAATGACACCAGAAGGGATAAAATATATTCATAGAGGGAATGCAATGTCAGCATCAATGTCAGCTGTGGTCCAGCATAGGTATCAGCTTGTAAAGTACACACAGTAAGACACCAGAGAGAGCTGTTGCTTAACCCTTTATGTCTGATATATATTTTCCTTGTTTCCTTAATTGAATCCCAGTTTCTTGAACTACAAAGACACTAATGTAAATATAAACAACATGCATACTTCTTTCAGGAAACAACATATTAAAATAAGTATTAAAATGGTTTTTAGACACTTTGCATCAGAATCATGTGGCATGTTTATTAAAAACAGAGATTCCTGAGCCTCCCTCAAACCTGAGAAACCTAAAGACTTAGGATCTCCATAGGAATGGCTCAGAAATCTACATTTTTGACAATTTATACAATTTATACAACGTGACTCTTTTTATGTATTTATTTTTTGGTGAATTGAAACAACACCCATTTATTATCTTACAAGTTCTGTGGGTTAGAAGGCTGGGCACGGAATAACTGGGTTCTCTGTTCAGAGTCTCTCATAAAACTAAAATCAAGGTGTCAGGAAAGCTATATTCTCGTCTGGAGTTTTGGGTGCTCTTGCACACTTCCAACCCTGATTGTTGGCAGAATTCAGCTTCTTGTGGTTGTGGACTGAACCTCATTTTCCTGATGACTATTGGTGGTGGTCACTTTGAGCTCCTAAAGGGGCTCTCAGGTCCTAGCAACATGATCTCCTTTGTAGGCAGTTCAAACCATGGCTGTTTGTTTTCAGCCAGGCAAAAACAGGGTGTCTATTGTTGCTTCTTGTCTCTTTTCAGAGCTTAGGTCAGGTCCATCCAAGATAATCTCCGTTTTGATTTATTGTGTTGGATATTGTCATTTTATTCCCCACATTTACTCAGCCATATATTTAAAGGCTGGCCTCAATGATTGCAACAAAAAGAAAAGTTGGGATGTGAAGACTTCCCTGGTGGGCTGTAGAGGAAGGAGCTTGGAAACTCACAGAGATGGAAATCCTGGAATATATCCATTGCAAGTTATTTAGATGCCTCCTAATCAAACTACCCTCTCCCATGAGAGAGAGAGAGAATCAGAGTAAACTCCTTTCACCAAGTTTTAGAAATAGAAGCAACAAGAACCCCAGCAACCTGGAAATTCTTCTTGGGGGCATTCTTCTGGGCAAGAGATATCAGTGAGAGACTCTATAATTTATTTTGATCCCAGAATGGTAGAAGCCAAGTGGTGGCTATTTACTCTCAGAGGCAAAGACAAACTTACCCACAAATGGGGCATTAATCTGTGTTTTGACCTAAAGTGGTGATTCTCAACTGGAGATTTTTGCCCTCAGGGAACATTTGGCAATATCTGGAGACATCTTGGTTATCACAACTGGGGAGCGATGGATGCTACTTGCGTCTACTAAATAGAGGCCAATAATGTTGCCGAATATCTTAAGGTGCACTGGAGAGCCCACCTCAGCAAAGAGTTATTTGGTCCTGTACTTCAGTAGGCTTAAGCTGAGGCTAAGAAACTCTGATCTGAAAGAATCTATAACAACAACTATTTGATCAAAGGGTAGACAGAAAAAAAAATAGATGGGCAAAACACTAAAGTGTAATTTAATACACATAAGTAGAAAATTTCTAGATTTGATGGACAGACATGTAACTAAGTTGCCAGATTGGTGATTCATGGTTTTTAACCCAGCTTCTAAACTGGAACTGTTTACAGATCCAAACACAGGGGAAGCTTGTCTTTTTAAGGAGAGGATTTTCAATACAAATACAGTTGTAATCCTGACTCTTCCCTCAGCCTTCCCCAAAAAGATATGTGACTCTTATTAGTGTAGGGCAAATAGCCAGATCTTTGGACAGGTATTAAATACTGGCTCTGCGCCAATGGGAATCTTTGGAGAAACAAAGCACCACCATGGTCGACCAATCAGGGACTTAAAGAAGTCAGGGGAAATACATATAGTCTTGACTTCAATGTGCCTCATTTCGGGTTCAGTAAGACCATATTCAGTGTGTGTGTGTGTGTGTGTGTGTGTTGGGGGGGGGGGTTCACTCCCAGGATACATAGGACAAAGAGATATGTTAAGTAACAGATGGAATCTCTACATTGGTTCCCTAACCCGTTAAGTGAGGGCTATTAACAAAGTTAGAAACAAATGCAAGCCCCTGGACCTTCTCTCCTCTTCCACCTTCTTGATCAAACAATAAATCAAAATGCATGCTGAATGTGAGTACAAGCTGCAAGAGGAAACTACATATCAGCCATGGCTCTTGTCGCTGTGCTGCCCCTGTTGTTCACGCAGCAGGCCATTTCCCTTTGTGTGTTAACCTTTCTGAAGTTTTAAGATAAGGTTAAAAATAACCTTTCATTAACATTTTTCCTCTTCCATTCTGTTGTGTGGAAGTTGCTGTTAAAAAGAAAAGTGAGAAAAGAGGGGGAAGAGTAGACCCAAATAGCACTGTGGACAAAGCTGGGGTTCCAGGTCTCTACAGAGATTGTTGAGGAAGTCCTGCAGTCCAAGGATGCTCCATATTGGAGAAGACCTGGACCGAAAGTGGCATGAACTCAGGCACAGAAAAATACTTGGGTAGGAGAAGGAAAGGAGACAGCCCATGTGTGACCATGACAGGTGACTGAGCTGAGTCTTCCACCACACTCAAGTTCTCAGGGCCTAGATACCCTTTGCTCAAACTTTAAGCTTTAAAAGAAGATGAAAATTCAGAAAAAGAAGGTAGGAAGCCAGTGATAATTCACACGCAGTATGTCAACAAAATGAAGATCTCAGAAAAGCGTGCTCATTTTAAGCATGAGCAATATAGGGAGGAAATGGCATGGTATCCATGCAAATATACCAGAGGGGAAAAAAGTAACAGTATTCAAAATAGGCTTTCATTTTAGAATTGATATTCAATAGGTTGAAATAAATTTTCACTTTATTATGAATGTGTTATGGAAGCAAATACAATCCAAGGAAAATAAGTCTGAGAATTGTGTTAGAAAAGAATTTATAAAATGTTTTTAATTAAAATAAACTAAAATTAGAGAATATGGAAGAAAGAATGGATGCCCATGAATGGTTTAAAACTCTATATAAAGAAAAATAAAACTCTATATAAAGAAATAGTATATAAAGAAATAAAGAAAATGATATATAAAGAACAATAGAAAATGAGAAGACTGAGAATGAAAAACAATAAATGAATAGACATAACACAAAAGCAAATTACTGACAAAGTTATAAGGCAAATAGCATAATACAATTGTAAACAACTTATAAGAGAAGATAATTAATACATAGTACAAAAAGGAGAATCACAAACAGTTTCTTTAAATCTCTGAAGAAGCAAGTCAAACAAATTAAAACTGAAAATGATTCTCAAGTGAAAATACAAGATAATTTTCCTGCATTCAACAGAACAGAGATAGCAGATAACAAAATGCCTTCCAATAGTGCTGGAAAATTGCATCAGAATGATCAACTTTTGAGATACATCCTAGTCATGTGATTCAATTTAAAAAATGTAAAATATTCAGGAATCCGGGCTGAGAAGTGCAAGAGGGGAAAAAAAAATAGGGTAATCTGAAATTTCTTCATAGCTGCATCTGTGGTCTGAAGTGAATAGATAAATGTCTATAAAGTGCTAAGGGAAAGAAAATAGGATTCAAGTGTGCTGTATCCAGCCACCTTGTCAATAAAGTGGAAAGGCAACAAGCGCTCATTTCCAAATGTAGAAACTATCAAGGAATATAGCACCCAAGAGAAGAAAAAAAAAAAAAAAAAAAAAAAAATCGAGCCAAACCAGGGGCTCTAGGGGCGCCTGGGTGGCACAGTGGTTAAGCGCGTCTGCCTTCGGCTCAGGGCGTGATCCCGGCGTTCTGGGATCGAGCCCCGCATCAGGCTCCTCTGCAATGAGCCTGCTTCTTCCTCTCCCACTCGCCCCGCTTGTGTTCCCTCTCTCGCTGGCTGTCTCTATCTCTGTCGAATAAATAAATAAAATCTTAAAAAAAAACAAAAACAAAAACAAAAAAAAACCCAGGAGCTCTAGTTAGAGGACTAGTGATCGTAAGAACACCAAGAATGGTTAGTACTGTAGAACTACCATAGCTTATTAGATTGATAGTGTGGAGGTTTTCTTCACTGAGGAATATTCGAGGCTCCCTAAATTATGAAGCACATCATTAAAACAAATACTAAATATTTAAAATTGGGAGGTAGTGGTGAACAGATTTCTCATTCTCTCATTGTTTATATTTGACTCTGCAAGTGTATCCTGTGTTTTCTTGGAGACTTTAAACAAGCTAAAAAATACAAGCTCAAACAATATAGTTAGAAAATGGGCAAAAAACATGGACAGATATTTCAATGAAAAGGAATTACAGATGGCAAGTAAGCACATACAAAGATGTTCAACATCATGTGTTGTTATTAAAATGCAAATTAAAACTACAATGAAATCTCAGTACGAACCTATCTGAATGGTTAAAATTAAAAAAAAAAAAAGATAAAACCGAATGCTAATGAGAATATGGAGAAACTCCTTGCAATGAAGCGTTTGACTCCATTGTTTGATGTTTGACTGCTGACAACTTTTAACCTCCACAGTTTTGTGCCAGAGGCATATTTCTTAATCTCCAAAGTATACACTGCTGTTGCATACCAAACATCATTCCGCATTATTTGCTTAATACAATGCTGATTTTGATTTTGATTAAAGCATCAATATACGCAACTTAAAACAACATTTCCCAGCTTCCCTTTCAGGTAGGAGTTATAGTTGATGAGATCAATGGCAAAAGTCAGCTGAATGACTTCCGGAAAATGCTTGTGTTCTTGGTAGAGTCTCTGCTTCTATCTCTTCTCATTCATCTCTTCCTGCTCATAGTCTTGGTCTTATGTCTTAGGGAAGAACACAGTTTTGCAACCATGAAGGTGAAACTGAATGCTAATAGTGAGAGAGATTAAAGGAGTCCTTGAGGACTGACTTCAGCAAGGACATAAACCCCTGAAATGTGTACTTGCTGACCTCGTGAGAAAGATCAACACCCCAATTTTTGGAGTGGTGCTGGTATTATGGAGAGCCAAATGCGTTTCCTTAGGTCTCAGTTTCTCACCTGTAAATGGGATTTAAAAACACATGACACGAATTTATTTTTTAAATAAGATTGGCTTGTTTAGTCATTATTATTTCTGTTTTCTACTATTAACAGAAAAGCTTATTTTAGCTGTCACACTAGATTTGTTTTGTTCACTGAAGTATCCACTGCAAATAGCCTGACACATAGTAGGCATTAAATCTGCATTTATATAAACTCATACTCTCTGTGTGAATGAATCCCAGTGAGAAATTGTGTTAATAAAATTCTGGCTTCTTTATACAACTTTCAGTAATTGCTGGTAAAGATAAATATTATGGTATGAAGTTAATACAGGCATACCTTGCAGATAATGAAGGTTCTATTCCAGACCACCACAATAAAGTGTCTATCACAATAAACTGAGTCAAATGACTTTTTAATTCCTCAGTGCATATAGAAGTTACGGTTACACTGAGCTATATAGTCTATTAAGTGCGCAATAGTGCTAAGTCCAAAACATCAATATATGCACCTTAGTTACAAAACACTTGGTTGCTAAAACATACTAGCCATCATCTGAGCTTTCAGCAAGTTGTTATCTTTTGGCTCCTGGAGGGTCTTGCCTTGACATTGATGGCTGCTGACTGATCAGGGTAGTGGTTGCTGAGGGCTGAGGTGGCCGTGGCGATTTCTTAGAGGACAGTGAAGGTTGCCACATAGGTGGGCTCTTCTTTTCACAATTGAGTTCTCTGTAGTATACGATGCTGTTGACAGCATTTTACCCACAGAACTTCTTTTGAAACTGGAGTCAATCCTCTCAAAACTTTCCACTGATTTACTAAATTTATGTCATCCTGTAAATCCTTTGTTGTCATTTCTACAATCTTCACAGCATCTTCATCGGGACTAGATTGCATCCCAAGAAAGCATTTTCTTTGCTCATCCTTATGCAGCTCCTTATCCATTCAAGTTTTATCATGACGTTATAACAACTCCGTCACGTCTTCAGGCTCCACTTCTGATTCTAGTTCTCTTGCTGTTTTCTCCACATCTGCAGTTACTTCTTCCACTGAAGTCTTGAACCTCTCAAATTCACTTACAATGGTTGGAATTAACTTCTTCCAAGTTTCTGTTAATGATAATGTTTTGACCCCTTCCCATGAATTGTGAATGGTCTTAATGGCATCTGGAATGGTAAATCCCTTCCAGAAGGTTTTCCATTTACTTTGCCCAGATCTGTCAGAGGAGTCACTATCTATGGCAACTATAGCCTTATGAAATATATTTATTAAATCATAAGACTTGAAAGTACAAATTACTCCTTGATCCATGGGCTACAAAATGAATGTTGTGTTAGTAGGCATGAAAGCATTAACCTCATTGTACATCTCCATCAGATTTTTTGGGTGACCAGGTACATTGTGAATGAGCAGCAATTTTTTTATTTTTTAAAAGATTTTATTTGAGAGAGAGAGAACACAAGTGGGGAGAGGGGCAAAGAGGGAGAAGCAGACTCCCCACCCCCAGCAGGGAGCCTGACATGGGCCTTGATCCCAGGACCCTGGGGATCATGACCTAAGCTGAAGGCAAACGCCTAAATGACTGAGTCACCCAGGTGCCTCTGAGCAGCAATATTTTAAAGGGAATCTTTTTTTTTTTTTTTTTTTGAGCGTTATAACTCAATAGTGGACTTAAACTACTCTATAAACCATGTTGTAAACGGATGTGCTATCATCCAGCCTTCGTTGTTTTATTTATAGAGCCCTGGCAGAGTAGATTTAGCATAACTCTTAAGGGCCCTATGATTTTGGAATGGTCAATGAGTATTGGTTTCAACTTAGTCACCAGCTGCATTAGCCTCTACCCAGAGAGTCACCTGTCCTTTAAAGCTTTGAAGCCAGGCATTGATATCTCCTATCTATGAAAATCCTAGATGGTATCTCCGTGCAACAGAAGGCTGTTTTGTCTACACCAAACATTTGTTGTTTAGTTCGTTCCCTATCCGAGCTGGATCTCTGGGTAACTTCCTTCAGCTTCTATGTCAGCGGTTGCTGCTGAATCTCACACTTTTATGTTATGGAGACAACGCCGTTCCTTAAACCTCATGAACCTACCTCTGCTAGCTGCAGGCTTGTCTTCGGCAGCTTCCTCACCTCTCTCAGCCTCCACAGACTTGAAGAGAGTGAGGGCCTTGCTCTGGATTAGGCTTTGGCTTAAGGAAATGTTGTGACTGGTTGATCTATCTCAGCAATAAAACTGTTGTACTTTCTTCTCATTTGTTTACTGGAGGAACATTTTTAATTTCCTTCAAGAATTTTTACTTTACATTCACAATTTGGCTGTTTGGTGCAAGAATCCAAACTTTTAGCCTCTTAGCTTTCAACATGTCTTCCTCACTAAGCTAAATCATTTCTGGCTTTTGATTTAAAGTGAGAGACGTGTAACTGTCTTCCTTTCACTTGAACACGTAGAAGGCACTATAGGGTTATTAACTGGCCTAATTTTAAAATTGTATCTGAGGTAATGGGGAGGCTCATGGAAAGGGGGAGAGAGAGATGGAGAATGGTGGGTTAGTAGTCCGAACACACACAACATTGATCAATTAAATTTGCATCTTACATGGGTGCGGTTTGTGGTACCTTCAAACAATGACAATAGTAATATCGCAGATCACTGATCATAGATCCCCATAAGAGTTATAATGATGATGAAGAACTCTGAAATACTATAAGAATTATCAAAATGTGACAGACATGAAGTGAGCAAATGCCATTGGAAAAATGGGTCCAATAGACTTGCTCAATACCGGGTTATCACAAACCTTCAATTTGTAAAAAATATGGTATCTGTGAAGTGCAATAAAGTGAGGCTCATTAAAACAAATTATATACCCATATCAATTTTTTTTTTTTTAAAGATTTCATCTATTGGACAGAGATAGAGACAGCCAGCGAGAGAGGGAACACAAGCGGGGCGAGTGGGAGAGGAAGAAGCAGGCTCACAGCAGAAGAGCCTGACGTGGGGCTCGATCCCAGAACTCCAGGATCACGCCCTGAGCTGAAGGCAGACGCTCAACCGCTGTGCTACCCAGGCGCCCCTATACCCATATCAATTTTTAAGTTATTCTTCATATAAATATCCTATTTCTTTACAATTAAACTTGTACTAACAAAGGAAAAAAATACTTCTTTTTGGGACATTTATACCAAAGAAGATAAAATGATATGAACAAAGGAAATGCATTCCAAAATGTGTCTATTATGAAATAATATAGAAAATGAAAACATTTAGTGGCATATAGGAAACACGGATTTGGACTTACCTTTTAGTTTATCTTCTAGCAGTGAAATGGGTAATAAACACATTGTTTAAATATTTANCAACCGCTGTGCTACCCAGGCGCCCCTATACCCATATCAATTTTTAAGTTATTCTTCATATAAATATCCTATTTCTTTACAATTAAACTTGTACTAACAAAGGAAAAAAATACTTCTTTTTGGGACATTTATACCAAAGAAGATAAAATGATATGAACAAAGAAAATGCATTCCAAAATGTGTCTATTATGAAATAATATAGAAAATGAAAACATTTAGTGGCATATAGGAAACGCGGATTTGGACTTACCTTTTAGTTTATCTTCTAGCAGTGAAATGGGTAATAAACACATTGTTTAAATATTTAAAACAATATATTTTTTTAAAACTTCATCCCCATTTTAGATCTAACAGAATTCTTATTAGCATTTATATAATTCTATTTACATTTGGTTTATCCAAAAGATAAACGATAGCATGAAATCTTTAAACAAACTCCCTTTACGTCCATTCTCTAAAGAATGGATATTTCACACACATTTAAAAAGTTTGGCATTCTTAAATTTTTGTCTATGAAACAGTGGTGACAGAGCAGTAAACAGCATAGGACCTCCTTTTTTCTTTTTAAAGAGAGTTACAGAGACTGAACAAGAGTATATTTCCTCACCATGGCTACTTTTAACAGAAGAACATGCCCGATTCTGAGGTAGGTGAAACTTTTTTTTTTTTTTAAAGATTTTATTTATTCGACAGAGATAGAGACAGCCAGCGAGAGAGGGAACACAAGCAGGGGGAGTGGGAGAGGAAGAAGCAGGCTCCTAGCGGAGGAGCCTGATGTGAGGCTCGATCCCATAACTCTGGGATCACGCCCTGAGCCGAAGGCAGACGCTTAACCGCTGTGCCACTCAGGCGCCCCAGGTGAAACTCTTTCTTAGGTAAAAACAGAACATAGAGTCTTGGGTCCTGAGATTGAGAGCTCTGCATTGAAGTGCCCACTTTCTATTTAGACGGCACTGAGATAACCCCAGATGGAGGAAGATGAGGGATCATCCTCCTAATAAGGGTCAGTCCACATACATAAGAGATCCCTGCACTGGGGCACCTGGGTGGCGCAGTGGTTAAGCGTCTGCCTTCGACTCAGGGCATGATCCCAGCGTTCTGGGATGGAGCCCCATGTCAGGCTCCTCTGCTAAGAGCCTGCTTCTTTGTCTCCCACTCCCCCTGCTGTGTTCCCTCACTCGCTGGCTGTCTGTCAAATAAATAAATAAAATCTTAAAAAAAAGAAAAAAAAAAAGCGATTCCTGCACTGAGCCGTTATGTCATTGATAGTTGATCTTCAAGTTGAAAAATAACATGAAGGTAATATTGGCTAAAAATGTCTGACTAAAATGATGGTGATGTAAACTTGATAGAATGTTTAAAAAGGTCCTGCTTTTTCCTATTTGCCAAAAAGAAAGTGAAGAAAATCTGAGTTTATTAGCTCAGTGTAATTTCAAGTCAATTATGCACCCACAACATTTCAGTGATGAATTGAATAACCATCCACGTTCTCATAATACTCTTGACAGCCAAAATCCACCAAAAGAAAACCAACAAATTAGATAAGAAATTCTTGTAATATTGACAATAGAAAATTACAAAGTGACAATATGAATAATTAATAGGATACGGTCAATGACATATGCTTATTAATTCACTGTACTTATAACATGAGCCAAGTATCCATGCTTTCAAGAGCAATGAAAACAGAAATAAGTTCTTAGTAGTCTGTAAGTACCCTTATTTCCGGCAGTTAAGGAAAAGGAAATTCTAAAATAGCATGGTGCACTGGCTGTTATATGCAACTAACGAATCATCGAACTTTACATCAAAAACCAGGGATGTACTGTATGGTGACTAACATAATATAATAAAAAATATTATTATAAATAAAATAGCTAGATAATTTATATATCTACCTGACTTCTTGTATAATCCAGGTGGGCATGATAAGGACTCTCTTAAATTCAAAACATGAATATTTACAAGATCTATATATTTGTTACCAGTTCCTAGATAACCTTTCTAATTCTTATTTTGTTACCCTTGAGTTAACCCAGATTTTAACAAAAGCTACAAACCAAATTCCTGGAAGTGGAGCAAAAGTGATTGGGTGATGACCAGTTTGGGGGTCATTAATTTTTAGTCTTATTTGCGATTGTGCTGATAATTCTGTTTCTTTCACTGCTTTCTGCTTCCCATCCCTTTCTTTTTTTTTTTTTTTAAAGATTTTATTTATTTATTTGACAGAGATAGAGATAGCCAGCTAGAGAGGGAACACAAGCAGAGGGAGTGGGAGAGGAAGAAGCAGGCTCATAGCGGAGGAGCCTGATGTGGGGCTCGATCCCATAACGCCGGGATCACGCCCTGAGCTGAAGGCAGACACTTAACGACTGCACCACCCAGATGCCCCCCCATCCCTTTCTGACTTCCCATTAATAGACTGGCAAACACCATTTAATGAATATTAAAGGTGCATTGATATCAATCTTGTTTATTCATCTGCTAACATAATTTTTGTCTTTTTAAATATAAATTGGAAAATAGTTCAAAGAAAAATTTTTTTTTTGAAAAAAGACTGAAAGGACAAAAGAGAATTATTACGCAAATTGCCCCTGGTATACTTGCATAAGTGATTAATATGGAATATTTCTTTTCATGTCAAAAGTGTACAGTAATAGATTCTTACCTCCTTTATTCTTTCTTCCCATAGCATTAATTTAATTTTGGATCAACTGGTAAGGAACAGGAGACAGCTGGTTAGGCAAATTTTTGTAAATCCTGAAAGACTTTCTCCATCCATGCTTCGAGGAATACTTGGACATCTGCTTATTTTCCTTTTTCAAGGCAAAAACTCAGGTGGATATTTCCTCTCTGTTTACTATCATATCTAGAACAGATGTAAATGTTTGAAATAATTGAGATGACTTATAAAAATGGTGGGTTACTGTTATTTTGCCATGGCAGGTATGACATGGTAGCAGCGATGTTTGATGAGGCTTTTTGAGGAAATTATTTTTTGCTTGTGATTCCAGGGGGAATGTGAATAAAGAAAAAGAAAAGAAACCCTCAGAGATCTCCAAGGAATTGTGCCTGGTGTGCCAGACTAGTAACCCTTTGACCTTTATGTTGAATTCTATAAACCACCAATTATTGAGAAATCTTACTCACTTTTATATTATTTCCTAGGATTACAGTGGCACTGTTTCTGTAACATAGGCTTACTCATGATACAAATATTTGCAGTATTCTTAAGACAGTAGAACATAATAATTGTCAGGATTATTGCCAATAATATTTGTTGATAACTCATTTGCCATTCACTTTCCATATGTAACAGGAGTTAAAATGAAATTGTTGGTGTGAGTTCCAGAAATTGCATATTAATTTCCTCAGTGTGGTACCAGACTAAGGTGAAAATGTAAAAAGTCAGTGCTCAACTTGTTCTTGAAACACACACACACACACACACACACACAAACACACACACACTTAACTCTTAAACCTTTCATCCACATCGAAGCTGTACAGAGTGTGGAAAAGTGATAATAAGGAGGATTTTTGAATCAGAGTTTTGGAGTTGCTATGCTGTGGTTCCCAAAATCAGGCATCCCCAAAGAAGGAGGGTAGAGTTTGCCTAGATCTCACCTAAAGCCTGTGAAAGGAGCTTCAACCTGACTTTTATCCCTGCTACATGGGCATAGAGTGACCTATTATTTTATACTTTCTTGGGAAATGTTAGAGTCAGAAGAAAAAGTGGTTCAATGCTGATGGGCCAGCTTGAACACAAATGGCTGAATTGAGGACAGTTCTGCACACTGGATTTTGTCAGGGCAAACAAGGCTTGAGTATTTCACAGGAAATATGGGAGAACCAGAAATAAGCTAGTGACTGTGTGGGGTTACTGTATGTTCTGCCTACGGGTTTTGGCTGGAAAGCAATTAGTCATCAACTGATAAAGGCTACAGGAGAGGAAATAGCAAATTAGCAAGTGACCAGATAGAACAGAAATTTATCCGTTCTGACTAATGGTGACATCACTGACAGGAAGATTCAACTTTGGATGCCTGCCAAGCCCATAACATGATGCTACATGCAAGGTCCTTACCACGGTATCAGTCTATTCAGAATGTTCCCTCCCCACCACCTTTCTTGCCCTCTAGTCCTGAAGCAGTCCAGGACAGCATCTTGAGAGTGAAGGAGAAGGTGGGTGCAGAGGAAACAAGCCAGCCATATCCCCTTCCCTACTCAGGTTACCCATACATATAGCCAGCTCAAGCAAGGAGAAATTTAACTTGAAATCCAGTTTGGAATATTGATTAATATTGGACTTGGTATTCTAATATCAGAATCGGTATATTATTTTGTAAATGAAAGGGATAGATGATTTATTATATACAAACAGCTGTTATCAACCTTAACTGCACCTTGGGAGTTTTTAAGAATCCACATACATGTAGGCCCTTTACCTACAAATTTTGACTTGTTTCAGTGATGGGTCTGGGCGTCAGAGTTTTTAAGAGCTCTGTTTGTGACTTTAGTGTTGAGAACCACTGATTTAAAGAAACAGCAAAATCATGGGGTCTGCTAAGAGTTTTCATCCAGGAAAGCAGAAACAATGACCCCCGTAAACAGATTTAGATTATAATGTGAGACAAAAACGAGATGCCTTATAAAGGTACCACGTGAGCTGTGTTCTCTCAGGTTATTGTTCCACATTTATTATCCCAGTTGTTTCCTGTACCAACACCACGAGGAAGTGTTTAATACGTCCTCTGATGACACGCTAATAGGAAATCTGAGTACAAAAACAAGGTCTGTGCTCTTTTTACCCAAGCACTGCTCCATCTCAGTACAGAAGTTAAACAGAAATAGTGTTTGGATTCAGGGAAAGAAAATTGAGAATAGGTTATAAAAAAAAAAAAAAAAGATGTGAAGATTAAGCTTGTGCTCTTTGCCTTCTTACCCAGAGATGTGGCTTCTTCTGTGTAACCTTATCTGTTAGAATGCCCCAGGTCCGAGTCTCTTTTATGTCTTCTGGTTTTCAGCATCATAATTCCACCCTGCTTCTAGGTCTAACATAACTCCCTTCTTCACATGTGACTTGGGTCAAGGAAGTACTTCTAGTAGCATAGCACCCTTATCTTCTATGAAAGCTGGATCAAAGAACAGCAAGGAGTTCAGGCTAACAGTTTGCACCCACATTTACCATGACAACTTTAAATATGAATACAATTTCTGTCAGCTTAAATGAATAGTGAAGAGGTAGCCAGAGTTTACAGGCTGACTTTCTCCCTTTTTTTCTCAAATTGTCACTTACTAAAATGACACTACTTTTTTTTTTCAAATATCTTATGAGAATAATTGTCATTAAATAAAAAGTAAACGTAAGATTAACCTATTAGGAGGATGAAAGTGCAGGCATTATTCAGGGTGTGTTGTCTATTATATATACCAACTGACTCATTTGAAAGCATAAGAAAATACCATGCCGATTTTGGGAATTTTCTCTGATTTGAATTCAAATAAGGTTTTCTTTTTTTCAACTGTTATGCCACAATAGAATAAGTACTGTGCGGATCATTGGTGTTGGTTCTGAGACCTGTGGTGTTCCCTAAATACAAACCCAGCCCTGCAGGCTTCCATGTCTCTTCCCATATGGTAACTGCTGGGAGATGGTTCTCCATGAGTATTTTGACATTTCTGCACAGTGCAAGATTTCTGAGCAAAGAGCACTAAAAACAAGGTTAAAGGTGATTGAATGGCAGCCATGCCTTAGACGTCAGAGATATGTATTGCTCCAAGAGATTTAGAGACTTGACCTTTCTCCTCCAGATCCATTTGCTCACGTTCTAGGAGAGAGATCTTATTCTCTCCGAACAGGAAAATATTTATTTATATTCCAGAATGAAGGTCTCTCTTTGTTTCCTCTCCCTGGAAGGGAGAAGGGGCAGGTGTGTCGGCTCCCCATGTACGCTCTGGGTGTCATCGTTTCAGGGTTCCTTTGCAGTGGTGCAAGCCTGCTGCCCACTCAGGCGAACATCTGGCCACGTTGTGCTGTCCTTGGGGAACTGGACCATAGGAACTGCTGCTAAAGTGTGTTGTGAGTAATTCTCCACATACACTCGGATCCAGTCATTTCTCACTTCCCGACAGAATAGGAAAATCCATATATACATGCACGCACACACATATAACACACGTGCGTGCATATATATGTAAGAAAATGTTCCCCCCTTTTGAAACGTCCGCTTCTCATTTCTTCAGCTTTCTGCCTGGACAATCCTATTCTTCATCTAATCTGTTAGTGTCCCCTCTTGAGTGAAGTTATACCCAGGAATGCCACGGTAGTTGTCACCAGTTCGTATAGTAGCACTTTTTGAATATCTCCGCATGTACTTATCACTCTATTATAATACTGGGGTTTAGAGTAAGTCTTTCCCTGTAGAATTACAGTCCTGAGAGGTAACAGCCGTATTCTGTTCATTGGCTCATTCTCAAAGCTAGCTCATTTCCTAGAATATAACAGGTGATTAAGAAGCAATGAATAAATGCTACATCAGAAGCCCTAGCAGTCATTGGGTCACAAAAGATCATAATCTCTGCCATCTCTAGGTTGCTAATCAGTTTTTACAGGGATGAAATTTTATATGCCCTGAGCATGCTGGTGAGTAGATGCACCATAAGCAGGAGGCGATAGGTTTCTTCTGTATTCCTGATGGTGACAGATTGGCCAGTTGGTTCGTTGATTTCAGGGTGAAGATGTTAAATTGGCTTTGTTAAAGAGGTACAGAGTCTCCGTAGCTAATCTAATAGACCCTTGTTTTCACTCTAAAGCCACCCTCTGAGCTCATTATCTAAACTCTAAACCAGACACTGATCCAGTATATATATATTAGTAATGACTGAATTTTCTTGGTAAACTGTAATTAAATCATGCCTTGATGAAGCAGGGCCCACAACATGACTCTTCGCTAATAAGACAGGCTTCCTAATATTTTACCAAAGTTTAAGCAGCAAAAATATAAGGTAAGTTCCCAATTTCTGAAAGAATATATTTCTTCAAATATCTGCTGTTAATGTATAAAGCTTGTGTAGATTTTGCTTAGTGGTTTTTCCACAGCACCATAACATTTTTAGGTGAGAAGTTAATTTCACTCACAATGCATTTTTTCTTTATGACCTGATTCCCACTTGAACCATGAGGTATGGATTAATTTGATTGATTAAGAAAGAGAGAAACAATCTTCGGTGTGGTTAAGATCAGTGACAAAAGCGACTGATCTAGTGGCTGTTTTTTTTTTTTTAATTCCATGAAAGAAGAGTATGCAGGCAAGAAATGGATACATGATAAAACAAAAATAAAGATTGCTTCAAAATCTTCAAACGTATTTTCAGGAGGGCATCGACCATAACATATTATTCAGTGCTGCCAATAGTTATTCAAATTATATGGTGCCCTGGCTGCAGTCCTCCCATATTTTCAGATATGAACCATAATACTCACTTTTTTCTGTGTAGGAAAAAGTGATCATAATACATTTAAACAATAAAAAGGTATAGAAAAGGAGAATTTTATAGATGAGTGATTATGGATTCCTACTTGGACCTTCTAATGTTGCTTGTTTGCAAACTTCCGTGTGCAGCTCAGTTGATAGCACAGCATTTACTAGTCACCACATTCAGTTGGCAGAGTTTGAATTGGCCATGACCACATTGCTTCCTCTAAAAATGTAACACCAATTATCCTCATTCACTCTTCAATTTATAAAGCATTTTCTATTTTCCTATGACCAGCTTCTCCCTTACTATTCCAAGTTAGCCCTTTAGCTTAAATGTAAAAACAACTGATGTCCAGCTGTAATAATGAGGCTTAGTTTACTTTGTGGCGCTCTTTTCCTTAAAATCACACTCGTTTTTGAGAATAAATATGTGTATATATAAAGTGAATGCAAAATATTGATGTGCATATATATATAAATTTATACATGGGTATGGGTACTTATACTTCTCCAGCTATATGTAAAATGATAAGAATTAGAACTTGCCTATCTCATACCAAAATATGGTACTGATGGATCTTCTTTGCTCTTAGACAGTTTGCATTACACCACTTTGCTTTTACAAAAGACCTACACTATTACTGTTTCTCTAAGCAAAAGAAATATGAAGAGGATTTTTGCTTTTATGAAAAGTGAGAACAAAATAGCGTTCAGCATTTGTTTTTGCACTGAGCCATTATATAGACAGTGCACACCCCTAAGCAGAGAGGGGGACCCAGCCGAGCTCCTTCCCCAAGAACTACACTCAGCATGTCAGCATCAAGCTGCCACAGCTTTGAACTGTATCTGTGAGCATCTGTGCTTTCTCTCGATTTATTTTGTGCATTCATTAGCCAGATGTGTCCTAAGGTAACAAAAAAGCCTAAGAGAGGCTATTTTTTGGGTCTGGGAACACACAAATATTCCCATATGAATTAATGGTAATTGCTTCTTTGCTTTAAGCCATTTCTGCTTACCAGAGTCTTCATACTTCTATTTTCAAGTAGTGGGGGAAACCTGTATTCTAAATGATTGTGGAGGAAGAAATGATAGGTGGGAGTGGGGAAGAAAGGGAAAAAAAAGTCTGAATTCACTTCAGTCACTTTGATTAAATGTTTTAAGTTTTCACTCTGCATTAAAAATGAAACAGGTGAGGTCAACCAATGACATGTAACAGCACATCGCTGCTTTAAAGCATCATCCACTTTGAACCTTCATTTTCATGTTATAATTTTCCTTCCTTTTCATTGTGAGCTCTTATAGAAAATGACTTCTAATACATGCAGCACTTTGGCTATTATAGAGATGCCTGCTATTATACATTATAGGTCCAGCTATTCTGCATTTTATCTTCCCTGACTTTGCTTTAATGATAGAGCATTGTGAAGAAGTGAGCACATGTCTGTATGTTTCAGGGGAATATATTGGAATTGTTCAAAGCTACTGTGTATGGCAAGTAAGCTTGTAATAGATGAGTGATGTTTCTCAGTGCAATTTGGAAAGACTTAGTGGCTGATAGAGAAAGGGCTTAGAGAGACTTTTCTGTCATGTAGGAATAGGGGGGTTTTACCTTTGTCCTGTTATCCAGCTGCCCAGAGAGTAGATAACAGTGGTCAGAGATAGCCCTATTATCCAAATTGAAGCAATAGTGGCCTGTTCATCTGCTATTCCCAGCACACAGAAGGCCCTTTTATTTGCCTAATTCTCCATCTTCCTCCCCAGGATTATCAAAAGAATTGCTCCTTATAATATACACACATTACCATTCTACACCAGTCAATTCTCCGCAGTTATAAATGCATACAAAGTCTCTTGTTACTGCGTGATCTACAAAACAAACTAGAAAATACCTCTAAATTTTGTGTAATTGCCTTTTAAGGATATTCAGTTCTATAGCCTGGCAATTCTGAATTTGGATATTCTTTTCATCATGGTATCTGTTTTGTTCTCTGACACCATTTTTTTTCCTGCCCTTCAAGAAATAGCATTATTTTAAAACATAATAGATAAATATATCTAAATGAGTTATTTCTGTACTTCAAATGCTATATCTGTTCTGTATTTAAATCTTAATTCAACAGTTGATTTACCTGAACATTCAAGTTCATTAGAACAGAAGTTTAACTTGCTACAGATGAAAATTAACTATTGTTTCAACTCTTCTCTCTTTTTATTAAAATAATATTTTTAGAAGTGAGAGTTACCTAGGATCCACAGCCTGAGTTACTGAGACTATGAGAGTGCCACAGAGAGAAATAAGCTATTTACAAGGGAACGATGATTGATTTGAATAAATCAATGGCATACAGACACTATTTTGATTATCTTAAACCAAGAGGTCTTATTATATTATTTAATATGTTATTAAGTATATCTTAAGTATTATCTTGTTAATTCTAACAGCTTGGACATAGTTCTTTTGGAATTATCTGCATATGACAATCATGACATCCTTGAATACAGTAATACAGTTTACTTCTTTCTTCCGAAATTTTAACATTTCATTTATTCTGTCTCCAGGAAAATGTTGACTAGAAAATGAATAGTGAACAATCTTTTCTTATTCTAGAGTCCAAGAGGGAAAGCCTTTGGTATTTCACCACTAAGATTAGTGCTTAGCTCCTTTTTAAAAATTGTTTTAACTTTTATTTATTTATTTTGAGATGTCTTTATCAGGTTAAGTAAATCTCTCTATTCTAAGATTGCTGAGAGGGTTTTGTTGTTGTTGCTTGAGTCACAAAAAGAAATTTAATTATCTCAAATGCTTCTGCTCCCCAGAAAATGTGACTTATCTCCTTTTTTCTATTAATATGTTGAATTGCAATATTTAATTTTCAAATGTTATACATCTCCTTTCCTAAGATAAATCTCACTTTGTCATGATACATTTTTTATACATAACTAGATTTAATTTGGTAGTATTTCATTTAAGATTTTTTATGTTGCTTACAGAGATATTTTAATTTTTCTTTCTTGCATTGCTTTTGTCAGGTTTAGGCACTAGATTATGTTGACTTCATAAAATGAGTGAGGATATTTTTGCTCCATTTCAATTTTCAGAAAATAATGTGTTTGGGATTGATATTAATATTTCATTAAATATTTGGAAAAATTAACAGTAAAGTAATCTGGTCAGGGATGGAGATTTTGTGGTACAGTTTGAATTAAGGATAACATTTGATGTGTTTATGACTATTTAGATTTTCTGTTTTTTCTTCTGCCAGTTTTATTAATTTCCTTTTTTAAGTAATTTGTCCATTTCATCTACATTGTAAAATATATTTACAATTTTTTTTCATAATACCTTATTTTGTTTTATATTTATATTATGTGTGTAGGTTGTCACTCTTTAGAAATTCCTATATGGGTATTTGTAATTTTTGTTTGATGAGTCTGGCTAGAGGTGTGTTAAATTTACTAATCTTTCCAAAGAACAAACTCTCTAATACCTTGAGTTTCTTAATTTTATACACATTCCTTATTTGACTAATACTGATTTATACTCTTATATCTATTACTTTCTTCCTTCTACTTTAGACACATTGTAAATTTACAAACAAATAAAATGGGAGATTTATTTTTAATTGCATGATGGTTAGAGAAGAAACTTGTATGATTCACTTGTTTTGAAATTTACTGAAGTTAGCTTTATGGGTCAGCATGTGGTTTACTTTGTAGACTTGAATACGTCTCCTTCAGCTGTAGAATATGGTGCGTTATAAGTGTCTCATACTTCAATTTCGTTGATTGGATTTTTCAAATTCTTAAGTTACTTTAAGAATTGTTTGCAAGTATCAAAAAGTTTCTACGCCACCTTTTTAATTATTTACTTTTGAACATACAATATTTTAAATACATTTAGAATGCTACATTTTCCTACTGAGTTAGCATAATTATGAAATGTACCTCTTAAACATTAGTAATTCTTTTTTTTTAAGATATTACTTATTTGAGAGAAAGAGCATGAGCAGGGGGAGAGGGAGAGGGAGAAGCAGACCCCCTGCTGAGCAGGGATCCTGATGCAGTGCTTGGTGCTTGATCCCAGGACCCTGAGATGATGAACTGAGCTGAAGTCAGACGTTTAACCAACTTGAGCCACCCAGGCATCCCTCATTAGTAATTCTTCTTAAATCCACTTTTTCTAAGGAAGGGGAAGTTTGTACTGAGACAAATTGCTTCATTAGAGTGATGAATAGAAATTGAATGCATACGTTCATATCTCTTACAAGTTTCTTAAACATTTCTGATTGATACACTTTTAATTTATCAAAGTTTAAAGTTTTTATTATATCTAACTCATGTAATTGAAATATTCTTTTAATATTTCACTTTGGAATCAGTTTAGGCCCCCTTGAAAAATTCTTCATGTAGATGTACAATAATATTTCTAAAAAAAAAAAAAAAAAAAAACCTTACCACTTTGCTTCCCTATTTAAAAACCATCTTTGAAGTCCATTACGCTTGAAATAAAATCAAAACCCACAGCAGAATTTACAGGACTTTCGTGTTTAGCTATTCTGCTTTTTTCTTTTTTTTGAAATTTTATTTAAATTCTAGTTAGTTAGCCTATAGTGTAATATTGGTTTCAGGAGTAGAATTTTGTGATTCAACCCCTACATATAATACCCAGTGCTCATCCTCCTTAATACCTGTCACCCATTTAGCCCATTCCCCCGCCCACCTCCCCTCCATCAATCCCATTTGTTCTCTTAAGAGTCTGTATGTTTTTTTCTCAATCTCTCTCTCTCTTTCTCTCATTCTCTCTTTCTTTTTCCATTCCCCTATGTTCATGTGTTTTGTGTCTTAAATTCTGCATGAGTGAAATTGATATGGTATTTATCTTTTCTCTGACTTACTTCTCTTAGAGTAATACACTCACTCCATCCACATGATTGCAAGTGGCAAGATTTCATTCTTTTGGGTGCCTTCTTTATCCATTCATCAGTCGATAGACCTGTGGGCTCTTTCCATAATTATGTTATTGTTGATAATGTTGCTATAAACACTGGCTTCTGCTTAACTTTTTAAACTCCTCTCCTTCCACTATCCTATTTTAGTACCTCACTCCATTCACAGCAAATGAAATGCATCATGATCCAAGTGGTCTCCAAGTAGTCACATGCAATACACAGTAGGACTTACAATATCCTTCCTACACCAGCCACTCCAATCTTCTTGGTGTTACTTTCTATTGCTTACAGTGCTTAAATATCAGCTTTAAATTTCTTGACTCTTCCCCATATCTAGCTCCCACTCCTCTCTAATCAAGTTGACAACTTTTTCTCTCTTCTCTACATAACACCTTATCCATACTTCTGATACAACACTTAAAATAATATACAACAATTGTTTGTTTGCATATCTGCATTTCTAATGAAACCAGGCCACCCAGGAAAAAGCTTACTTATAATTAGTTTGATATTAGAATATCAAAAATTGAAATTGAGAACAGATTCTGAGACTCTATAAATATTTTTTAAACAAATTAAGAACCCCCAATTTATTTTACCAGTATGTTGCTAAAATGGTTAGACAAAACTGTATACTTCTCAAAGTGATAGACATTTAAGATACCAGTAGATTTGACTCAATGGCTCTACCATTAGGTAGCAATGTAACATTGAGTTAGTTACTTCCCTTTCCATAATCTCTGTTACGGACTGAATTGCATCCCCACCAAAATTCATCTGTTGAAGTTCTAAACCCCACTACCTCAGAATGTGACAATCGTGGGAGAGAGTGTCTTTAAAAAGGTAATTAAGGTTAAATAAGATCATTGGATGGGCCTTAATCCAAAAAGCCTGATTTCTTTATAAGAGGAGATAAGGACACAGACATGCACAGAGGAAAGACCATGTGAGGACTGAGGGAGGAAACAGCCATCTTCAGTAAGGAGAAAGGCTTCAGAATGAAACCAATTCTGCTGACACCTTGGTGTTGGCTTCTAAACTATAGAACTGTGAGGAAATAGATTTCTGCTGTTCAAGCCACTCTGGTGTATTTGTTATGGCAACATTAGCAAACTAATACAGTCTCCTACGAATTTCATGATGGTCGCCTGCAAAAGAAGTTACGTTTTTTGTGGAAGTTCTAGTATTTAGCATTTTACTCAATAAGGTAAGTAAGAAGTGTTCTGAATTTTATATTAGTTTTTTAATTGTTTTTAACTTCTCTATCATTTTTTAAATTTTTTATTTTAATTCCAATATAGTTAACATACAGTGTTATATTAGTTTCAGGTATACAATATAGTGATTCAGCAATTGTATACATCATTAATCAGTGCTCATCCATGATGAGTGTACTCTTGATCCCCTTCACCTATTTTACCAATCCTTCCACCCCCCCAATATGCTTTATTTTAAACAAGTACCCTCAGTTACTTTTTTTTCAACAAGAACATTTTTTTTCCCTTGAAACATACTTCAGAATATATAGTTCTAAAAGATATATATAAAGCATTCCATACAAAAAACACAGAAGACACATTTTCTTCAAGTACACACAGAAAAATCCACTGGTTAAATCACATAAAAAAAGACATAAAAAATATTACAAATTTAGGAAGCCTGCAATCACACCAAGTATATTTTCCAACCACAGTGGTACAAAACTAAAGATCAACAATAAAACAAAGCTGGAAAATCTACAATATAAATATTAAATATTTCATATGTAAATATTAACACAGTACTGCACAAGCACTGGGCCAAATAAGAAATCAAAGAGCAAATCAAAATATGTCTCAAAACAGAAGCAAAAAAAGACACAATATTCCAAAGCCTATAGGATGCAGCAAAAGCAGAGTGAAATTTATGCTATAAATGCTTTTGTTAAAAAAAAAAAAAAGTTCAAATAAACATTACACCACAAGGAACTAGAAAAAGAAACTGAGCTGAAATTCAGTAGAGGAAGAAAATAACAAAGAAAAATGAGAAATAAAAGACCAGAAAAACAGTAACATAACATTGAAAGTAATGACTAGTTTTTACAAAAATATAAACAAAATTGTCAATTCTTTAGTTGCATTAAGAAAGAGGACTCAAAAACCAAAATGAGAAATGAAAGAGAAAATAATACAATGGTAACCATAGAAATACATAGTGTGATAACAGATGACTGTAAATAATTATATACTACAAGTCAGATAACTTAGAAAAAAAATAATTCCTGAAAAACACATAAGTTACCTAGATCAAATCATGAATCTTGATTCCAAGAATTAGGAAATCTTCTTAGACCAAAAACAACGTAAATTGAAATAGAAATAAAAAAATATCCCAGCACAGAAAAGCGCAAGACCACATGGTTTCACTGTTGAATTCTACCAAACATTTTTAAAAAGTAAGGGCAATCTTTATCAAATTCTTACAAATAATGGAATAGAGGGAACATACTCAAAATTATTCCATGAGGCCAGTATGACCCTGACAGCAAAGCAGGATAAAAACAGCACAAGAACAAAAAAGTCTAGTTTGTTTAATATAAGTATTGCTATTCTGATTTTATTTGGTCATCCATTTGCATGAGAAATGTTTCTTCACCCCCTCACTTTCAATATGTAGTACATGTCTTTAGGTCTAAAATGAGTCTCTTGTAGGTGGCAAGTGGATAATAGATATGCTTTATTATTTTTTTAATTATTTTTATTTTTTATTTTTTTTAAAGATTTTATTTATTTATTTGACAGCGAGAGAGAGAAAGCCAGCGAGAGAGGGAACACAAGCAGGGGGAGTGGGAGAGGAAGAAGCAGGCTCCCAGAGGAAGAGCCTGATGTGGGGCTCGATCCCAGGACTCCAGGATCACTCCCTGAGCCGAAGGCAGATGCTTAACGACTGAGCCACCCAGGCGCCCCTTATTATTTTTTTAATCCATTCTGACACCCTGTGTCTTTTGACTGGAGCATTCAGTCCATGTACCTTCAAAGTAATTACTGATAGATATGTATTGCCATTTTATTTTTACTTTTTTGTCATTTGTTTCTAGAGATTTTTCTCTGATTCTTTCTTGTCTTTGTCACTTTTGCTCTGCCCTTTGCAATCAAGGAGTCCCCTTTAATATTTCTTACAGGGCTAGTTTAGTGGTGATGAGCTCCTCTAGTTTGTTTGTATGTCTGGGAGACTGCCTCCTCCTGTTCTGAAAGATAGTCTTGTTGGATAGAGTATTCTTGGCAGTGGATTTTCCCCTTCAACATGGAGAATATATGATGCCATTCTCTTCTGACTTGCTAAGTTCTTTTCTTTTTAAAGATTTTATTTATTGGAGAGAGAGCGAGAGTAGGATAGCAGCAGAGGGAGATGGAGAGAGAGAAGCAGGTTCCATCCACTCTGAGCAGGGAGCCTGATGGTGGGGCTCGATCCTAGGACCCTGGGATCATGAACTGAGCCAAAGGCAGGCACTTAACTGACTGAGCCACCCAGGCTACCCAATGGCTTGATAAGTTTCTCTTGAGAAATCTCCAGCTAGCTTTATGGGTTTTCCCTTGTAAGTCAAGGACTTCTTTTGTCTTGATGCTTTTAAAACTTTTTTTTCTTTATCAATATATTTTGCAAGTTTAATTATAATAAGTTTTGGTTTTGGTCTGCTTTTGTTAATTTTGATGGGAGTTTTCTGTGCCACCTAGGTCTGGATGTCTGTTTCCTTTCCTAGATTAAGGAAGTTTTCTGCTATTGTTTCTTCAAATGAATGTTCTGCCCCTTTTTCTCTCTCTTCTGGGACTCCTATGATATGAATGTTATTACATTTGATGGAGTCACCGTGTTCCCTAAGCATAAACACAGAGCCACCTGAGGGAAGCAGCATAGCACCAACACTGGCTGCCTAACTTGCTTACACAACCCCCCCCCCCCCCGCTCTGGTGGGACTGTCCTTCTCAGTCAAGCTTGCCTCAGTCTCACCGTGGCGGGCCCTTCCCCCAGAAGAGCAGCACAAATCCCTCTCCCCACCAGAGAGCTCTGCAGGGCCTTGGGTCTGGTGGAGTTGGTGTCAGGTCCCATTTCACTAGCAGACCGGAGCACATCTAGTTGAAAGTTGTCACATTCAGACCACAGACCAAACATTGCCCATAGTAGGCAAGGACAGCCTCTGCAGACAACTGGACTGAAGGACAGAGCAGCCAAAACACAATAGCAGAGCACACACAGTACACACCAGAGCACTCCTTGAAGCACCAGAACCCAGGCACTCCATGACCTCTTCTTCATAAGGCCACTAGTACTTTCAGGAGCAGAAGATATAACTGGCTTTTTTAACATGAGAAGGCAGAGACTTGGACAAAATGCCAAAAGGAAGGAAATTATCCAGGTTGAAAGAATAAGATAAGGGCATGGCCAGAGATCTAAGTGAAACAGATATATGTAACATCCCTGATGGAGAATTTAAAGCAACAATCATAAGGATACTCACTGGGCTTGAGAAAAGAAGATATCAGGGAGAGCCTTATCACAGAGATAAAAGTGTTAAAAAAGAATCAATTAGATGAAGAATGAAATAACTGAGATTAGAAACAGGTTCCATGCAATGAATAGCAGGGTGGAAAAGCATAGGAATGAATTAGTGACCTAGAAGGTAAAATAATGGAAAATAATGAAGCGAAANAGATAAAAGTGTTAAAAAAGAATCAATTAGATTGAAGAATGAAATAACTGAGATAAGAAACAGGTTCCATGCAATGAATAGCAGGGTGGAAAAGCATAGGAATGAATTAGTAACCTAGAAGGTAAAATAATGGAAAATAATGAAGCGAAACAAAAGAGAGAAGGCTTATGCAACATGAGAAAAAACTTCTTTATCATTTTTAAATAAACGTTTTATTTTAGAACCATTTTAGATTTACAGGATTATTGTGAAGATAGTAGAGAATTCCAGTACACTCTACACTTAGTTATTCCCTGTTATTAACATCCTACATTCATATAGTTTTTGACAAAATTAGTGAAACAATATTAATGCATTATTACGAATTAAAGTCCACTTTTTAGGCGAGCCTTGGTGGCTTAGGCAGCTAAGCACCCAACTCTTGATTTCAGCTCAGGTCATGATCTCAGGATTGTGAGATTGAGTCCTTCATCAGGCTCCATGCTGGTGTGGAGCCTGCTTAAGATTCTCTCTTTCCCTCTTGCTGTCCTTCCCCCATCTCTTAAAAAAATACACTTTTTAATATACCTTAAAAATTTTTTTTTAAGATTTCTTATTTATTTGACAGAGAGAGACAGCCAGCGAGAGAGGGAACACAAGCAGGGGGAGTGGGAGAGGAAGAAGCAGGCTCCCAGCGGAGGGGCCCGATGTGGGACTCCATCCNATGATCTCAGGATTGTGAGATTGAGTCCTTCATCAGGCTCCATGCTGGTGTGGAGCCTGCTTAAGATTCTCTCTCTCCCTCTTGCTGTCCTTCCCCCATCTCTTAAAAAAATACACTTTTTAATATACCTTAAAAATTTTTTTTTAAGATTTCTTATTTATTTGACAGAGAGAGACAGCCAGCGAGAGAGGGAACACAAGCAGGGGGAGTGGGAGAGGAAGAAGCAGGCTCCCAGCGGAGGGGCCCAATGTGGGACTCCATCCAGAATGCCGGGATCACGCCCTGAGCCAAAGGCAGACGCCTAACGACTGCGCTACCCAGGCGCCCCAATACACCTAAAACTTTTATCGTATACCTGTTATTTTATATTTATAACGTTAGAGTTAAAAGGCTCTTAGAGATGGTACTTCAACCTGTTTTATGACCAACAATAAATCAGCAGTAGACAAAAGTAAAATAATTTTTTAAAAGATTTATTTATTATTTGACACGGAGTGTGTGAGTGTGGGTGAAGGAGGGGCAAGGGAGAGAGAGAGAGACTCAAACAGACTCCTTGCTGAGTACAGAGCTCTCTGCGGGGCTCGAGCTCATGACCCTGAGATCATGACCTGAGTCAAAACCAAGAGTCTAGGGGCGCCTGGGTGACTCAGTCGTTAAGCGTCTGCCTTTGGCCCAGGGCGTGATCCTGGCGTTCTGGGATCGAGCCCCATGTCAGGCTTCTCCGCTGGGAGCCTGCTTCTTCCTCTCCTACTCCCCTGCTTGTGTTCCCTCTCTCGCTGGCTATCTCTCTCTCTCTCTCTGTTGAATGAATAAATAAAAAAAATCTTAAAAAAAAAAACCCAAAACCCAAGAGTCTGATGCTTAACTGACTGAGCCACCCACAAGTCCTAAGATAAAATTATTTTTATGTCTAAAATATGTATGTTTGAGTAGGAACAAAGTTTTAGTTTCCTGATTCAAAGGCCAGAATTATTTTCTTATGCCTGGCAGTACTGGTTACATGCTTAAATGACCTGCTCTTTCCTTTGAACAATTTATTGATGAATTAACTCAATGTAAAATTCCCACTGTTACCTAAACATCTCTCTCAAATTTCTTTAATTGTAAAATTTGACTAGTATTTTTTTTTGCCTCTTTCCTTTGAAAAGCTGAACCATCTTCCATATGCTTATCTACAGAAGGCACTCATCACTCTTCTCACCACGCCATTCTCCAGTTTTCCATCATGTTCCACACTAAATGAAGAAAACCAAAGCTCCAGTAGTAGACTAAAATTTGGCTCCTTCTTTCTGAGCTTTTGAATCTTGTAGCTTTTTCTCAGTCTCTTACAACTGCTTTCTCTTACCAGCCTTCTACCTCCCACCTCCTCGTTGTCATCACTATTCTCTGGGATTCTCTTGCCCCAGTGTCAATTTCAATGTTAACATTAAGTGACAGATCGTTACCAGAATCATTAGCAGCAGCCTTTTCTCAGTACATCATAGTCTAACACATACTTTTCTAACAGTTTGCCTTCTATCAGACTTTTAAGTGCAGCATATATTTTTGTGCAATAGCCTTCTGAAATTTTAGAAATAGAACATTTATGCAATTCTAGATTAGGAATAACTACATTGTGCCATCCATCTTCAATATTATCCATGGTGTTTTTCTTTCCTTACAGATAATTTACTTTATAAGTGGGGTTATATTAATATAAAGAAGAAATAAGAAAGTAGAAACTAATTAATTTAGATTGGTGATTAATTTAGACTGGTGATCTAAATTAGTTTCCACTTTCTTCTTCATAGCAATTCTGCTATGTCAATAGAATATAATGATTCTATTATATAAATATTATGTATTTATATATATAAAATGTTACATGTTACATATAAATAAAATTTAAAAATATAAATATAAAAATAAAAAAATAAAAATTATATATATATTCATTCTCCTCCCCATGTATTTCCAGGTTCCATTTGCAAGCAGCTATGAGAATTGAGACCTGGAATCTTTATTTAGAAAAAGCTCCTCAAATGATTTAATGATAGCTGTGTTTGTTAAGCACTAGTTTAGGGGTAACTATTGTAATTCCAGTGTCAAATAGTCACCTCAACCATGCCATTATCTACAGAGTATTGATATTCCAGGACCCATTCAAGATATCTGAGAAGATTTTTTTTTCCCCGCATTAACCTCTGGTCCCAATGTCTACCTTTCTCTGAAGTAATTCATTTTAGGGAGGTATCTCATCATCTCACATGTGTGGCTATTATTCCTCACTACATAAACACAAATGTGGAATGAAACCCTTTTCCTTCTTTTATAAACACATGCACACAAACATATATACACAGAAGATGTTTGTATATTAAATTTTATTGAATACCTATGTAATAAAAATTACAGCAAACAAATAATTTAAAGATAAATATTTAACAATTTTCTTAAAGAAGAAAGCATTACTTTCCCTCACCTAGTTTGTAGTCTGGGCTCTGATTTCCTGCCAATTATTAGTCACCTTTTCAGTCTTCTGTCAGTCTTTTCCGTCATCCTTTCCATAAAGAAAGAAAAATCTTGTTTTATTTTTTGTGAAAATATGATGTTTCTTAAATATGTGTCCTATAAAATATCTACCCTCGGATGATATTTCAGGTCAAGTGTGCGGCTTACTAGAGAACAAGTACAACGATAGCTGTGAATGAGCTTATTAGTTTTGCATGTCAAATACCTTTATGAACACACTCTATTTTTTTTTATTTTTTATTTAAATTACACTTAACATACAGCGCAATATTAGTTTCAGGTGTACAATGTAGTGATTCAACACTTGCGTACATCACCCAGGGCTCATCACCTATTTCACCCAGTGCATCACCCAGTGCATTCCTTAATCCCCATCACCTATTTCACCCATCCTCCCACCCACCTCCCCTCTGGTAACCATCAGTGTGTTCTCTGTGGTTAAGAGACGGCTTCCTGGTTGCGCCTCTCTTTTTCCCCACTTTTCTCATTTGTTTTATTTTTAAATTCCACATATGAGTAAAATCATATGGTTTTTGTCTTTCTCTGACTTATTTAGCTTATCGTTATACTCCCTAGTTCCAGCTATGTCATTACAAATGGCAAGATTTCTTTTTTTATGGTGGATTAACATCCCCTGTGTATGTGTGTACGTATATGCCTATATACACATACCACATCTTTTTTATCCATTCATCGATAGACGGGCACTTGTTTTGTTTCCATAATTTGGCTATTGTAGAAAATGCTGCTATAAACGTTGGGGTGCATGTATTTCTTTGATTTGGAATTTTTGTATTCTTTGGGTAAATACTTAGTAGTGCAATTGCTGAGTCAGAGGGTAGTTCTATTTTTAATTTTTTGAGGAACCTCCATACCGTTTTGCAGAGTGGCTGCACCAGTTTGCATTTCTACCAACAGTGCAAGCGGTTTCCCCTTTCTCCACATACTCACCACTACCTGTTGTTTCTTATGTTCTTGATTTTGCCCATTCTGACAGGTGTGAGGGTGATAGCTCATTGTCGTTTTGATTTGCATTTCTCTGATGATAAGTGATGTTGAGGATCTTTTCCTGTATCTGTCGGCCACCTGGATATCTTCTTTGGAAAAATGCTTATTTGTGGCTTCTGCCTATTTTAATTGGATTATTTATTTTTGGGGTGTAACGTTTTATAAGTTCTTTGTATATTTTGGATATTAACCCTTTATCAGATAATGCATTTGTAAATATCTTCTCCCATTCAGTAGGATGTCTTTTAATTTTGTTAATTGCTTCCTTCGCTGTGCAGAAGTTTTTTATTTTGATGAAGTCCCAATATTTTATTTTTGCTTTTGTTTCCCTTGCCTCAGGAGACCTATCTAGAAAGAAGTTGCTATGGCTGATGTCAAAGAAGTTACTGCCTATGTTCTCTTCTAGGATTTTTATGGTTTCAGTTCTCACATTTAGGTCTTTAATACATTTTGTATTCATTTTTGTGTAGAGAAAGTTGTCCAGTTTCATTCTTTTGCATGTTACTGTCCAGTTTTTGCAACACTATTTGTTACAGAGACTATCTTTTCCCCATTGTTCCCTGCTTTGTTGAAGATTAATTGACCATATAATTGTGGGTTCATTTCTGGTTTTTCTATTCTCTTCCATTGATTTATATGTCTTTTCATACCATACTGTTTTGATTACTACAACTTTGTAATATAGCTTGAAGTCCAGAATTGTGATGCCTCCAGCTTTGCTTGCCTTTTTCAAAATCGCTTTGGCTTTTCAAGGTCTTTTACGGTTCCACGCATTTTAGGATTCTTTGTTCTGGTTGTGTGAAAAATGCTGTTCCCTCTAAACCTAATTTGTTGAGGGTTTTGTTTTTTTTTTAATCATGAATCAGTGTTGTACTTTGTCAAAATCTTTTTCTGAATCTATTGAAATGATCATCTGGTTTTTACCCTTTTCTTTTATTAAGTGATGTATCGCATTGGTTGATTTATGAATATTGAACCACCCTTGCAACCCAGGAATAAATTCCACTTGATTGTGGTGAATGATTTTTCTTAATATACTATTCTTATTTTCTTAATATACTATTAATATAATGTATTAATATACTATTGGATTTGATACGCTAGAATTTTTGCATCTATGTTCATCAGAGATACTGGCCAATAGTTCTCTAATTTTGGTATCAGAGTAATGCCGGCCTCGTAGAATGAAATGAGTGGCTTTCCTTCCCATTCCTTTTTTTGTAATAGTTTGAGAAGAATATGTATTAACTCTTCTTTAAATGTTAGGTAGAAGTCACCTGTGAAGCTGTGTGGTCCTGGACTTTTGTTTGTTGGGAGTTTTCTGATGACCAATTCAATTTCATTGCTGATTATCAGTTTTAATCTGATCAGCAATCAAATCAGCAAAATCATTGCTGATTATCTGTTTAAATTTCCTATTTCTTCCCATTTCAGTTTTGGTAATTTATATGCATCTAGGAATTTATCCATTTCTTCTAGGTTGTCCAATTCATTGGCATATAGATTTTCATAATATTCTCTTATGAGTGAGTTTATTTCTGTGGTGTTGGCTGTGATATCTCCTTCCTCATTTGTGATCTTATTTATTTGAGTCCTTTCTCTTTTCTTTTTGATAAGTCTGGTGAGAGGTTTATCAATTTTATTCGTTTTTTCAAAGAACGATCTCCTGGTTTCATCAGTCTATTGTTTGTTTAGTTCCTATATCATTCCTTTCTGCTCTAATCTTTATTATTTCCACCTTTCTGCTGGCTTTAGGCTTTATATGTCTTTTTCTAGCTCCTTTAGGTGTAAGGTTAGGTTGTTTGAGATTTTTCTTGCTTTTGATGTAGGCCTGTTTTGCTAAATACCTACCTCTTAGGACCACTTTTGCTGCATCCCAAAGATCTTAGACTGTTGCGTTTTCATTTTCATGTTTTTCCTATATATTTTTTAATTTTGTTTTTGAATTCCTGGTTGACTAATTCATTGTTCAGTAGCTTTTTATTTAACCTCCATGTATTTGTGGTTTTTCCAGATTTTTTCTTGTGGTTGACTTCTAGTTTCATGGCATTTTGGTCAGAAAAGGTTCATGGTATGACTTCGATCTTGTATTTGTTGAGGCCTATTTTGTGGCCTAATATGTGATCTATTCTGGAGAATGTTCCATGTGCACTTGAGAAGAATGTGCATTCTGCTATTTTAGAATGGAATGTTGTGAATATATCTGTTAAGTTCATCTGATCCATTGTGTCATCAAAAACCATTGTTTCATTTTTGATTTCCTGTTTAGATGATCTGTCCATCGATGTAAGTGGGATGTTAAAGTCCCCTGCTATTATTGTATTATTAACAATTGGTTCCTTTATGTTTGTTTTTAGCTGTTTTATGTGTTTCGATGCTCCCATGTTGGGTGCATAAATATTTACAATTATATCTTCTTGTTAGGTTGTCCCCCTTATTATTATATAGTGTCCTTCTTGGTCTCTTGTTATAGTCTTTTTAACCTACAGTTTGTCTAATACAAGTATTACTACCAGCTTTCTTTTGGCATTCACTTACATGAAAAATATTTCTCCATCCCCTCACGTTCAATGTGCAGGTGTCTTTCAGTCTGAAATGAGTCTCTTGTAGGCAGCATACAGATGGGTCTCGATTTTTTAATCT
>NC_048237.1:6666232-6666564 GCF_002007445.2 Ailuropoda melanoleuca
CAAATGTTATCACATGTAATGAAGTCACTGAGTTCCCTAAGTCTATGTTCCCTAGTCCTGTTGCATAATTGTTTTTTTCTCTCTTCTGTTCAGCTTCATTGCTTTCTATTACTTCATCTTCTAGGTCATTAATTCATTCTTCTGTTTCTTCCAGCCTGCTGTTCATCGCATCAAGTGTGTTTCTAATCTCACATATTGTGCTTTTCATCTCTAATTGATTCTTTTTTAACTCTTTTATCTTTGTGGTAAGGATCTTCCTGATGTCTCCCATTCTTTTCTCAAGCCCAATTAGTATCCTTATGATTCTTGCTTTAAATTCTCCATCAGGCATG
>NC_048237.1:6666664-6725754 GCF_002007445.2 Ailuropoda melanoleuca
TGTCTCCCATTCTTTTCTCAAGCCCAATTAGTATCCTTATGATTCTTGCTTTAAATTCTCCATCAGGCATGTTACTTATATCTGTTTCACTTAGATCTCTGGCCAGGCCCTTATCTTGTTCTTTCAACTGGGATAAATTTCTCCATCTCAGCCTTTTGTCTAAGTCTTCTACTGCCTTCTCTGTGTTACAAAAGTTATTTATGTTTCCTGCTCCTGGAAGTACTGGTCTTATGGAGAGGAGGTCATGGAGTGCCCCGGGTCTGGTGCTTCAGGGAGTGTCTCCAGTGTGTGCTGTGCATGCTCTGCTGTTGTGTTTTGGCTGCTCTGTCCTTCAGTCCAGTTGTCTGCAGAGGCTTTCCTTGCCTGCTAAGGGCAATGTTTGGTCCCTGGCCTGACTGTGACAACTTTTAACTAGACGTGCTCTGGTCTGTTTGTGAAATGGGATGTGACACCAACTCCACCGGAACTGAAGCCCTGCAGAACCCTCGTGGGGAGAGGTGGTATGGGTAGGGGTTTGTGCTGGTCTTCTGGGGGAGGGGCCTGCCACTCTAGGACTAAGGCAAACTCAACTAAGAATGGCAGTTACACTGGAGCACAAGCTTAGTGGGGTAAGGGTGGGGTTTAGTGTAAGCTAGTTAGCCAGCCAGTGTTGGTGCTGAGCTGTGGGGAAGGGAAATGGTGCTGGGTAGTTCCTTTGTTCCTGGAGAGGTGTTTCCATGAATGCCGCCTCTCAGGGACATGCTCTGAGAAGAGCAAATAATCCCCCTACTGTGTGTTCCAGGTGCACTTGGGATTGCTGTTTCTATACTGTCTGCCCCAAGGTCATTTGGCTTTCTTCTCTCCAGAAGCAGAGACCTAGAGACCTAGCTCAGACCTTTAAACTCTAGGCTATAAGCCTCACTGGTTGCAAGAACTCATGAAATTCACCCCGTTTCATTCTCCAAGCTAATGACTATGGGGAAATATTTTCCTTGTGAATTCCTTTGTGTGCTCTTTTCCCTCTCTCTCTCATTCTCTTTCTCTCTCTCCCCTCCTCTCTCCTCTCTCCTTCTCCATCTTTCTCTCCCTCCCCCCCTCCTCCCTCCCTTCTCCACAACCATGGCTCCCTTGCCTCCACAGCAGCCAGGATCCATTGCTCCCCTAGCCCATATTTCCATACTTTCTACCTTCTTCAGTGTGGCCTCTTCTCTCCCCTTTGTTGTGTAATTTGTATGGTCAATCTTTAGGTCGATTTCTTGGGTATTTAGGATGATTTGGTATTTATCTAGTTGTATTTGTGGGAGGAGCTGAGCCTCAGGTCCTCTTACTCTGCTGCCATCTTCCTTAGTGTCATCCACATTTTTTTTTTAAACTCTCATGAAAACACTGCGAGCTAAATGTGTTTTCTCATTGTGCAGATAAGGAAACTGAGGTGCCAATAGTTGAAACAAATACTGGCAGTCACACATTTGTTAAAAAGTTTGAGAATAGGAATTTGTACTCAAATACAACTCCAAAGCCCAGATTCCTTTTACATCTAACATTTCACTTCTTTAGACCTTTGACATGATTCTGCTGGTGCCACTTCCCACCATGAATTGTGCTCGAGCCTATGAGCATATAATGGACAGAGCAGTATATTTCCCAGGAAGTTGAAGCAATCTGGACAGTGGCAGGAAGCAAGCTGGCAAAATTAATGGTGATGACCACGAGTATTTGTTGCCATTTTGACAGATGTAGCAGCTACTGGCATTAATTCTTCTGTAAACTTTGTGCCTGTACCAACAACTAGTATTAACACCATCCAAAAGGGGTTGGATGTTGGGGCTGGAATGATGAATACGACAAAACTTCTTGTCCCACTACAATGGCCTGGATACATATTATGTAGTCACCATATGCTCTCTTAAATTAGAACTTTTATGTATTTAAAAGCAACACAGTTTCTCTTTGAGAAGAACAATGCTTTGTTTTAGGCTTCCATTGTACGTGACTGATCCAAGGATCTGATTTATACTCTATGATCTTTAGTAACACCGCAAATACAGATGGACAAGCTCCAGTCCATCAAGAACTGTACCATTTTAGAGAGATCTGGAGAAATTTTACTTCTTTATATGATTAAAAGTTCTGAAAGTAATTTAGTTTGACCACTTTGCCCTATATTCAATTTTACCTAAAGCTGGTGAATATTGTAATACAAATTATTTTGTTATTTTGATAACATATAAGCGAAACGTTAGGTATACTTGAGAGATTTTCCTCCTATAAATCTTGGCTTTAAAATTAGTATTAAAAAATAAAAAATAAATAAAATTAGTATTTTTAAAAAGAATTTGCAGTTATGAGTATAACAATGAAACATCTATGTAGAAATAGTGTTTCATGATAAAATTAAAAACACTTGTGCAGCATTTTCTTTTTTATTTTGGGTATTCTAATTTTCTCTGTAATTTTCATAGCTAGCTATCATAGTATGTAGGAGAGATCAATGTTGTTTCTCCATGTCATATATGATGATTATGCCAGGTAAGCAATTTGATGAAGGTTACATAGGCTTCAGAATCTCTGCATGAGCACAGAGCTATAAAGTGCTTAGTACAATGTCTGACACTCAAGAAACCCTGAGTAATTGATAGCTATTACTGCTGAATATTTGACTATATATAGCACTTGTTTTTTCTTTTTTATAGAAATCTAGACCTAAAGAAAATATACACCTTTATTGAAGAAATAAAACTATATATAAAATTCCATGCCTAGAAATTGAATTTCCTTCTGTTCAGATAGTGTTCCTTTTATTAACTATAGTCATACCTGTTTAGATAACCTTAATGTAAGACAGAAGCATATGATTTTTGTACAGCTTACACTATATGGGTGAGTAACCATTCACACTTGACCATTTCCTTTAGAATTGTTTTGTAGTTGGAAGAACTTTAGGTTAATTGGAGTTATTAAAGTTAGTTAAAGACACATATTAAATTCAAAGGAACAGTGATGTATTTTCACACACATAGATTCAGCACTCATCTCTTAGGTAGTTTTTCTTTTCAAATACTGGCTATGGAGCAGACATTTTCATTATAACACTGTAGCCATTTGTTGAACTTCACTCAAATTTAACAGGCAGATGTAGGATTTTATTTTTTGCTAACAAAAGCAAGATGGGAAGTCTTCTTTGAAATGGGTGACTATTGACAGCTTCTACAAACAGCCACTGTGTTTCTGCAGCTGGTGACAATGCCTAACGTTGCAGCTCCATAGACTTGTATTGGCCGGGGTCCAACCTGCCTGTTGGAGTTCAAAGAACCCATCTGGATAACGCTCCCCTGAAACTGACCTGAATGGAGATCACAGACTGGCACAGTCCTTCAGATTCTAGGTATTGTGCACCTTTATAAATGGCAGACCATGACACTGACAGAAGAAAAAATATATTATCTGTATTGACAGATTTTTTTCTGTTGCTATAGATTTAAAGGAACAGATAGAAATCAAAATAAAAGGCCAAAAATAGAAAAATCCTTTGTCTTGAGCATAAATTATTTGTATTTTATGCTTATGTTCATAAAAATTATTTTCCCAAAGATTTTCATTTAAATTAGGGATTTAAAGAGCATTGTGTTAGGAGATGGGATACTTACATGAAGAAAAACGGGTGTTTTATAGTTTAGACATTACTCTCTGTGTATTATCACCAGCTTTAGTGAGGCATTAGATGAAAAGTTAGGAAACATGATTATGTACGACTTTTTGTTTAATTGCAAAGTAATTGAATATTTGCATGTTTTATTCCTCTGCCTTAAGGAATGTAGGAGAAGCTGCAGAAGGTTTCTTGACTTAAGTCCTGAGAAGCCATCACTTGGGAAGAACAGTGCAGGTCTCCAACCTTTAAAAGCCTGCCTATGAGCAGTATATAAAGTCTCTTAGGCTCCATGAGTCATGTCCTGGGAGCCCCATTACATGACATAGCATCACAAGTCAGGGAGCAGTTTTCTCACAAAAAAACATACTTAGAAAAATTTTGGATCAAGAGGCAGAGAGTAACAAGACTCATCCCACTGTGGCTCCTATTGACCATACTCACTGCCTCTATCAGTCAAGTTAGACTAGGTTATATGGTAATACCTAGTGCATTCAAATTCCTCGTGGCTTGTATTTCTTAAACTACATGGGTATTTTAGGTACAGTGTGGTGTGCATTTGGGCTTGCTTCCTACTGGAACACAGGCCGATGGAACAGGCTCAGTCTGAAATGTTGGTTATTGTATCAGAGGGAAAAGAAGATAGAGCTAATTATTATATTGCTCTGAAAGCTTCTTCTCAGAAGTGACATGTCACTTTTGCTTACATTTTGTTCACCAAAGCAAGTCACCACTAAGCCCCAGTTAACATTTCTAAATGGTACAAAAAAATGACAAGCCATTTTTTTTCTAGTTCAAGGTGTTTTTAAGCTAGTGTTATATCCAGGTGCCTGAGAGAAAGAAATATAAATCATTTCCAGAGGATAAATATTCATTTTAGGTCCCTATGAGGTCAGGCCTTCAAATAACTTTTATCAGTGCAGTCAGATATTACCAAGAACAAAGGAAAAACTGTGAGAACTAAAGAACAAAAAAACCCAACCTAACATAAGCATGTTCCTAAAACTTCAGATACCTAAATGATCACAGTAAAGTAAAAAATGTGAAGTGAGTTTACAGTGTTTGAAAAAAACTAGTGTGAAAACCTGTGCAGGAAACAGTAACATGCCAATTTTAAAACTTTAAGGAGAATTTGAAAAATAGTTTCAAAAGGTGAGAAAATAATTTTACCTTGATTCACAATAAAACCCCTAGCAACTTAGGAATAGAAGAGAATTTACTTAACCTGAAAAACAGTGACTTCAAAATCCTAAAATAACCTCCTTTATAAATGTTGATACATGGAGGGCTTTCTCTTTGAGGCCAGGAGTACAGCAAAGATGCTTCTTATTATACCAATTATACATTGTGTTAGAGGTAGTACCCAGGTCATTAAGAAAAGAAAGGAAAAAGTAAGTGGATTAGGGGAAAAAAACCATCTGCCAATATCTGCAGATAATGTAACTGGGTTTACAGAAAATCTAGTATACCTTTAGAAAGAAATTTACTAATTTAAATGATAGCAATTTTTAAGATACACAGTATATCAAAATCAATTAAATTCCTATAATCCAGTTATATCCTATCAATAACATAAAATGTAGAATAATTTGGGGCACCTAGGTGGCTCATCAGTTAAGCCTCTGCCTTCAGCTCAGGCAGTGATCCCCGAGTTCTGGGATCTAGCTCCCCCACCCTCCATGAGGCTCCCTGCTCAGTGGGGAGTCTACTTCTTCCTCTCCCTCTTCCCCTCCCCACTGCTCCTGCTCTCTCTCTCACTTTCTCTCAAATAAAATCTTTAAAAAATAGAATAATTTTACTAATAATTTTACTGTTGATTAGCATCAACTTTATAAATTACATAGAAGTAAACTTAACAGAAGTCACACATGAGAAAAATTACTTTAAAATACGGAAAAACAGGGGCACCTGGGTGGCTCAGTTGGTTGGGTGTCTGCCTTGACTTAGGTCATGGTCTCAGGGTCCTGGGATCAAACCCCACATCAAGCTCCCTGCTCAGTGGGGGGGGGGCTGCTTCTCCCTCTCCCTCTGCTGCTCCCCCTGCCTGTGCTCTTTCTCTCTGTGTCAAATAAATAAATCTTTAAAAAATATAAGAAAATAAAATACAAAAAAAAACAAAGAAAATATAAACAGCAAAATCTATTTTCTTACTATGGAAGACTTAACATTGTATAATTATCTGTTCTTCCTAAAGTGTTCTATGGAGCCAATGCAATCTAAATCAGAATCTCAACTTTTATTTTTATGGACTTGACAAGCTGATTTTAAACTTATGTAAAATCCTTAAGGATCAAGAATAACTAAGGCACTCTTCTGGGAAAAAAAAAAAAAGGGTTAGAGGACTTAGCCAAATAGATGAAAAAATTTAGTAGAAAGCTGTAATACTAAGTCAGTGTGCTATTCATGTAGAGATAGCAAATAGATCAATGGATAAGACTAGAAGATCCAGAAACTCGTCCATAATATATTGACAAATATATATTATTAGTTCCTAGGGCTGCTAAAAATGTACCACAAAAAAATTTATTGCCTCACAGCTCCATCGGCTAAATCTGAAGTCCAGATATTGGCAGGGCCATACTCCCTGTGAAACCTGTGGAGAAATCCTTTCTTAACTCTTACTAGCTTAGAATTTGCTGGCAATTTTTGGCGGTGGTGGCTTGTAGATGCTTCACTCCAATCATTTGGCTTCACATGACATTCTTTCTGTATCTGTGTCATCACGTGGCCATCTTATAAGGATACTAGTCATGTTGTATTAGTGCCCCGTCCTACTCTACTATGACATCAGCTTAACTCGTTACACCGGCAATGTTCCTATTTCCAAAAATAGTCTGAAGTATTGGGGCTTACGAAGTAAACATAAGAATATTTGGGGGACTCAATTCAACCCATACTAATAACATTCAAAGAATTCCTTAAAATTTCTTAACACATTCAATATGTTGAAGGAATATGGCTAGTCTAGAAATCTAGTGAGTGCCCTGTTGTTTAAAAGCGAACATTTTCAACAGTATGTCTCTCTATTCCCCAGCTGCCTTTGCTTGCATTCTATTAACAGAAATCAGCAAGACATAGTACGTGTCTCAAACAACAAAAGCGGTGATTTAAAAAATTGTTTACTGACTCACCACAGATAATGAGGTCAAAGAGAAAAGTTAAAGCACAATACTGCCATTAAGTAATAATTTGTCTCAACCTTCCATCTGGGAGAGATATATGAGCAGCTTGTTCTGTATTGGAATTTTACCGGCAAGATAAGTGAGTGAATTTTTGAGGAGGTTTTTTTTTGTTTTTGTTTTTTTTTTAAATAGAACATTGTCAAAGTTTTGGATATGATTGCCCAATTTGATTATTTCAAAACAACAGAAAGTAAATCACCTCCTTTAGATTAGAGAATGTAATTGGAAAAATGGAAGTATTAGTGAAGTAAAACTTTGAATATCTGTGACACATTAGTGGTTTTCCATTTAGCTTCAAATATATTTGAAAGAGAAAATTCAATAACACTCAATCCTCCACCCGCCCTACCCCAACCAGAATAAATTGTGATATTTCCTCTTCCTAAACCCACTTCATTGTGGCAACTCAACTGCACTGCCTTTTCCTATGTTATATGGACATAATGATAATGCCTTTTGCTTACAGCATTACAGCTCCATATATCCGTGGATTAACTGAATACATTATAGTCAAATTTAGTAAGCAATCATATTTTTAGTCACCTACATTTAGTCTTAAGCATCTTAGGCTACTCTCCTAGAACTGCTTAAACTAATACCTAAAAGTCACTTGACATCAGCCAATTCCTTAAAATAATAACAGATCTACCAGAGACTACTGATTTGAAAACACCAATTTTAGCACCATTTAAAGAAAATCATAACCTCTATTCCAGCTTGACTCTGACTTTCACTTTCTCTTACAGAGATTTATGTTCTAATCACTACTTCAAAAACTTTAGAAATGATACGCTTTAAAAAACTTTTGGAACTTTTTTTTTTAATGGGAAAATATTTCCACTGATCTTAGTGTTTGAAAAACTTTTGTATTAATGATTTTTAACTCTAACAACCAATTCTGTGTTTAATCTTCACCTACAGACGTTAATTTCTTATATCCTTCTGGGTTTACAACCATTATTACATCTTTGCAAATCCCTTGGTCAAGAAAGCAGTTCTTTAATCTTCTTGTTAATTATCTTATATTTAATTATGGTGAAATCATGGTTGGATATGTTATTTTGTTTATCTTTTTCTTTTTTAAAGTCCAGTTCTGCAGGACTTTGAGAAAATACATTAAGGGAAATTTTCTGCCTTTAGTCAGGAGTCCTTGGTGCGTTCAGTCAGTATGTATATGAAGTTTAGTGTTTTGTAGATATTATGGTTTGCGTTACGTTTTCAGGATAGAAATTGAAGGTATGGCCAATACAAATGAGGCGTTTGTAGGACAGAAGGGGTAGGAATGCCAGATTAAATACATGACACCTAATTAAATTTGAATTTCACATAATCAATGAAAGATAAATGTTTTTAGTGTAAGTATAACCTGTACATTTTTTTACCATGCTATATTTGATGCAAATATAACATGGGACCTGAAAAAAATCATTCGCTTAAAATTGCCTGAAACAACCTCACTATTTAGGGTGGGGGAAAAAACAATAACACACTGAGCTAACTTTGGAAATGAGTGGAATCTCTGACTTAGTCCATGAAAAACTACACGTATGCCCTGTGCTCAAGTTGGTGAAGTTGTTTTCCATGGGGTATAGGTTAACAAATGTCATACCAATATACATATACACTGGAATTAAACTCTTAAATGAATGGATGAGAGTTGACGGCAACAGCTTTCTCACTGTTGGAGCCAGAGATTACACATAAGTGGAGAAGGTTAGAAAGATCATGTGTTAATATATCTAAGGCGAAACATCAGTATGAATTCATGTTCACCTTGATATAGATGCTTACATATAGAAATATTTATAGAATATTTATACACATAGATTAGTGTACAGACATATAAGTCTTTGCTTTGTCAGCTTGAGAACTTGGAAAGACACCCCAGTACCAACAAGCAAGTCTACCTTACAGAAATTTTGATTTCTAGTACTGTCTCCCAGTGCGAGGGTTCTTTGTACAAAATGGCTAATTCTAGGATTGGGGAGGGAAGTATACAAGGTGAGTCTGAAACATTCTGTAATGACTGATCTAAGGAAGTGCTAAACACACACATACACACTATTGGGGGTGTGCCACAAAAAGACATAGGTGCCAGCTGGAAGAGTTCCCAATGATCAAAGCTGGAAGAGTTTGACAAAATAGTGTTGGATTATAACTCAAAATATCTGCAAGTCCACACTCATATAGGTGATGGAATAAAAAACCATTGGAAGTGATATAGTAATTCCCCAGGAAGAAAAATTCAAATAGTTTATGGAGCTACTCCAGCATTCTTAGAATCCTGCAGGTTGGAAATCCAACACAGCTCTCACCAAGTAAAATTCGAGGTGTAATCAGGGCTGCATTCCTTTTTGAAGTCCTTGGAGGGGAATCATTTTCCTTGCCTTTGCCAACATTTAGAAGCCACGCATACCTTGAATCATGGCGCCTTCCTCCCTCATCAAAGCAAGCAGCATTACACCTCAATATTCTTCCATAGTCACATCTCTTTTACTGACTCCCCTCAAATTTTTTTTATTGAAGTGTCCTTGATATACAATGTTACATTAGGTTGAGGTGTACAACATAGTGATTCAACAAATCTATACATTATGTTATGCTCACCACAAGTTTAACTACCATCTGTCACCATACAATGCTGGTACAATACCATGGTCTATACTCCCTATGCCGTACCTTTAATTCCCATTACTTATTTATCCTATAACTCCCACTCCCCTTTACCCATTTTTGCCCACCGACTCCTGCACCGTTCTGGCAACCAGTTTGTTCTCCGCATTTATGGGTCTATTTCTGATTTTTTTTGTTTGCTTGCTTGTTTTTAGATTCTACCTGTAAGTAAAATCACATGGGATTTGTCTTTCTGTGTCTAACTTCACTTAGCATAACTTCCTTGAGGCCCATCCACATTGTCTCAAATGGCAAGATCTCATTCTTTTTTATGACGAATATTCCTCTGTGTGTGTGTGTGTGTGTGTGTACACCATGTCTTCCTTATTCATCTGTTAATGGACACTTAAGTTGCTTCCGTATCTTGGCTATTGTAAGTAATGCTTCAATAAACATAAGAGTGCATGTATCTTTTCAAATTACTGGTTTTTTTTTTTAATTTCTTTGAGTAAATACCCAGTGGAATCATTGGATCATATGGTAGTTCTGTGTTTAATATTTTGGTGAACTTCCATACTGTTTTCCACAGTGGCCATACCAACTTACATTTCCACCAACAGTTCATGGGGTTGACAGTCCACATCCTCACCAACACTGTTGTTTCTTACCTTCTTAATACCAACCTTTCTGAAAGATATGAGATATCTCATTGTCGATCTGATTTGCATTGCACCGATCATTAATGTTGTTGAGCATCTTTTCTTGTGTCTGTTGGCCATGTGTATGTCTTCTTTGGAAAATGTCTATTCAGGTCCTCTGCTCATTTTTAATCAGATTATTTGTGGGGTTTTTTTGGTATCGAGTTATTTATGCATTCTAGATATTAACCTCCTGTTGGATATTTCATTTGCAAATATCTTCTCCCATTCAGTAGGCTGCCTTTTCATTTTGTTGATAACAACTGCACTTTTAAGAACCCTTGTGATTAATTGGGCCCAACTAGAAAATCCAAAATAATCTCCCTATTTTGAGGTTAGTTGATTAGTAACATTAATCCCTTTTGAACTTTGTCATGTAAAAAGACATATTTACGGATTCGGGAGATTAGAACACGGATATCTGTGAGTGGTCTTATTGTGCCTACCACATCATTCAAGGACATAGAACAAAACTTCCCCATTTCTTGAGTGTGGTCTGTGTGTAGTGACTTCCTTCCAAAAAGTATAGTATGGAAAGAGTAAATAACTTCACTGTTGGATAAACCTCATCCATATTTCCCAAAGCACATGATGAAGCTTAACATCAACAATGATGTCAGGTTGACAGTATATAGCCTTGATTTGCTATTATGAAAATGACATTTTACCTCTGTGGTCTTCCTCCCAAAAATGCAGAACCCCAGTTTAATCACAAGAAAAATATGAGGCACATTCTAACTGAGAGGCATTTTACAAAATACCTGAACAGTGCTTCTAAAAAATGCTAGGGTCATCAAACACAAGGAAAGCCTGAGAAGCTGTCATAGCCAAAAGGAGGGTGCAGAAACATGACGATAAACATAACGTGTATCCTGGATGAAATCCTGGTACAGAAAAGGGGCATTAGGAAAAACTAAGGAAACATGAATAAAGTATGGACTTTAGGCAATAATAGTGTATCAGTATTGGTTCATAGTTATAAAATTTGTACCATACAAATGTAAGATGTTTATAACAGGGGAAACTTAGTCTGGGTATGGCGGAAACTCTTTGTACTGTATTCACAATTTTTCCATAAATCTGAACCTGTTCTAAAATTAAAGTTTTATTTTTAATGACATGTAAAGCCATAAATACGCTGCCAGGGGAGCCCAGTGAAGTACCTAACCCAATTTGGAAAGTTCGTAAACATCACCTTCTTCCAGTGGAGTTAGCTTATAAAGAGAATGTTGTGGGATGAAAAAAAGTAAACTATGTGAGTCCCGATGCTATTCCAGATAGAATATTAACTCATGAGATGGCATGTCTGAGCTCAACCATGGCAATCTAAATAATGGCAAATTAGACAGAATCGTGAAACAAAGAGTTTAGAGAGAGAGTATCAAGTAAAAGCAAGAGAGTAGGAAGAAACAAATGGGGGCCCAATGTTAAGGATTTTAGATTAAGTACTGTAAGGGAATACAAAGTATTTCCAATTAAAAAGAAAAAAGAAAACTAAAAAACAAAGCCTCCTTTGACAGGGGTGTATACTTATGTTCAACCATAAAAATCCAACCCTTTGAGGTTTAAGCCACTTTTGCTTCATTTGTCTTCAGTAAAGTAACTTGAGTAAAACAATGAGTCACTTGAAAAACTAGACCTTGCATAGATTTATTTCCCTCATCATTCATCCTATCACACCCAACCTAGCCAAACAAATGTTAGTAAACAACAGGCGTACATGTGGCTGGATACCTGTTTCAAAGCCTAACGGATTTCCTCTCTGGCTCTTAAAGAAGCATTTGCTGATCCTATCCTAGAGATCACTTTATTTCCCTTACTAAAAAGTGACCTAGAAATCAACAGTGGGAGCTATATTAAAATATAGGTTTTTCCTATTATCTAAACATCTGGAGTATTTTATTTACATAGGCTTGCAACTTCTGTTGCCAGGATGAAACATATTAGGTTTTCACCCTTATTTGTTCCATAATGCTCTTGCAGTAATATCAATAAGAAGGGGTTACTGAAGTCACTATTTTAGATAAACTAACAAAAGGAATACTGGCTTCTAGAAGAATGAATGAAGAATATTATGAAAATGTGGGGCGCCTGGGTGGTGCAATCGTTAAGCGTCTGCCTTCGGCTCAGGGCGTGATCCCGGAGTTATGGGATCGAGCCCCACATCAGGCTCCTCCGCTGGGCCTGCTTCTTCCTTCTCTTACTCCCCCTGCTTGTGTTCCCTCTCTCGCTGGCTGTCTCTATCTCTGTCAAATAAATAAATAAAATCTTTAAAAAAAAAAAGAATATTATGAAAATGAATAAAAGAATGAAGAAAACTACATCTTACGTTCAGAGAGGAGTTCTAGATTTCCAGCACATGTGATGTTCCCATATTTCACAAAGCCAGATTTCTGAACATATGTTCTAATGAGGAACTTGATGATTCATACCCGTGTTCTTTCCCTGCTAATACCTACTGAAGGTAATTCAAGGAATCCCAGTATGGGAACTGCCTCTGCCCTTCAGTGGGAATAACTTTTACATGATCTATACACAGACGGCGGGCGGGGGGGGGGCAACTCAGAACATAAAACAAGATGCAGAAATAGAATCTCTTTCCCCATCAAAAACCGGTAATAAGTATGTATACATACATGTGTGTATGCTTCATATATGTATATATTTATGTATATATTTCCATATACTTACGAGAAAATATTTTTACTATTTTCTGTCCTGACCAGTTACTGTATAGAAATACTTGTTTACCGTAACTGTTGCGGTTTGAAGGATTTTTAAAAGTTTTATATTAGCAAGGTTTGGTAGAAATAATCAACCATCTACTTGTATTGTGTAAATAGGTGAAAAAAGGACTTTTAAATTGGAAAGTGCACCAAAATCCATTCAATACCAGGTATTAATATTTTTAAAATGAGACTATGATGATTTTTGCCCCAATGAACAGGGCGCCTTCTTTCCCTTCTGGGAATATTTATTCTAATAATGTGATTCACTTTTTAAATTTCTTACTTGGAGTTAGAAGTCTCTATGACTTTTCTTTTCCTCTGTGTCTGTAGCTCCCTGTTTGTTTAATCACAATGCATTTTGTTTAATATTTCAGTGCTGTTTATCGAGACACTTTAATTTGTTTCCTTTCGTATTTGTCTTCACCAGGTGTTTCTTGACTGGAGCACATTTCCCACATGATAAAATTAAAGGTCTAATTAATGCCTTTAAGGACATTGGTGCACAATTCAGCACCTAATTTTCTGCAGGGGGCATATTTAGGTGTTTAACTAGGTGGAACTCTGTGCCGAGGATTGCATTTGCATACAAAGTCCCTCTTATTTCTTTGTAAACACCCTTCAATACAGAAACAAAGAATGCATTCACATCACTTGGTATGCACTTTTCTAGCAAGGAAAGAGTACAGAAAATAAATGTATCTAAGCCGCATTTCATCAGAGCAGAAACAAAAATCCTATTAGATGAGGTGTTGAAATATGAGGTCCCTTTCTTTGGAGCAGTGAGGAAAATACTCAGCATTTGAAAATGGAGGGGCAACCTGCAAAAGCACTGCATGAAAAACGAATGCTTTGAAAAATCACATCTGAGATGTAGAGCATCTTAAGAAAAATATGGCATCACATTAAGCACAAAAAGGAAAGCTAAATCACCACCAGGCAACTGCTGGCAGAGAGCAGGCGGGGAAACAAAACTCATTGATCTATCTAAAAGCTACAAGGACCAGAAAAAAGGCCATCTATGTAAAGATGTTTCTAATCTCATTTCATTTCACTTTCCGTCTACTTTGAAACATAAATTGTGACAAGTTGTGGATGCCTTAGAATTATAACACATAAAATATTTGATTATTAGCATATTAAATCTATTAAAACTTACATTTCATCCATCGTCCTCAAAAACAAGGTTTGTCAGATATGGGGATAAAATTTTAGCTCAATTTCCACATACCCTCTACAAAAGCATAATCTTTATCAGCACTTTACTTTTTCTTAAAGATTTTATTTATTTGAGAGAGAGGGAGAGAATGCATGGCACAAGTGTGGGGAGGAGCAGAGGGAGAGGGACAAGCAGACTCCCCGCTGAGCGTGGAACCCCTGACAGGGCTCCATCTCACAACCTGAGATCATGACCTGATCTGAAATCAAGAGTCAGATGCTTAACCAACTGAGCCACCCAGGCCCTCCCCTCACTTCGCTTTTGACACGAGCAACACCCACTTGCTCAACATTTGTAAAATGTTAGTGTCAAAGCAAAAATTGCCCCGACTAGAGGACAAAGTTAAACGGGCAAGGGAGACTGTATTTATGTTGCAGTGGGGGCTAGAGATCAGAACGAGGTCCGAGTTCAACTCCACGGAAACAAAAAGCTGAAGAGTTTTTAAGAGCTGGTGTAGAGGGACAATAGGCCATCTGTGTTTGTTAATGGGCTTTACTGAGAGAAGTAATCTGTCTTGTATCTTTATCACAGGAAGTAGTTGTACAACTTGGACAGATACCCCACAAAGTTAGGCTCCTACCTTCCCACAGAAACTTGGGAATTTGAGGTTCTACTTAATGTTTATATCCCAAAGGGGCCGGAAAAGAATTTAAAATTACAAGTGTTCTAAGTAAATTCTCTAAGAAAAGGGAAGTCAGGGATCTAGCATCAAGAAGAAGCCTGTCTAAAGTTTAGTCAACCTGAAGGGAACTTTAAAATGACCTTTGTCATTGGAAATAACAAGTTTTAAAGAAATCCAGCACACCTGCCCCTTCCAATTTTTTCATTGCCTCTATGTCTCATCTAAATAGAAACGTTGGAGTCTCTGCTTTTTTTTTATCTCTATTGTTAGAATAACAATTTCCTCTAGGATATTTATTCATAGCCATATACTCAGTCATAGTATATAAGTACTATATAGGGTGCAGTAAGGCAGATTTTAAAACAGGAATCAGATATTAAAATGGAATTTATAGTAATCCCAATTATCAAGTAATGTGAGTTACAGTATTTCATATTCTTGTTTTCCCTTTATATTACAACTATACATTAGTCCAGAAGGGCTACTCAGAAACCCTAGGGTTCAGTTCGGAGGATAACAACGAAGAAATGTTAATTCAAATTCTCTTTCCAGCACTGGACTAGCTACATAAATTATGGTGCCTAGTTCAAAATGACAATATGGGACCACTTGTTGAAAAATAATTTAGAATTTCAAAATAGCAACCATGGATCATTAAACCAAGTTCAAGGCCTTTCTGGATAACTGCAGAGGTCTTATACCCATGAAGCTTGTAGTTCTCAAATCCTAATTTTCCTTTAAGAATATTTTAATCATCCTTACCCACATATGACCACCCCTCTTTATGAAATGTTGTAGTACTTTGTTCTTTTGTTTTGCCGTGTATTCACAGTTTGTAATCCCTTCTCCTGCTCCGTATTACATAGGTGCCACTTGAGAGCACAGTGCATGCCTTATTGATCTCTCTAAGCTATGCAACACTTTTATTTTGCTTTCGCTTCTGTTTACGTTAGTCCCAAAATAAGTAATACATGATATGGTTCAAAAAGCACAATAAGAAAAGCATCTATTGCAAAGTTTGTCTCATACTGCCTCATCCCCCTTGTTTCTAACTCGTCCCCCACCTCCGTAGGTAATGGGTAGTTTATGGGTGCATTCTTCTGGAGTTTCTTTAAGCAAATGTTAGCACGTATGAATATATATTTCTAGTTATTCTCTTTCTTATGAATTGCAGTATATTTTTGCATACACACAACACTGTTCTGAATGTGCTTTTTTCATTTAGCCATTCAACTAAAGAATGTTCCATATCCTACATAGAGAATTTCCTTATGTGCCATAGATTATTTAACCAGTTTCAGCAGGTGGATACTTGGGTTATTTCCAATCTCTTGTTACTATGAACAATGTAACAATGCATGAGTTATGTAATGTATGAAGGCATATTTATAGGATAGTGCCTAGTAGTAAAAATGAAAGCATAATCATAATTCTGATTGTTTTTGCCAACTTATCTCCTATAGAGATTGTAATATTTGACAGTCACCTCAACAGTGTATGAAAAGGCCTTTTTCTCCCCACCTACAACCTTATCACTGTATTTTGTCAAATATTTGGAACTTAATACTTTCTTATGCCATTTGGTTTGTGAATATTTATAACTATTATTCTTTATTGTTAACTGTGTGTATTCATAAACTGCCCTCCTTTTTCCTTTAATATATTTGGGGCTTCTACCATATCTGATTTTAAGAATGCAGCCCCAACTTTTCTTAAAATTAGTTACATTTTTATTGTGGTATAACTAACATACAATGTTATGTTAGTTTCAGGGGTACAGCATATTAATTCAATAATTCTATACATTACTCAGTGCTTACAATGGTAAGTGTAGCCACCTTCTCTCACCATACAATACTATTCAATATTATTGACTATATTCCCTACGCTGTACTTTTCATCTCCATGACATTTATTTTCTAACTGAAAGTTTGTACCTCTTCATCCCTTTAACTATATCAGACATCCGCCCCCCACCCCGCCAACTTAATCCCTTCCGGCAACCACCAGTTTGTTCTATGTACTTAAGAGTCTGTTTTCTGTTGGAATTATTTTTATTTATTCACCTATTTTTTCAACAAATACTTTTTTATTGAAATATAATTAACATACAGTGTTATATTAATTTCAGGTGTATAACATAACAGTTCAACAATTCTATATGTTATTCAGTGTTCACCATGATAAGTGTAGTCACCATCTATTACCAAAGTTATTACGACATTATTGACCATATTCCCTATGCGATAGCTTGCATCTCCATTTCTTACTTATTTTATAACTGGAAGTTTGTACCTCTTTTTATTTTTTGAGTATGGTTGACACATAGTGTTAGATTAATTTCCAGTGTACAACATAGTGACTCAATATCTTTATAGGTTAGGCTGTTCTTACCACAGTGTAGCTACCATCTATCACCAGAAAGCGCTATTTCAATAACATCAATTATATTCCAGTGCTATACCTTTTTCCCACGACTTAATCATTTTATAGTTGGAAGCCTGTGTGTCTCATTTCTCTTCACCCATTTGCCCAACCCCTACCCCCTTCCTTCTGACAACCCTCAGTCTGTTCTTGTACTTCTAGGTCTGATTCTGCTTTTTGTTTGTTTTTCAGATTCTATATACGAGTTAAATCATGTGGTATTTGCCTTTCTCTGACTTATTTTACTTAGCCTTATACTCTCTGGATCCATCTATCTTGCTGCAAATGACAAGGTCTCATCCTTTTGTATGACTTAGTAATATTACACTCTGTGTGTGTGTGTGTATGTGTGTGTGTGTGTGTGTGTGTACATTCCAGATTTTCTTTATCCATTCTTCTGTGATGAACATTTAAGTTGCTTCCATATCTTGGCTATTGTAAATAATGCTACAATAAATNCTCTCTGGATCCATCTATCTTGCTGCAAATGACAAGGTCTCATCCTTTTGTATGACTTAGTAATATTACACTGTGTGTGTGTGTGTGTGTACATTCCAGATTTTCTTTATCCATTCTTCTATGATGAACATTTAAGTTGCTTCCATATCTTGGCTATTGTAAATAATGCTACAATAAATATAAGGGTGCATATATCTTTTCAAATTAGTGTTTTTGTTTTCTTTGGATAAATACCCAGTAGTGGAATTATTGAATAATATGGTAATTCTATTTTTAACTTTTTGAGGAATGTCCATACTTTTTTCCACAGTAGTTGCACCAAACTACATTCCCAGCAACAGTGCCCGAGGGTTCACTTTTCTCCACATTTTCACTAACACTTGCTATTTCTTGTCTTTTTGATGCAAGCCATTCTGACTGATGTGAAGTGATATCTTTAATTTGCATTTTCCCTAATGATTAGTTATGTTGAGTATGTTTTCATGTGCCTGTTGGCCACGTGTCTGTATGTCTTCTTTGGAAATATGTCTATTCAAGTCCCCTGACCACTCTTCCATGGGAATGTTTGCTGATTTTGGTGCTGAGCTGTATAAATTCTTTATATATTTTGGATATTAATCCCTTACTAGATAGATCATTTGCAAATATCTTCTTCCATTCTGTAGGTTGTTTTTTTGTTTTATTGATGGTTTCCTTTGCCATGTAAAAGGTTTTCATTTTAATGTAGCCCCAATAGCTTATTTTTGTTTTTGTTTCCTTTGCTTGAGGAGGCATATCTAGAAAATGTTGCTAAAGCTGACGTTGAAGAGATTACTGCCTAGGTTTTCTTGTAGGAATTTTTGCATTTGGTATAATATGCATATTTTTGCATATGGTATAAGAAAGTGATCCAGTTTTAAATTTTTACATGGGGCTGTCCAGTTTTCCCAACAACATTTATTGAATAGACTATCTTTTCCCCATTGTATATTTTTGCTTTCTTTGTTGTGGATGAATTGACCACATAGGTGTGGGTTTATTTATGAGCTCTCTATTCTGTTCTATGGATCTATGCTTAATTTTGTGCCGGTACAATACCGTTTTATTACAGCTTTGTAGTGTATCTTGAAATCTGGAATTGTGATACCTCCAGCTTTATTCTTTCTCAAGATTGCTTTGGCTATTTGGGGTCTTTTGTGGTTCCATACAAATATTAGAATTATTTGTTCCAGTTCTGTGAAAAATGCTATTGACATTTTGGTAAGGGTTGCACTGAATCTGCTTTGGGGGTAGTATGGACATTTTAACAATGTTTTTCCAATCCATGAGCATGGTATGTCTTTCCATTTATTTGTGTCCTGTTCAGTCTCTTCTATCAATGTCTTGCAGATTTCAGAGTATAGGTCTTTTATCTCTTTGGTTAAGTTTATTTCTAGGTATTTTATTCTTCTTGGTGTAATCATAAATGGAATTGTTTTCTTAATTTCTCTTTCTGCTACTTCAAAATTAGTATATAGAAATGCAGCATATTGCTGTATATTAATTTTGTATCCTGCAATTTTCCTGGATTTTTTAATAGTTTTTTGATGGAGTCTTTAGAATTTCTATATAGAGTATCTTGTCATTTGGAAATAGTGACAGTTTTACTTGTTCCTTACCAATTTGGATGCCTTTTATTTTTTATCTGCATGGTGCAGGCAGGGCTCCCAGTACTGTATTGAATACAAATGGGGACAGTGGACATCTTGTGTTATTCCTATTTTTAGCAGAAACACCTTCAGTTTTGCTTATGATGGTAGCTGTGGAATTGTCATATATGGCTTTTATTATGATGATGTATGTTCTCTCTAAAACCACTTGTGTCCAATGACCCTGTTTTCCAGCTCGTCAATCATTCTTCTGCATCCTCTAATCTGCCGTTGGTTCTCTCTAATGTATTTTTATTTGTTACTGAATTCTTCATCTCTGACTGGTCCTTTTTTAATTTTCTACCTTTGTCGAAGTTCTCAATGAGATCATCCACTCTTTTCTCAAGTACAGTGAGTATCGTTATGACTATTTGCATTCTTCATCAGGCGTATTGCTTTAGCTCTCCTACTGTGATTTGTGTTGTTGTTTTTCCTTCATTTGGGACATCATCTTCTGTCTCCTCATTTTTCCTAACTCTTTGTTTCATTTTTATGTATGAGGTAGATCGGCTACATCCCCGGGTCTTGAAAGTAGTGGCCTTGTTTATGTGCCATGGTGCCCTGTCACACAATCGACACTGACCTCAAGAATCAGGGGCTCTAGGGTTGTCCCCTGTGTGGGCTGCACACACCCACTGCCTCCTTCAGTCTGGCTGCCTGCAGTTGACCTGCTTTGCCTGCAGTGGGCACACCGGGCAGGGTTTGGTCACTGCACTGTTAAGAGACTTCTGAGGCTGCAACAGACTCGTTTGTGGGCAGGCTGCTGGTTGGCCCTGGTGTCTGCAATTAGCTTCTCTGCCACAGTTGCAGTCATACCAACGGGCAAGTCTCTTTGCCTATGCAGCTACCTTAGGGCAGGCTGCCACCACTGCAGGCATGCTGATGTGTGGGCTTATCTCCCTTTCCCCTCTCCCTTTCTCCCCAGGGCTGGAGTCATTTTGGAGTGGTGCCAGTCCTGACCAGAGCTCCTGCATTGTATGGAGGGGCAGGAGCCATTTTGCAGGTACTCCTGCCCGGAGAAGTGGCTTGGATGAGGTGAATCAGCAGGAGGGGTGGGTCATGCAGTGCTAACAAGGTAGATGGAGAGTGTTAGCACTGGCGCCTGTAGGCTTCCAACTATCTCAGCCGGGCAGGGGAAAAGAAGCAGAGCCCACCAGCACTTTTGTCTCTGGACAAATCTCCTGAATATCTCTGGCCCCTCCAGCGCATGTTCAAGATTAGTCAATAAATCTCCTTCACATAAACCCCAGGCACTTTCTAAACTGCGGCTTCTGTGCTGTGTCTCAGGAGTTGTTACTTAGTATGCCGGCTCTTATATGGTGAGGACTCCATTTCTTATCACTCTGCTGCTCTCCCACAGTTAAGTCCTGCTGGTTTTCAGAGCCTCATGTTACAGGGACTCACCTTCCCAGTGCGGGTCTCTAGTGCCAGGGGTGACTGCGTCGGGTCTGATTCTCTTGCTTCTCTGTGTTTATGATGTCCCTCGCATTTGAGGTTAGTCTCATGCGGGGTTTGGTGCTTGAATATATCTCTGCCCTGTCTACCCTTTTTGGCCGGCCTATTTCCCACAACTAGCTGTGGGAGTTCTTTTCTGCTAGTATTCAGGTCATTTACAATCTCATTTGCATGTTGTAGTTGTAATTTTGGTGTGTCCATGGGAGCATAGGCTCCTCCTACTCTACCATCTTTCCTGTGCTCCAGGTTTTATTTGCATTTGCCTGGTATACATTTTCTCATTTTATTTTTAATATTTATAAATTATGTTATTTTAGTCAATTACCTTATTTAGCATAGAGATAAGTTTGGATTTTTAATTTAGTTTTATATATTTTAATGTACAAGTTAAGCCCATTTATATAACAGATGTTTCAATTTAGTTGTATCATGGATATATATATATATATATATATATANCTATATATTTGTGTCATATATATATATATATATATATATATATATATATATATATATACACACACACACACACACACACATATATGCACAACATCAAATTTAGTTTGAATTTTCGGGGCACCTGGGTAGCTCATTTAAGCATCTGCTTTCTGCTCAGGTCATGATACTGGGGTCCTGGGATCAAGTCCCACATCAGGCTCCCTGCTTAGCAGAGAGCCTGCTTCTCCCTCTCCCTTTGCCCCTGCTCCTGCTCTGTCAAATAAATGAATAAAATCTTAAAAAAAAAAAAGTTTGAATTCTCTTATATCTCTCTCTCTTTCCTCTCCTTAATCATGTAATTTTAGTTAATATATTTAATGTTCTTGGTGTTTACTCTTACATATTTTTAAATTTTTACCACTTATTTTTCTGCTCTAAATGATATCTTAAATATAATTATATGTAGATGATATGCATATGTATTTTAGTGTAGATGTCTGTATTATAGGTGTTACTTGAAATGAGGCAAACTTTCAACATCTCTTACCCTTTCCTCATTTAATAATAGTATAATTACCTATTGTCAGAGTGTATAATATTTACAACACATTTTATCACACTTCCCCATCTTTTTGGCAGATTAAAAAATGTCTATAGCTTGTATAATTGAAGGAGAATTTGGCTAGTTATGAAATCTTTGTCTCACTTTTCTTTCTTTAGTAACTTGTGGGTGGTGCTCCACTGTCCTATCATGCTGAATGTTGCTATAAAGAAATCTGATGTCAGGATGATTTTCATTCATCTTCAAGTGAATTTTATTTTTTCTGGCTGCCCAAAGGAATATTGCTTTTTATAAGCCTAATAAATTTACTAGAATATGCTTCAGCTTGGTTAATGTTTTGTGCCCTTTTAATATGTAGACTCATTATTTTTAAGAAAAATGCTTGTATTTATTTTCTTTTAGTTTTTTCCTCTGTGGATTCTGTTTATGTGTAAATCAATCTTTTTTGTAATCTGAATTTCATATTTTTCCTAATCATTAATCTTTCATATCTTTTGTTTCATTTTGTTAATTTCTCTCAATTTTCAACAATTTTTTCTTTGCTTTTCAGCAGTGTATTCTCCACCTTGCCCCTTTTAATTTAGAATTTCTGCAACGGTTTTGCCTTTTTTTTTTTTTTCAGTTCTTTCCCTAAATTTTAACCTTTCTTTTTCTTCTGCTATCTAGCCACATCTTTCCTGAGTGCTGTATTTCTGTTTTGAAGACTGGCTTGGTAATGATTTCACTAAGGTGTTGGGTTTTCTTTCTTTCTTTTTTTTTTTTTTTAAAGTCATGTTGGAATTTTCAGCCTATACTTTGTGTAAGCATTTCAAATGAAATATTCTTCCAGTGAGTTTTGCTTTTATTCATTGTTGTCTGTATGCTAGTATTCCCATTTTTCTTGTATCTTTTTGGGGGACACTATATTTATACTTTTTTTTTGTTGTTCGATATGATTTTCAGGCAAAAATATAGGAAAATAGGGAAGAAGTTGCTGCTCTGTTCTTACTAGACCTGGCTGTGTCCATCTAGGTCTTGATAAAACACGGTACATAACAAAGTTCAGGAGAGATTTTCATGATCACTCGATCCTTCTATTTTAGAAATTCCCTCCTGAGAAAGCTGTTTTTAAAGAACAAGAATCAAATGGAATCAAAATACCACTTTATTAAGTGTGAGGAAGTACTCAGTCCCTCCTAATGCAGAACTTCCATAACCTTGGAATGGAGATTGCTGTTTAAACTGTGCTTTCTTTCCCCTTCATTTAACAGTTAAGATAGGCAAGTCTGCATCAAATTCTGGCATCAGCTCTTCACTCTGTTGTGGGTGATGCCGGAAAACAGAAGAAGATAGGGTATAGCCAGACCCTACCAAGTGAGCTTGCTCTATGGGCAATACAAAGCACAAGAGAAAGACTGAAGATAGGTTTGCTACCTAAGGCAAAGTAATCACACTATGTGGTAAAAAGCATGACTTATCTTAGAGGTCAGGTTTTGTATGAATGTAGTAAGAGGGTAGAGAGTATGTTAAAAGCATGGGAAAGAGAATGGAAGTATGAAATATGTGTCTCCTCGTGAAGAATGAACAAGTATGGGAAGAAAGCAAGGGATTTTTCTTCCCCTACCACCTGACATATAATAGACATGGAATAAATATTTATTAAATACAGTTTATTTTTTAACATATTTCAACATTTATATGGGAAGTCACTCCCCAACATTTATATGGGGAAGCCACTCCCCAAAATTAAATCATCTTTGAAAATTTAATCCAAGTAACTTCATTTTCATGTAGTTTCTTACTTTGGGCATTTATTCATAAATGTTCCTTAATTAATTACACTGTGGACATGGATCACTCAAACCTAGTCATTTCTTGTCCTAGGAAATGCTGGCTTATATAAAGCCCGGCCATAGCATTGATTTGCTCTGTTGTTGCCTTCCAAAATCAGGTCCTCTTGGAGAACAATCCTTATTAAGAGGTCTAGGACAGTATAAGGGGACTCATTTTCATTAGAAGAAATATTTTAGAGCTTCTAAAGGCAAATTAATGTGATTATAATTCATCTCCTAATGTTGTATGTAATCAACAATTGGTCAATATCCACAAATTATAAGAATATCTCCACATTCCTGTTAGGAAATTATTTCTGTTTTTCTCAGTACTATTTAGTGGGAAAATAGGAAAAAGCAATCATCTCAGTAATACAATTTAAACTTGCATACAGAAGCATAATTTCTCATTTGGATAGTTTCAATAAGCAGCCAAATTATAATGGGCTAGGAGTCTACATTTATCATATCTGGTGTACTTGCTTTGATCTCTGGTTGCACAGATTAGTTCCCTCCCAGTCCTGCTAATGGGTTGTTTTGTGGGTTGAGGATAGTTAAGCAAAAAAAATAGAGGGCCCTCTTATCCAGGAAGATGGTCCTGCCTGCAAAAGTTCATGGTGAGATCAGGCTAAAAGCAAACCAAAACAAAAAGCAAAAACCACGAGCAAAATAAAAAGTACTAAAAAAATACAAACTACCATGTTTGAGTGTTTTATTATATGCCAGTATAGGTTTTAACAGCTCCATTTTAAAGATAAAGAAATTTAAATGCAAAGTGTTTCATCCAAGATCACACAACAAGCAAAAGGCAGAGCAGGGACTTGGGCCCAACTACTTTGCATTTCATAAACCAAGGCTTTCTTTTTTGCCACACTGGCTCTTCTAGAAGGCCCTAGATAAGCAAGTGCCAATTTGGACCATGAACAAAAAAGAATGCTGGAAATTCCATTTTATGTGGTGTTTTGTGAAAAATACATATGTGGCTAGAAGAGCTTAAAGAAATAGGTCCAGCTGGTTAGCTTATAGGATTTCAAACTTACGCGTCTAAAAATGAAATCAACATATTTTCCCCAAATCTATTTTGCTATGTGTCTCCTTCCTTAATGAGAAATACCAACAGCTACTGTATTTTAGAAACAAAAACTAGGAAGTCCTCTTTAACTCATCCCTCACCTATGTCAGCCTTTATATATATTGTCAAATCCACTCAGATTTCCTTAATAAGTGTCAAGCCTGAATGCCTCTCATGATCTCCACTCCTACTATACTATTTAAGGAAAGTACCACCTTTGGATTCCTACAATAACATCCCAAATGTTTCTCCCCTATGTGTGTCCTTCCCAGGCTCAGTCCGTCTCCACCCAGTGCTTCACCCTATAATTCAGAGTGATTTTTCAGTGCTAATTTTATCATGTTACTCTACCGTTTACAATCCTTCTCAACTCCTCTCAGGAAAAAATCCAAAGGGTATAGTGTATAACAAAGATGAGAGTTCACCTCACATTCTCTAGTTGAGGAAGAAAAGTAAATTCAGTCGTTGAGGGGGGTGGTGAAACTGATCAGTTCAGGTTTGGACTTCTTTAATTGGAAGTGCTTATGGTATATCCCATTGGACCTATCCATCTGGCATTTGGGTACATGTATGTTAGCTGGTCTTTGCTCTCACACAAGAAAGAAACTGGGCCAAGTTATTCATAGGAAAATATTAGTAAAACTGTTATCATTCATCCCAGGAGCATTTCTTTGCATTAAACAATTTTGAGTAAATATTAATTCATACATATAAAGTAATCTCAAAACATAGAACCTCAAGCACAGAGGAATTGAGTTGGAAAGATATTTTTAGAGGGTGGGTTTTGGTCCTTTAAATCATGATGTTTGTGTATTTCATATATGCGATAAGAGGTGTTCATTTTAGAGAAACTGCTGGAAAATTCACCGTGGCTGAAACATGCAAATCAGCACAGAATGTTTGCTGGAGGGTAAATCAGAGCAATGCCATTGAAGTAGCCGGTATATGCATATCTCATTGGTGACATCTTGAGCTCTGTTAATCAATTCCTATTTGAGATAAATGCATCTGCTTGTATATCAAAAGACTAGATTCACAGAACCGTGACTAAGATATTTCATGGATGCTCTCCAAGGACTTTAAAAGATAGACGACAGGAAATTTACTGAATCCATACAGCTAACCTGGAGAAAAGGTTAAGCAAAACTCAGAATCCTCCTTTACAGTCTGCAAATTTTGATAAACAGTGTCATAACTTTGTCCACCTATTTCTAGAGATATTCCATTGTGTAATGATATCTGTATTACCAGGACTTAGAAGAGGTGCTAATTCCTGTCCCAGAAAATAATGTATCTCAGAATTTCGTTCCCCCATTGACCATTTCCCTTCAAATATTTTAGAAGCAGCACTTCCATCTTTAGGAAAAACTGAACAAAAAGTATCTGACAAGGTAACAGAGAATGGTAGGATTTTATTCAGAAGGAAGCACTAGAGAACGTGGCTCACAATTATGCATGGAAGTCCTAAGGGCTATCTATGACATCTTTACCTTAGATTATTTCTCTCCTAAATCATGGATAATAGAAGCCCCAGGCATTGTGAAATAAACCCTGAAGCTCAGCACACACAGACTCTAAGGGGTATCATTTTCGTGGTTCAGTTAACAAGAGAAGTGAAACTCACACCATTATTTGACTGACTTAAAATGTATCCTTTTTGTGTTTTAAGCTCTTCTATCCCATGTATTCGCCATTATTTGGCCCTTAGCATTCTCTTTGAAGCTGTCCTCCTCTGTCTGTTTCTCCTCTTGTTNTGTTACATTTTTTTTTTTTTTTTTTTTACACCATAGCTTCTAGCTATCCCTCAACCACAAAGGTAGTCGAAGCAACCTCCAAAAATACCAGCTCCCAGGAGCTGTTAGTTCTGTGCTTAGAGTATAAAGCGGGTCTCAAGCCTGGGTAATAACTGAATTCATGAATCTCAATTCCCAGATGACATTAATAGCAGCAGAGAGCAGGAAGCAGAGTTATGTTAATTTCTGCAGGTAATGTGTGAAAGCAGATAGGGAAAGCTTGAAAGGTCAACATCTGCTGTCATGCAGGAGTGTTGCAAAATGTGATTGGCCAGTAAATGTCAACACCATGTTCTAAAATCTACATGCCACCCCTTCAATTTAATCTTAGCTTGCAGCCCAGCTAACAGTCATGCAGCATGTTGCAAAAGCCCTTGAATTCTAGAATGGAATTGTATGATTGCATTCCCATGGCAATAAGACACCTGTAAATTACAAACTTGTCATTTAATCAGCATAAATATAGGGAGCTTGTGCAACCACCAGAATTTTTTTCATATCTATTTTCAGGGAAGGCTGAAGACCTCTTAATGATTATATACCGTAACGGACTGCAGGTCTAACTGTTGCCATGGTATTATGTACTTCTTTTCTTTTAAAGAAGTGACTGGAATGTAGAGCAGATAATGAATCTAATTGATTGTCTCCTGCTCCACACAGATATACTTTATATTCTCTCCCTTTTGTGCTCTTTCTCCCTTTCACTCCAGACTGGATTCACAGGTACACATTTGTTCAGTGACAAGAATGGCTGTAATACAGAGCAACTCCCACCTTATAAAAAGAAATAAATATAAAATAATCTGCTTTGAAAAATATAATAAAAAAGTATATGTATAAAAAAGCATAGGAGAAAAAATTAGCATTCACCGCACAAACTGTCAGTTTAAATCAATGAAGAAGAAGATAATGGGATTTTTTGTTGAACAAAAAGTATATAGTCAGTGCACTCATAGTGTCCAAGGTTATGTATAAGTTCTCTTTAATTTAATATGAACTTAAGTTAGTGAATCTTAAGCTTTCCAGATACACAAATTCAATTAGTCATTAGCATACTTGATAGGTAACTGGGTTTTTAGATTATAATTATTAACATACATTTGCCAACTGGATCCATTTACAACACAAAACACAAAATTTAATACAATTGACATTTATTCTCATACCATTTGCAAATACACCAAAAATAGAATTAATTTTTTTTTACTTGATGCACAATGCCACATTAATTTCAGGTGTACAACACACTGATTCAACTTCTCTATATGTTATGCTCACCACAAATGTACCTACCATCTGTCACCAGGCATTACAATATCATTGACTGTATTTCCTACATAATGTCTTTTATTCCCGTGACTTACTCATTCCATTACTAGAATCCTGTATCTCCCACTCCCCTTCCGCCATTTTGCTTATTCCTCCACCCCTCTCTCCCTGGCAACCATCAGTTCTCTGTCAAAAATAACATTTTAATAGAGGTGTTTTAGTTTGGTAATTATTTTGGATAGAATCATAAATGGCTTCAGAGTACACAGTCTTTCCCCATAGACTTACAGACCTGAGATAGCAGAAAATGGGTCCTGATGCGTTTCTTTGAGCTAGATAAAAATTTATAGATGAGTGAATTTAGTCATTGGAGAGATTTGGTCAGAGCCACACAATCTGGTGAGCAGACTGGCTGGATCTGTTTTTCTGACTCCTCGTTGAAAATTCTGGCTCCTTAGAATTCGGGTAACATTTTTACATCTCTCAAAATAACAATAAATTTTAAAAGAGATAACTTTTTCCTTTTTATTTTTTATCTTATTTATTTTTTAAAGATTTTATTTAATAGAGAGCATGAGCAGAGAGGAAGAGGAGAAGGAGAGGGAGAGGAAGAAGCAGACTCCCTTCTGAGCACGGACCCTGACCCGGGGCTCCATCCCAGGACCCTGAGATCATGACCTGAGCTGAAGGCAGACGCTTAACCCACTGAACTACCCAGGTGCCCCTATTTATTTATTTGAGAGAGAGAGAGAGAGAGAGAGAGAGAGAGAGAGAGAGAGTGTGGGGGGAGGGGCTGAGGGAGAGGAAGAGAGAATCCTCATGCAGACTCCCCACTGAGGAAGGGGCTTGATCCCAGGACCCTGAGATCATGACCTGAGCCAAAATCAAGAGTTGAATGCTTAACTGATTGAGCCACCCAGGCACCCCAACTTTTTCCTTTATAAAAGGAAATGGAGACAGGCGCACATCCCCTGAGCGACTGCTTACTGTCTTTAAGTTATGCAGGAGCATAAATGGTGTGCTCACGGTTAATGCGTTAGGTACTCCTATCAGGGTTTACAAGAGTTTAGATTAAAAAACAACAGAGGCTATACTTTCAGGGATCATTTCTATAGTTCGTTACTAGAGAAGGTTCTCTGGACATGTACGATATCCAGAAAACAAAACCAAAAACATTGTTTTAAATAAGGACCACCAGATAGAAAATACTGAATTATCACAAAACCCTTTGATTTTATTGACAATTTAAAATACAAATTTAATTCCTGCCTGTGAATATGTGAAATGTATTTTCTTTATTTGACTGATGATATGCTATTGAAGATAAAGCACTGGTTAAAGATGCCCACTTTTTATTCTGCTCAAACACTTGTTAAGCACATACATTAATCACAGCTTTCTACTTTCCACCGTGAACTAGTTGGACAGGCTTTTAATAATGCTGAGAAACCCTTTAATCACAGCGGGGGTGGGACGTTGACTCCCTACTGTTGGCTGTGGAACTTTGGGCAAGATGAGCCATACAGGTTGTCCTTTGCCAGTTTGTCTAATTCAAGAGTATGACTCCCTAGTGAGTATTTCACCTCCCTTTCATCCTTAAACTAGTAGATGTTATGTATGAATATATAGTTGAATGAATCAATATGAACAATGCCACATTTTACAGAAATCTTAATGCAGCTATATATGGGGCAGAAAGTGCGTAGGACCAATGACCACTACACAATGGCATCAGCAAAATATTGTCTAAGACAAACCAGACGTAGCCATCCCATTCAGTCTGATAAAGACTTGATTTTCATTTTCAGCAACAAAGAGTAAGCTGGTTCTCCAATTCAGGGGGATAGGACAATTTCAGAACTGGAAATGAATCTGAGAAGATTGAAAAAGGGCCTCTTTGAAACCACAATCATACAGCCGAGGGTTACCAAGGTCCTTCATTGTTTGAGGGAGGTCACCGGGGCTGGCACTGTTACCTCAGCTACAGCATCGAACTTTTTACTAGTAAGGAAGCAAGAACTACTGTTGAACTCAACTCCCTCCAAACAGGAATCATTTTTAAAATAAGTGTCTTTTCCTCATTTGAATATAAACTAGACACCAGGGCTTAGGTTCATGTCCTCAGTTAAGAGTGAACCTTGATACACTTCCAGAGGCCCTCTTTCAAAGGGTGTCAAGGCAGTGCAGGAAATCATAAAATTCTAAGAGGTTTTGATCATTGCACTGCCTTCTCTTCCCCACATTTAGTTTATCACATAAAGAATTTGCCCATGGGGATTTTTCAGACTGAATTCGCAAGTATGAAGTTTTAATGATTCCAAATAAAGTCAGGGACATGTCCTATTCCACGTTTAAATGAAAAAGTTTCACCAAGTCCCCTTAGTCATCAGAAATATGATCAGTAACATGACTGTATCGTTTTCTCTTTTTTTGCAAAGTGTACATTGAAAGAAATTCCACTGTATTTGTGACTTTTAGAAGAGTTGTGGGTAGTCTTTAAAAAACATTTTTATTTAGGGGCGCCTGGGTGGTGCAGTCGTTAAGCGTCTGCCTTCGGCTCAGGGTGTGATCCCAGAGTCCTGGGATCGAGCCCCACATCAGGCTCCTCAGCTGGAAGCCTGCTTCTCCCTCTCCCACTACCCGTGCTTGTGTTGCCTCTCTCACTGGCTGTCTCTCTCTCTGTCAAATAAATCAATAAAATCTTAAAAAAAAACAAAACAAAAACAAAAAACAAAAAAAATGTTTTTATTTAAACTTCCCAGTTCCTGAAATGGCCAGATACACCCTCTGTGTGTTCTTCCCTTCAAGACGAATTCTTATTAATACACCGTAAAACTTCATCTGAAATAATGTCAGTGTTTCGGTTTATTATACACTACCTCCTATCTCATACATCACCGATTCATTGCTATATGCTGGTGATTCCTAAATTTATATCATCCTCTCTTTTATAAATACCATAGCAAAACATCCACAAGAAATCTCTCTCTAGATACCTTCCAGGAACCTCCCACACACCATGGACAAAAATGAAATACTTTTCACCTCCTTCTTCTGTAATTGTTGTCTCACTTATGCTGGTTTAACCTAGGACAAGAAACTGGAATTATCTTTGCTCCCTTCATCTAGAATATTCCAAAAATATGAATAGTAGCAAATATTGACATCAGAAATCCACTCATGACTGATCCCCTTTCCTCCATCCTTCTGCTTTAGACCAGCCTATATTATGGTCCAGAGACTAGAGAGAGTCGATGATGGTGGTGATGATGATTGCTATTACAAGAACTCCTGGAAGAAATGAAAAAATAACCACTGGGAGACAAATAGTTCTCTGGTGTAAGAGTCTTTACCCTTCTCCAGAAACAGTATCATAAGTGCAGGAAATGCAGTTAATAAGTGGTATAGATTACATGCTTATTATATGATCGCGGAAGAGAAATTTAAAGTGAAGCCGGAGATGATCCTATTCCAGTAACCAAATGACAAGTGAAGGCAGGGAGAGATCGCCCACATAAAAGTCTTTGTAGTCTTATTCAAACTTAAATGTGTTAAAGCTAACAACCAAAGGGTCATAATCTTGGTTATAATCTCCGTAACCAATGACCACTATTTCATGGCTTTAGTTCTGGGCATTCATGTCAAGAACTAGATAAAATACAAACAAAAACTTTTATTTTTCTTCTGAACTCTCACATTTCTTCCTTTTTCCCTTCTTATCATTCTTCTGGAAATCTTCTGAACTATGCCTTTCCATAGAAAGAGGAACCTTTGCCCATTACTTTGATCTTGCCCCGTTTCCCTTCTGTTATTTCTGAGATCGTTTCATTCTCTGCAAATGTTACACAGTAGTGCAGGAGCCTAGAGGATATGGGATCAGTATATAATATTTGCATTTATTGGTGGTTCCTGGATATAATGCATTAGTTGAAAAAGAGGCAAAAGTAGTATCTATCCTGAATAAGAAGCCCTTTGGCAATTGATACATGTATAGCTTCTTGCTCCACTGTATAGACTATTGGCTCTTTTATTAACATACATTCTGGAGAATAGTGAGGAGGAATTAAAAGCAGACATGTCTCAGCAGTGATGGCGAGAGTAGGCCATCTAGTCAAAGGGTTGAGGTACTGTTTCCACCTGTTTAAAAAAAAAGTGTTGAAATGTAAAGACACTAGTGTTAGTTGAACAGTTTATAACATCTACTTTTTTGCAACTTTTATATAGAATTATCCCGTGGAATACTCACAGAATGATGATAGAGCACCAAAGTTGAACCGAAAGAAGGAATGGAGCTAAATCTCTTACCTTTTAAGTATATCATTCTACAAACTGTGAAATAGGCTAAAATCAACAATTTTGATAATGAGACTCTTTACTGAGAATGTGTTAAGAGCCATCCGTTTCCCCATATTACTTTTGTCTGCCAATTACACATTTTATTTTCCTACTCAACAGCATATTAACTTGTAAAATACGTTTTGATATTGTAGAATTTCATTGTCAAATATCTTACACAAATGCACACATTTACATACACACTTCTTCCAAATATGGAAGAAAAGCAATGATCCTAAATTCAACTATCAAATACTATTAGCTACATTTTTACTTGACTGTAGTTTAGAAACATTTTCAAGAATCCTGACCCCTTTCCTCATCTGGCAGAGAAGATTGAATGGGTCTCCTCACTATACTGATGATAAGAAGGCAAAGATAAACCAGAGAAGTCATGCTTGCCTTTAGGGATTCACCTGGTAAATTGCTGCTTAAAGAGTGCTGTCAATAAGTTAACTTCTTTACTGTCAGGAGCAATTCTGTACTGGCGGTGAGATGGAGAAGATGACCAAATAGATCTTTTTTCATCTCAAGATCCAAAGTTTCTTTTCAAGGAATTGTGACTGGAGAACAAAAAGAGCGTTTAGGGCCTGTTCACAAACTTTTAACTTTGAAAGAACATGCATTTTATTATGTTCTTTCTTTAGTGAACTGATTTAAAAATCTCTAAAAAAATCTTTTTCACATTTTGCATCACTTCTTTCCTTCCTTCACGCCTCCCTCCCTTCCTTCCTTCCTTGCTGTATTTATTGTTTAAATATTGATAATGGTTAAGAGCCATTCCAGGACTTAATATTATAGGGTGAAGATTTCCTCTTACGCCTTTTTTGTTCTCCTAGCTTCCACAGTACCTTAAAAGGAAGACTTTCTTTTTCCATTTCTATATCTTTTAGTCAGCAGAGAGATACAGTGAAATGGCTAAAAACACAAAATTTAGGGATGCCTGGGTGGCACAGTGGTTAAGCGTCTGCCTTCGGCTCAGGGTGTGATCCCGGCATTGTGGGATCGAGCCCCACATCAGGCTCTTCCGCTATGAGCCTGCTTCTTCCTCTCCCACTCCCTCTGCTTGTGTTCCCTCTCTCGCTGGCTGTCTCTATCTCTGTCGAATAAATAAATAAAATGTTTAAAAAAAACCCCACAAAATTTAGAACCAGGTTGGGTTTTTATTATTTATATTTTTTAATTGGAGTATAATTAACATAGAGTGTGATACTAATTTCAATGTACAAAGTACTGATTCAATAATCCTGTACATTACTCTGTGCTCACCACAAGTGCAGTTGCTATCTGTTACCATAAATGTTATCATGTTATTGACCATATTCTTTATGCTGTACTTTTCATCTCTGTGACTTTTTTATTCTATAACTAGAATCTTGTACCTCTTAGTCCCCTTTATCTGTTTCACCCATCCTCCCACCCACCTCTCTTCTGGCAAGCAACCACCAGTTGTTCTCTGTATTTAAGAGTCTATATTTTGGTTGTTCATTTGTTTTTTAGATTCTACATATAAATGAAATTTATATGGTATTTGTCTTTGTCTGCCTTATTTTACTTAGCATAATATCCTCTAGGTTTATCCATGTTGTCACAAATGGCAAGATCTATTCTTTATGGTTGAGTGATCCATTGTACGTATGTGTATACACATATACGCACATATATATACACCATATCTTCAGTCATTCATTGATTCATTTATTGTAAAGCCAGTATATGAACATACAGTGTTTTATTAGTTTCCAGTGTATAATATAATGATTCAACAATTCTGTCAGTTACTCAGTTCTCATCAAGATAAGTGCACTCTTCATCCCCATCACCTACTTTACCCATGTTCCCAACTACCCCTGCCCTGTTAACCATCCCCTTGTTCTCTGTACTTAAGAGTCTGGTTTTTTTTGATTTATCTCCTTTTTACCATTATCTCCTTTTTCATCTATTGATGGACACTTGGGTTGGTTCCATATCATGGCTATTATAAATAATGTTGTTATAAACATAGGGATGCATATATCTTTTTATATTAGTGTTTTTGTTTTCTTTCAATAAATACCCAGTCATGGAATTACTGGATCATTTGGTATTTCTATTTTTAATTTTTGAGGAACCTCCATACTGTTGTCCACGGTGGTTGCACTGATTGAATTTCCACTGACAGTGCATAACGGTTCCCTTTACTCCACATCCTTGCCAACAACACTTGCTATTCCACGTCTTTTTGAGTCCACCCATTCTGACAGGTGTAAGATGATATCTCATTGTGCTTTTAATTTGCATTTCCCTGCTGATGATTGATGTTGAACACCTTTTCATGTGTCTGTTGGCCATCTGCATATCTTTGGAAAAATGTCTGTTCTGGTTGTCTGCCCATTTTACCTTGTCTATGTCGAAAGCACAGACTTTAGAACCAAGTTGGGTTTTTAAATATAACCCTGTCACCTGTTAGCTATATGACATTGAACAACTAACACCAACCTCATTCTTCCTCAGTTTGCTTATCTGTAAAATGGAGAAAATAGCACTTATCTTATATGGCTATTGTGAGAATAAAATGAGTTAATATATTAAAAGAATACCTGGCACATGCTAAGTGTTGAATAGGCATTTGATTCTGTTGTTTTATTAGGAGGATGGTTATTATTGTGGCAGTTCTTTTTTTTTTTTTTTAATTTGTTCATTTATTCATTTGAGAGAGGGAAGAGAGAGCATGAGCGGGGTGAGGAGCAGAGAGAGAAGCAGACTCCCTGCTGAGCAGGGAGCCCAATGAGGGGCTGAATCCCAGGACTCTGGGACCAAGCCCGAGGGGAAGGCAGACGCCCAATTGACTTGAGCCACCCAGGCTCCTCTGTGGCAGTTCTTATTAAAGGCACTATACTTTAATTTTTTTAATTTTTTTTTTTTTATTTTTGAGAGAGCGCATGAGAGAGAGAGAGAGAGAGAGCATGAGCAGAGGGAGAAAGAGAAGCAGACTCCCCGCTGAGCAGGGAACCCGATGTGGGGGCTCAATCCCAGGACCCGGGATCATGACCTGAGCCGAAGGCAGATGCTTAACCGACTGAGCCACCCAGGCACCCTAAAGAATGTTAAATTTTTCTCTAATTGTATACATTAGATAAATCAGTTTCAGAAATCATGCCACATTAAGACTCCACATTAGATGAGTGATGGAGTGGTTTTGCATTAACCTTGCTAGGTTAGGATGGTAATGTTGGAGAAATAAGAAACCTGCAAATCGTAGAGGCCTTTGTAATTGAAACAATGAAGTTATCTTGGCTGAGTGAGGGAAGAAGTGTGTGCCGCCATCACTTCCCTATCATGGCACTGAGCGTGGATAGTTACTGGAGACCCCAGTGTTGAGAATAAGTAAGATTCAGTGGATTTTTAGAAAGACCACAGTTTGCGTTTGGTAGATGCGTTTTAATTAAACCAATACCTTATTTATGATGAATGACAAAATCTTTCCATGTTTCAACTAACTTTAAATTCAGGGGACCATCAGAACCAAAACTACCCTTGAGTTCTTGCTCACTGGCTGTGGTAAGAATGTTGCTTCCATTGCATTTTCAGAACTCACTGAATCCTCATGTGCATAACTTATTTATGGTATTATCTTGTTTAGGGACTGAGCCTCTTGTTTACTAGACTGTGAGTCACTTATGAGTAGTAGCAACATTTCTTCAATCTTCATAGGTCTCAACATCTAACACACTGGTATAGAATAGGTTTTTATTAAGTATTTGTGGAATAAAGGCATCAATAAATGTCATCTGGCACCTAAAATTAATGTTTAAGACTACTTATTTCCCCAATGTGATGTCACCATGGTTGTCCTCACGCATTTCATTATTGAGGCAGAAAAAAAGTGAACGGGTAGCATATGACTTAGTAAATTTGAATTTACACTACAGAGCTGGGATTTGCCTTTTAGGTTCTTCAACTTTCACAAATTCAATATATAGTCACATTTTCAGTGTTTACAAATGTCTACTTATTCCTGGAAATCCTGGAAACTGTTGCTGCCATATAATTTTGTGCTTAAAATCTCTGGATCTGGGTACATATGGACAAAGTCAAACTGTTAGTATATTTTATGGTGCATAAAATATATCAAATGCATAATTTCTATTTTCACTGAGTTTTCTGTATTATTGACCATGAGTTTTCTATAGCCTATAGTTATCTTGCTTCCTTATTTGAAAGCTAAAATTAAAAGAAAGACAGTGTTCTAGTACCTCTTTCCCTTTACTCTCATATACCAAAAGAATGGTTCTCTGAAGGTACAAATAATTAACATGTATTTCTACATTCTGTCTTTTTTGGGAAGAAAGCAAATTTCAAAGTAAGGGAGGACTTGGATGAGGACGCTGAAGTTGCAAATTCTTTACATAGAGAATTTCCAGCTCAGCTTTTGCAGGGGGAAGAAATGCTTGAGAAAAATCTTCCTATCTTTGCCCCTAAGGAAATAAAGTTACAACCACAGTCACCTAATCTAATCACTTTTCTTATTCCTTTCATAGATTCATCTCACGGGTGGACTGGTTTTCCTCATTTTCATTCTTTTCATGGATTCTTTTTTAGCCTCTGATTCCCTCTTGATATCTATTGAAAAGTGCACGATTGCAATTTTAACATTAAATTTCTCTCTAATACTGCTTGTCTCTTTTCCTCTCATTGATCCAAAGGGGTGTGCCAAGTCAATGGAGCAAAGTGAGCTTAATTTTTCCCTTGGCTTGTTTACCTTCCTTTTTCATCAACCAGCAGCAATTAAAAGACATAACACCTCAGTTCTTTTCTTTGATATAATTAGATGAGTAATTCCTAAGGAGATCTGCTTATTATTGATTCCTTTCAACGTTTCTTCCTTTCCCCCATTCTCACTGCATCCCACTTCTCTCCCTCCAAAGTTAGCCACAGAAGTGGGACATCTGCTCAGAAAAACATTTAGATTGCTAATGATTCTTTTTAACATCTGTTACACTGCTACTGAACAGTTGTTGTTTCTTTAAGGAGGCTCAAGGGACAAGACCTATGTCACCTTAATAGTGGGTACTTTTTGGAAATAGTAAGCCCTGTGCCTTTGGGAGCTCTCCAAAAGTGCTATTGTGTACATATATAAACTTAATGTTTCCAGTCTTACATTTTTTTTTTTTTTTTTGGTCCAGGGCAGTATTTCTGATTAGAGCACTTTGTGTTTGGTTATTGTTAATACTTGACAGGGTTTGGTTTTTTCTTTGTCTTTGTCTTATTCCATTGCTCATTACAGTTGCACTTTTTAAAGAGAAACACTATTAAGTACAAAACCTCTCTCATATCACCTATCGAATTGGATGTGAGCTTTTTATCAAAAAAATTTAAATGGGCTTTGATACCAACAACTCAATCTGTATGATAATTCACAATAAGGAAATGACTTGAGAATATGGTCTGAGACCAAATTTTTCTTTTCTGTTCAGTAAATGCATGTGTACTTATTCACAAACACTTTGCATGAGAAGGAATAAAAAAGAATTGCTTTTAAATATATCTTCCCAGGGTATCCTGGAAATATTCTCCTACCTTCATGTTACCAAAAATGTTATTCACACCTTCAGACCACAGGGGCCAGAGATTACTGGGGAGACTAGATGTGGTTCACATAAAAATTAGCTCTCTGGTAATTCAAAAAAGTGGTGAAAGATCTAAAAGGAATTTAGGAAGTCAGGTTTAGCCACAAGATTTAAAAAAAAAAAATAAGCTAGAAACTGACAACTGAAACAGAACTTAAAATAAGTATAAAATGGTTATGTTTTGCTAATTTTTTCCATTTAAGTTTAGATTAAGCCAAATTTAGTATCTACTTTTGACTTTTATTTATTACATCTGTTTTATATACAAATAGGTATAGATAGATGACATAGAGAGATGGCTAGCTTTCTCATATTCTGCACAGTCTTGATATTTCCTATTGTCTTTCAACTGCAAAAAGCCCTATGGCAACCTCTGGTGGATGAATCAATTATGATACTGGAGAAAATAACCTATCTTCAGAGGAATTTATATAACTATAAAGACTATCTTTTACTTCACATAACAAATCAAAACTCTAATATCAATAATGTAAAATGCAAGTTATTTTTCATCTGACACCTTGAAGCAAATATCATGGTTTGCAGTTGTTTTGGTTTGATTTGATTTTTTTGTTTGGTTTTTACCATCTTAGGAAAATCCAAGTAAAAAACAAAAGCAGCAATCAAATTAACTCAGTTCCCTGGATTATTCCACTTTTGATTTTTCATTCAGCTATAACTAGGGTGGGTATAAGTGCTCTGATATTTTAGGAATTTTATTATGGAGATTATTCATAAAAGTAAATTATCTGTCGTTTGTTAAACCAATTAAATGACCGCTAATCTCATACAAGTTTTCTCTGGGATGGATAATGCAACTTTGCATCAAGGCATGAAATTTAAAAGCTAAATGGTTTTTGTTCCCTCTTTCCTAAATATTTCAATAGATGATATATCACTTAAGAAGTAATTGGAATCTTAAAAGTGTTGTAGACAACAGATGTTAATTGGCATAAAGGAAATAATGGTACAGCTTAAACAGATCATGCAAAAGCAGCCCTGGAAGAAACTAGTACAAAACAAAATACGACAAACAGTAACCCTTTGTGACTAATTGTAGATCTGAGATTCCCTGACTCTAAGACCATTATGTTTTTCAAATACATTAAAATTTTTCTTCATAATTGAGTTTCAGTTTAGTTACATAAAATGAAATTCCTGTATGAAAAGTTTACATACTTGGACAGTTCATTATTTTACTTTCTTTTTTTTTTTTTTTAAGATTTTTTATTTATTTGAGAGAGAGAGAGAGAGAGAGGGAGAGCAAGCATGAGCAGTGGGGAGGAACAGAGGGAGAGGGAGAAGCAGACTCCTCACTGAGCTGAGAACCTGATGCAGGACTTGATCCCAGGACCCTGAGATCATGACCTGAGCTGAAGGCAGACGCTTAACTGACTGAGCTACCCAGGTGCCCCTTATTTTGCTTTGTTAAATTTTAATTTTTAAGAGATAATGGTAAACTTTTGAATTAAAATGAATATAAATCTCATTGTGCAATCTGTCCCCCTTCATTTTACACATACCTCAGTACAAGACCACTCAAGCTCTTATCTAATGAGAAGTTTCAGATATGGGAGACTTCAGAATAATCCAGCAAAGTCTGATTCTACCCAAGGCTCTCACAGTGGTTTTCTAGGCCTTTTGTTTTACATTTTCATGTGTCTGAAATTTGTATGCATCCTACAATTAATGATGGATCATATTTTAATGATTTTTTTTCTTTCTTAGTGAACATAAAATCATGGTACATCTTGCCATTAACGACATCTTAGGGTCAATAAACGTTAAGTAGGTGCCAAAGAATATATTGAATTTAGGAAGAACCCATCAGTCAGATTATGCAGAATATTCCTTTTTAAGCAATAGCTAACACTTGATGCTTTTAATCCTTCTTGTTGTTATGTTACCTAGAATCCATCCAAGTCACTCACTGAATTTTTAAGCTGATTACATTTTCCCTCATTTTTCTATCAGCCAGTTCTCCAAAGTACAGCTTTATGAGAGAAAACAGTGACCCTGGAATAGATCATATCTGTTAGACTGCGTGGCCACAGTACAGATCATATATGCGAGATTTGTGGAACATTACCAGTGAGGTACTCAAGTGGATTTTTATAGTGCAGCATTCAAAATGACCTCGTATATGCTTAGATGGTATTTCATTATGTAAACAGATTTTCCTTTATAGATCTTAAACTTTAAAAATATCCAGCCAGTCAGGGAAACTTTCTTAATATATAAATGCAATATTCTTTCAGAGTTCACACAGCAAAATTTACGTTCTTGTATTTTAGTTTCTGCACATCCAGTCAGCAAAGCATGAATTCCACGGCCTCCAGCACTGCACTGTGTTTCTTGCCATTGGTATTGCTGGGGGGAGATTGTATAAAGTTACGTAAATGGTAAGGTCCTGAGTTTGTTGTGTATAAAGAACTCAGTAGGATAAAAGGCCTCTTTGGGTAAATCTTTCCCAAAAAATCTAACGTCACTAGGAATGACAAGGGTGCCATCCATTAGCCCATTCTTCATTCATATGCAGCAGGAGGCAAGGAATTGAAACTGGCAAGCCAATTTCGGCCTTTTCTCAACCTTTATGTCTTTTTATTCAAGGGCTATGGCAGCCCTTTCCATTTAGCACCACTCAGGATCCCTTGGGTGTGTCACTGTCACCTTGGTGAGTCTCAGCTGCCTTGAGATGTCTCATCTTGCTAACCTAAGTGTCAGGTTCTCTATCTCAAAGGGTGTGTGTGTGTGTGTGTGTGTGTGTGTGTGTGTGTGTGTGTAAGAGCCCCAACATAAACACATAATATTGACAAATTTGAATCCAGTATTTCAAAGTGAATTTAACGAGCACACACAACACAAAAAAATAACTAGCATGCCTATTCAGACACAAAGAAAGCAAAAGGAATAGAATTGTAATGCAGTGGCCCTGCATTATATTTATTCTAGAGTAAGCAATATTTAAAAACTCATTTTAATCATTCAACTCTTTAGGTCAAGATCATTATATATTTTTCTTGGACTGTTTATTGTTCCCATTTACACAGCTGCCTTCATTACTGTACAGATATAAAATGATGGGAAAATTTATGGAGGGAGGTTATCTTCAAAATATTCATTAGTACAAAGAATTAGTAATATTCATTATCATCTATAAAAATGGGGACTATTTCAGTAGAACTTACGTTCAAATGGTTTACTTAAAGTCCCTAAAATGTAGTTTGGAAAAGGTACTAGGATAACAAGGAATAAAGAAAGGAAATACAGAAATCACTATTAAACCACTTTCTTTAACTATATTTATTATATTTGATCCTCAGATTTTAGTGAAAAGGCCTTCCAATCTCGAGGTATGCATATTAGCAACACGGAATAAATATCCCATGCTATTTCATTCAATTTTAAAGCAAGCCTGCTTTATGTCTTTGTTCACACTGAGCTTGGGGGAGGAAAAAAAAAAAAAAAAAAGCAAAGGCCAGTTCTTAAGCCACTCAAACGTTTTACTCCCACCTTGTGGCAGTGTGCTGCATGGCTACTTTTCCAAATTTGAGCGCTCAGAATTTGACTTATTTTCATATTGTCTTAACCACTGATGAAAATAAGATTGATTAGGAAAGGAGCTTTGTGATGTACCGAAGACGGAGGTCTGTGATACAGGGCTTTTGCAGCATGCAAATCAGCAAAGAGCGATATGAACGGTGCTACAGAATAAACAGGCTTCCTTTCTCTACGTTGGATGTAGAATTTGTCAAGAAATTTTGAGCCTCCTCTTTTTGACCAACTACAATAAGACACTTTGATTCAAAATGTTTTTAAATACCAACATTATTTTCACAAGCCAAATTTAGAGTGTTAACAAAAGCACATCTCATCTGGTTTCTTTTAGCATTAAAAAACAAGCTAAGAAATACATTGGATATCTCTCCAAAAAGAGACTACATGAATTGTCTGCAGAACTACAAAGGAAACTGAGCTCGAATGCTTATTTTCACAATTTTCTCTCTTTCCTTTTCTTTTTCCTTTATGTGGATTGAGAAATAAATGGAAGAAATACCTCTGGCTGGCAGGTCAGAGAAATAGATCGGAGTATGTTGTTTATATCCTTAGACCTCTGCTTATTCCACAGCTTACTACCTTAAACTATTAGCCAAAGCTACGCCCATCAAATTCTTCTTCCCAGATTGATTTTACTTTCTCCCTAATTGAGTTTAGCATCCACCTTTATTAGAAAAAAACGCTCAGCTTCTTTGAGCTAGAATAAAATAAAAGCATCTTAGTTTCAGGATGAAACAACCCTAAAGCCAGGGACCAAACTTTCTTCCATACTACAGCCAGGGACTTCCTCAAAGGCATCTGTGAGTCCTGCCTTCTTGTGTTTCAGCAAGTTCTGGCAATTTCTGAAGACAAGCAGTTTTATATTTTCCAAAGGCTCTCCCCACCAAAAGCTGTGCTGGTGTCAGCACGATTTAACTTATGACTGACAGCCTCTATTTGAGAGCTGCCTTTTCATTCAAACTTATCAGATCGAGTTCAGGGAGATACAGTTCAATAGATTTTATTGTTTCACAAAAGTGGGAAAATATGAGTAAGGAGTTAGTGTAATTTATGAAACAGAATTCCTAACTGATTTGAAACTGGATATTCCCTTTTAAAAACATAAAATAAATCCTTTGAAATTATTTTTTATTTGTAAGATATACAATGATTTATATATATATATGAATGAATACACATACATATACACATTGTTTTTATTCTTCCCAATTTTTGAGGTTCATTAATAAAAGTACTATAATTTAACTATATTTCAATCCTCAGGGTGCTTAGATTATGTAATAAATGAACTTTGTTCTTTATCCAGGTGTTCGCAATTTTTTGTCCCTTAAAAATAAGTAATAGAGATCAGTTTTTACTATCTTGTTATTCACAACCAATTAATGTTACTAAATTGGAAAAATAATTCATTTTCATTATGATTATCTTAATATTCTTTAAAAAAAGAATGAAACAATTTCAGACATTTGAAATCTTTGACCAGAAACTCCTTCCAAGTTTATAAATGATGAGATTAATTTCAAAATGCCAGCCACGTAGCTGTACATTTCAAGTCGAAGATGCATATGGGATTAAATATTAAACACGTCTCTGATATCTACGTTATTTCACATGTAACATTAACTTCTAGATAACATGTTCTTCATTTCCTCTAAAAGCATATAAAAGAGCTTTTCTATTAAACATCTTTAGAGACAGAATAAAATATCTCCTATTTTCTTTTTAAAAACTTGTTTCTGCTATATGCATAGGGGATTTTTTTCTCTCTGCAGAACTGTTGAGTTAGGAACCAGCCAGCTCTGTATATCTCCTCACACTCTCCACCTGCATCCTTATCTGAATGTCTCATCTGGGAGAATTTGAGTTTGGTTTATCGATGTTGCATTCGTAACTGACTGCATGTTAAACCAGCCTGCCATCCCTTTAGGAGCTAAACCACAGTAATATATGAAGTTGAAATTCTTTATTCCTCATCTGGCACAGTCATTAGTTTTCCTAAGAAAGGAGGTATGTGTAAGGTTGCATTCGAGTCTTTCTCAAACCCTAATTTTTTTTTTCATTGTGAAAATTTATTCCATTTACTTTATTGTTCTATCCATTTAAAATTTAATCTTAGGAGTTCTCACATGACTGAGGGGAAAACAAATTTTTTTTTTCTTTTACTTTGGGTCAAAATGCCCCTCCAAGATTTACAAATGTTGAAGTTGCTCAAAATAGTAAATAAGAATTGTCCCTTTCTCTTCAATATCCAAATAATAGAATATCTCTGGATCACATTGGGCATGCTCCAAAATAGCTAAGAATATGTTCTTTCTCATCAGAAATAGGGATCTCAGACTCAAAGTCATGGACAGTTAAAAATTAAATTTAATTTTTGCGCTTCTCTGTTACATAGACAATAGAAACTGTATAACTCAAGCCGATTATTGATGGTTTTGTTTTCCTAAATTTATTACTTTCAGTTTTTGATAACTATACGCATAAAGTCTATCATTTTAGGAAAACTGGGGAATGAGCACAAGGAAGTGAATAGCAACAACAGTGAAACTATAGCCTAGAGAAAACATTGTTCTTTGATATTAAATAACAGTAGATGAAATTTTACCAGGCTTAGTGCCTTCTGGAATTCATGCCTTGACAGAATTGAATAAGGCATTTGGCTTTAATAGTAAGAAAGAATTGAGTCCCATTTTCCGGTGACTTCAAACTGGCTTCATGTATCCAGGCTACATGGAGGTCTGTTGCATGCTTTATCACTTACTAAGAAGAGCATGGCATACAAATGCAGATGTATCCCCCTCTAATCTAGGGTTGATATGTTTGTGCCCCCTGACAAATTCATATAATGAGACCCTAACTACAAAGTGATGGTATTTAGAGGTGGGGACTTTGGGAAGTATTTAGGTTTAGAGGGTGTTACAGGGGTAGAGCTCTTGTGATGGTATCAGTCTCTGCAGGAAGTGATTGAGACTAGAGCTCTGTGGCTCTAGAGTAATAGTAATGGTTGTCAGTAAACCAGGAAGTGGGCTCTCACCAGACACCTGCTCTGCCAGCACCCTGCTCTTGGACTTTGTAGCCTTTACAGCTGTGAGAAATAGATGTCTATTGTTTAAGCCACCTGGGCTACGGCATTTATTATAGCACAACACACTCGTCAAGACAAGTGGTATTCCAAATTTTAAGAGCTAAGATGCCATGTGAAAAACCTTTCAGATTTGTCATACTCTTAGTTTCCTTAATTTCTATTTAGCACTTTTAAAAAGTCTCACTTTTTAGGATAATAGAACCTATAATTTTATTTAGCAATAATTGAAATAGACCTGGAATTTTACAGCTTAAAATACAGGTTTCTTCTTTCCTGGACTCTTTCAACATTATTCAAAAGGTATTTTTCTTAATATTATTTTGTTTGCTTAGTCAACATTTATGAAGTGACTACTGTTGGGCATAGGCTTGTTACTTTGACAATATACAAAAGTAAAACATTTTCCCTATTCCAAATTGCAAGAGTACCCTTGGGCCTCCCAAGAGTAAGACAAAAACTATTACAAAGTGTGACAAGATCACAACAAAGATAGGCATTCGATTGTCAGGGTGACATGGAGAAGAGCATGTAGGTGGCACTCGTGGGGAAAGGTCATGGTGTTCTGGGTGATAGCCCACCAACTCTGAGCTTTCAAAGAATACTCCTTAAATGTTTTTTCTTTGACATAGCTTTAATAAGAAAGCTCTTTTCAAACAGGAGAAGGAATAGAACGTATTCATTTTAATGTATAATTATGCTTATTTTAATGCAATATTATCAAGTGTCAAATGACCTGTGTAGTCCTGTGAACTTCCTCAAGAGAATGGCACAACTATTTTTTGATCCCCTAGTATTTATGAGACATTCTATTAAGAAAAATATAGAAAGAAAAGGTTTTCAGTTTCTGGAGTACAAAACTTTGTCTACAGAAGCCAAATAGAATAAAGATTTGAGTAAAAACATATCTAGATAATTTGATCAAGGTAGAAATCCTTTCTATGATTACTCCAGTGTAAGTACAAGCCACTTTGACCCTGTGAGGACCAGAACCGTGTGCATTATCTCAGACTGAAACAGAACACTGTGGGAGATCTGAAAAGGCAATTGAAACCACAGTGGGGAAACTTGTTATTGGATTTTTTTTAGATCTCATGCCTTGTGACATACTAGCATTTGAGAAGGTCAGCCTTGTAGAGGCGTGGATACTTTAATAGCAAGCATCTCTTCATAACAAACTTCACTTGATACTGTAATTGACTTCACATCTGTGAGATTTTTATTACTGTGGATTTTCATCAACACTTCACCCAACATCCTAACTTGCCACTGAATAATGCCTTGTGAGTATCACGGACCTGAGATTACAAAGTGAGCTATGTAGTTGATAGCGTCTGTTATAGGACCATTGCCAATATATAAATATGATGAAAAAATGTGCAAGCTGCTGGTATTTGACCCTTGCAACAGTTATCTGTTTATTTCACTGTGCTACTGGCAAGGAATGACTTTTCCTTTCCTGGCATCTTCATAAGTCGTTGTGAACTCCTACAGAAATGAACTAAGACTTCAACTTTCTAGAAAACTTCTTGTAAGAAACTGCCACATTCTCATATATGAATTTAAAACAGTTTTGATCAATTCTCTTTACAATATTGTTTAAAAAGTTTCCCATGAATTAGAAAGCAAACCTTCCCTTTAAGATGAGATTAGAAAGACTAACAGAAGTTGTGTGGTTGAGTTGAAATGTCAAGCTTTCTTTTATATAGGCTTCTCTTACCCAGAGTCCCTACACAACTCCTGAGAGGGCAGGGTGAGTGAATGGCTGCTTAGGAAGGCTCCAAAGATACTTAAGCAAGCCAGAGAACAAACATCAGGCAGACTTCTTTCCCCCCAGATTACTCAATTAGCAGGTATCTAATAAGTGCACTGTCTTCTCTGGTAAAACTAGCAGGAAGAATCACAGCACAGTCAAGGTAGGTAACCTTGATATCAAACCAAATTCGAGCAGGCAGGAATCTGGTGCAATCTTGTGCAAAGGCTTTCAGAGACAAAGAAGGCTGAAATTTGGCTTTGATTGGCAATATAGTATTAAAATCAGCAAGTAAAGGAAATCAGAAAGAAAAAATTGTGGAGGGCAATGAAGAAAACAAAACCAAATCAGTTTTTCCCTTAGTGATCCCACATAAATGCAGTTACTGTTCTATTCATTCTTACAACATTTTATTTCTTTTTTTTTTTTTTAAGATTTTATTTATTTATTTGAGTGAGAGAGAGAGAGAGCACGAACAGGCACAGACGGAGAAGCAGGCTCCCCACTGAGCAGGGAGCCCAATGCAGAGCTCAATCCCAGGATCCTGGGATCATGACCTGAGCTGAAGGCAGACACTTCACCGACTGAGCCACCCAGGCACCCCCATTCTTACAACATCTTCTAAGCAAAAAGTTCTATATATAGAAAAAGGGGAATATTGTCATTCCTCTTCACTCTGAAATTCCTTCTGTGTGAAAACCCAGATCTATATCGGGTCAACATCTTATGCTACCCAATACACCAGAGGGGAAAAAAAGACCATTGCTATTTATTAGGCACCTACTATGTGCCAGAGACAGCAGATATCACTTACTTAAATCTTCAGTTGCTCTGCGATGTGGCCATTATCTGGCCTTTACAGATAACAAAAACAAGACTCATAAATTCTATACATTGTTCAACTTCAGTTTATCCGGGGCTAAGTCAGCATTTGATTGGAGTTTAGATGGACACCAAAGTCCATATTTTTTCATTCCTCTGACATTGTAGGTACTGAGAGCTGCTGACTGCACAAGGCCAGCCATTTAATTAATGTTGTAGGTGGACTAATTGATTTTGGCCAGTGTATGTTTAATGATTATTTCACTTTCTCCCTTGACTACTTTAGTTGTAGTTAACGTACCAAGAAGGCACTGATTATTCTGAAACACTAAAAAATATAAAAGATAAATTGATAAGGGAGTGCTACTTCTACGAGGCATACATAATTTCCTGTAATTACATTATTATGATCATAATCTTCTTCCAGTGAGTCATTCTAATATATTCTCTCTCCCAAATTAAAGGCACTATAGCTAACACCTTAATTCTTGCCAATACATGATGCAAAATATATATTGGGGAGGGAGGATAATCTAAGGTTACCTACTAACTTTTCTAAATTGGAAAATTGTGAATATTGAAATATATTTTAAGAGGAGGTGGGTGGGGAGACGAGTGAAGTAAATGGGATTGTGAGTACACTTAACTTGGTGAGAACTATGAAAAGTTTAGAATTGGTAAATCACTGTGTTGATTACCTGAAGCTAACATAACATTGTATGTTAATTTAGACTTACATTTTAAAAAAAAGGATAGCAAAACTTAAAATAGATGATACTCTGATTGAGTACGTAGTAAATTGCTCCCATTTACTGTGTGTTTACTTGTCATTGAAGGGGCAACTACTAAGCAGGGTATAATGACATTTCTTTAGATTCCAGAAAGAACATCTTAAAGCTACCAACATCCTTACTTCATTTTCACTACTACTGATCTAGAATCTATCATTTTATTACTTGTTCATCTAGAAAATCTGACAATGCGGTGATTAAAGACACAGGCATTGAGATCACTTAGACATAGATTTGTATTTATTTTTAAATTCCAGTATTATTAACATACAATGTTATATCATTTCAGATGTACAATATAGTGATTGAATAATTCTATACATTAGTCAGTGCTCATCGAAATAAGTGTACTCTTAATCCCCTTCACCCCCCACCCCACCTCACCTCTGGAACTATTAGTTTGTTCTCTATAGTTAGCAGTCTGGTTTTTGGTTTGTCTCTTTTTTCCTTTGTTCATGTGTTTTGTTTCTTAAATTCCATGTATGAGCAAAAACATATGGTATTTGTCTTTCTTTGACTTAATTCACTTAGCATTCACTATACCCTCTAGATTCATTCATGTTGTTGCAAGTGGCAAGATTTCATTCTTTTTTATGGCTAATATTCCATTGTATATATATTTACACCACTTCTTTATCCATTCATCTATTGATGGACACTTAGGCTCCTTCTATAGTTTGGGTACTGTAAAAAATGCAATAAACATAAGGGCGCATATATCTTTTTGAATTAGTGTCTTTGTATTCTTTGGGTAAGTACACAGTAGTGAAATTACTGGATCATATGGTAACTCTATTTAAATTTTTTTGAGGAATCTCTACATTGTTTTCCACACTGGCTACACCAATTTAAATTCCACACCAACAGTGCATGAGAGTTTCTTTTTCTCCACCTTGTCCCCAACACTTGATGTTTCTTATGCTTTCAATTTTAGCCATTCTGACCTCTGTGAGGTGATATCTCATGGTGGTTGTTTTGATTTTCATTTCCCTGCTGATAAGTGGTGTTGAGCATCTTGACATCTGTTGGCCATCTGGATGTCTTCTTTGGACAAATGTCTGTTCATGTCTTCTGCCCATTTTTTAACTTGCTTTTGGGGTTTGAGTTGTATCAGATCCTTCATATATTTTGGAGAGTAACTCTTTATAGGATATGTCATTTGCAAATACCTTCTCCCATTCAGTAGGTTGCCTTTTAGTTTTGTTGATTGTTTCCTTCACTGTGCAGAAGCTTTTTATTCTGATGAAGTCCCAATAGTTTATTTTTGTTTTTGTTTCCCTTGCCTCAGGAGACATATATAGAAAAATGTTGCTACGGCCAATGTCAAAGTAATTACGGCCTGTGTTCTCTTCCAGGATTTTTATGGTTTCCAGTCTCACATTCAGGTTGATTGCATTTTGAGTTAATTTTTGTGTATGGTGTAAAAAAGTGGCTCAGTTTCATTCTTTTGCATGTGGCTTTCCAGTTCTCCCAACACCATTTGCTGAAAGACTATTTCCCATGGCATGTTCTTGCCTCTTTTGTAGAAGATTAACTCACCATATAACTGTGGGTTTATTTATGGGCTATTCTGTTCCATTGATCTATGTGTCCATTTTTGTGCCAGTACCATACCGTTTTGATTGCTAAAGCTTTGTAGGTATATCTTGAAATTTGGGATTGTCATATCTCCTGTTTGGTTTTTCTTTTTCAAGATTGCTGTGGTTATTCGGGTTTTTTGGGGTTCTGTACAAATTTTAGGATTTTTTGTTCTAGTTCTATGAAAAATGCTCTCAGTATTATGATAGGGATTGTATAAAGTCTGTATATTGCTTTGGGTAGTATGGCCACTTTAACAATATTTGTTCTCCCAACCCATGAGTGTGGAATATCTTTACGTTTGTTTGTGTCATCTTCAATTGGGTTTGTATCTTAAATATCTTGTACTGGATGTAGAAACCTCCATTTCATACCTTCTTGGATCCAACATTTTCTTAACTATAAATTAGATTGTGTGTGTGTGTGTGTGTGTGTGTGTGTGCGTGTGTGCGCGCATACACAATTTATATCCCTTCCTCTTCTGTTATATCATTATTTTCATCATCATCAGTACCATGTTTATTTCTCAGTCTATGAAACAAACTATACATAAACAGTAATTTTAAGCTATTAAGAAAAAATATATTTCTAATCCATCATAAAATAAGTACTGGTATAAACAATTTTTATAAATTACTGTAAGTTTTATGATATGGATTCTTTTGGACAGGCTATAATTTCCTCTGAAAAATACCCCTGACTTATTCACCTCATGACACTGTATTCCCCTACATCCTTGCCTTTGTCTTATCTTCACCTTCTTCCTTGTCTTTGTCTCGCTATCTGATTTTTGCTCTAATTGCTATAACCCATCCTTCTCAAACTCTTCCTTTTCCTTTGAGTTCTAAAATATTTGCAGTCCCCCATTTTCTGTTTTCCAGCTAATCTCTTATACACAATAATTTTATTTACCTCTTTCACTTATTCAAAATTTATTAAAATCATCCTTAGTTTTTTGCTCGTTATAATTCTAATTTAAGACAAGTTTGTTGAGATTTTCCCTTTTTTAATAAAGGCATTTATTTTTTCAATTTTTTTAATCATAAAGGCATTTAAACTAAACAATATCACTTGAGTATAAGCTTTTCTTTGTTTTACAGATTTTGACATGAAATTTTTCTTTTATGGCTTTCTAGAGCTATACTAATTTCTCATTTGACTTTTACTTTGAATCAAATGTTATATTTAAGAAGTTGACTTTAATTTCCCAACAATAAAGATTTTTTTTGTCTTTGCATTTCTAATTATATTTGGTTGTGTTCAGAGAACAGGGCTATAAATCTCTACTTCAAAAATGACTACAATCTTCCTTATTGCCATTTTTGTAAATGTCTCTATAAGTGACAAAGATACTCCTTTTTTTTTTTCCAGCTTTATTGAGGTGTGATGGACAAATTATAATTGTATACATTAAGGTTGTAAAATGTGATTTTTCTGAAGATGTACATCACGATGATTTAATACACATATACATCGTGAAATGATTATCACAATTAAGTTAATTAACACATCCATCACCTCACATGGTTAGCACATTTTGTGTGTGTGTGGTGAGAACACTTACAATTTATTCTCTTAGCAACTTTCCAGTATACAATACAGTAATATTAACTATAACCAGCATGTTGTATATTAGATTCCCAGAACTTATTCATCTTATATGAATGTTTGTACCCAACAAACAGCACCTCCCCATTTTCCTCACACCCCAGCCTCTGGCAACCACAGTTCTGCTCTTTTTCTATGAGTTGAACTTTTTTAGATTCCACATATAAGTGAAATCATACAGTATTTATTTGCCTTTCTGTGTCTGGCCTATTTCACTTAGTGCAATGTCTTCCAGCTTCATCCGTGTCACAGATGACAGGATTCTCTTCTTTTTTTAAATGACAGAATAATATTCCATTATATAAAGAGATAGACATAGGTATGTATAAACATATAGATATATCACATTTTCTTTACCCATTCGTCAAGGGACACGGGTTGTTTCCACATCTTGGTTACTGCGAATAATGCTGTGAAGACATAGGGAATGCAGGTTATCTTTTAGAGGCACTGATTTTTGATTCCTTTGGATACATGCTGAGAGGCAAGATTGCTGGATCATACGGGGGAACTCCATACAGTTTTCTACAATGGCTGTACTAATTAACATTCCCACCAACAGTGTAGATGGGTATCCTTTTCTCCACACTCTTGTCAATATGTAACCTCTTCTTGATAATGCCCAATCTAAAAGTTGTATGGTGATTTCCCATTTTGGTTTTGATTTGCATTTCCTTGATGATTAGTGGTGTTGAGCACATTTTCAGATATCTGTTGGCCATTTGTGTGTGTGGTTTTTTTTTTTTTCCTGTAAAAATGTCTATTCAGGTCCTCTGCCTAGTTTTAATTGGGTTATTTCTTTGCCCTTGAGTTGTAGGAGTTCCTTATATGTTTTGGACATCAACTCCTTATCAGAAACAGGGTTTACTAATATTTTCTCTTGTTCCTTAGAAATCTTTTCATTTTCTTTATTGTTTTCATTGATATGTTGAAGCTTTTTAGTTTGATATAGTCCCACTTGTTTACTTTTGCTTTTGTTGCCTGTACTTGTTTGAAACCCAAAAAATCATTGCCAAGACCAATGTCAACAAACATTTAGTTTTATGGCTTACATAAAAACATAGAACATTTTTTTAATTTAGTTTTATGGCTTATACCTTTAACCTATGGTTTAATTTATAGTTTACATTTTTGAATCCATTTCAGGTTAATATTTATGAATGGTGTGAGACAGGTCCATTTCAGTCTTTCACACAGTTTTACCCAGTTTTATAAACACCATTTATTGAAGACACTGTCCTTTCTCCATTGATTATTTTGGCCATCTTGTTAAAAATTAGCTAATCATATCTGTGTGGGTTTATTTCTGGGCTGTTTATTCTGTTCCATTTCTATGTGTCTGGTTTTATGCCAGTACCATATTTTTTCACTGCTATAGCTTTGCAATATAGTCTAACATCAGGAAGTGTGGTACCTCCAGTTTTGTTGTTCTTTCTCAATATTGCTTCATTTGTTTAGTCTTTTATGGTTCCATACAAATTTAGGATTTTTTAAAAAATTTCTGTAAAAAATGTCATTGGAATTTTGATCGGGATTTCATTAAATCTATAGATGGCTTTGGGCAATATGGACATTTTAATAATGTTATTTCTTCCAAAATGAATATAAGGTATATCCATTTATTTGTATCTTCTTTAATTTCTTTCATCACTACCCCATACTTTTCAGCATACAGATCTTTCATCTCCTTGGTTAATTCATTGCTAGGTATTTTTTTATGCAATTCTAAGTAAGAGTCATTTATCTTTTGGCAGTTTGTTACTAGTGAATAGAAATGCAACAGATTTTTGTATATTGATTTCATATCCTGCAATGTTACTGAATTTACTTGTTCTAACATTTTTTGGTGGTGTTATTAGGGTTTTCTATATATCCTGGGAATTGCCAGCACTCCCTGTACTGACAGATGAAAGATTACTCAAAACTTTGCTGTGAAAGAGAGGAGAAGGCAATGGGGTCAAAGCTCAAAGAGGAAGACCAGTTGCTCTTCTTTGCTCCTGCCTTTACTGGTCCTTCAGGATAATCACAAATCTTTATCACTGTTTGTTGAGCACCTGACGTTTGACAAGTAGTCTTGCTGGAACTGGGAGGATCTGTTTACGGGAAAGATATGATATGCTAATCTGCATGTTCTATGAGTTCTGCTAAATACAGCCTAGGGGACAGTGCATGCAACTCTTAAATCACAGGGCAGCTGTTTGGACTAAGAAAGCTTGGGGAAGGCAACTCCCGGGATGCAGGCATTACTGCGGCAGAGCGGTCACGAGGCCTTGGCATTCCAAAGGCCTACGCCCTTCTCCCAAACCTTCCCTTCCCCCAGCGACCTCCATGTTACATTTAGCAAGCCAGGTATTATGGCTGATTTCATGCTCTACGTTAACCCCAACATATATCTAAAATTGTCATCTACAAACATGATTTTATTTCTTCCTTTCCAATTGAGAACACTTTGTTTGTTGTTTCTTTTTTTGTCTACTTGCTCTGTCTAGAGTTTCTAGTACAACGTAGAATTAGTGAGAATGGCCGTACTTATCTTGTTCCTTAGGGGAAAAGCTTCAAGGTTTTTACAGTTGAGTGGAATTGTTTTCTGTGTGCCTGTCAGATGGCCCTTATGATGTTGAGTTAATTTCTTCTATGTTGAGAGTTTTCATCATGAAAGAATGCTTAATTTTGACAAATGCCTTTTCTGCATTTATTGAGATATTATAATTTTTATCATGAACCAAACAGTGGTCCCTCTACCTGCCTCTGGATGTTTTTGTTGTCAAACTAAATAAATCCCTATGTAATCTCAATGGATTTTCAGATGATGCTCATTGTCATGTAAACTTCACAAGGACACGGCTTTTGTTTGCCTGAGCTTCACAGATGCGCTACTGGTTCCAAGAACATTGCTGAGCATGAAGTGCGTGCTCCGTAAATATTTGGTAAATAAATGAGTGAATATTATGTTTACTGCAAATGCGAAACATTTATATATCTTTTCATTACATTTATCTTTTAATGTCATTTTATCGAATATTAATATCACTGCCACTGAATTTTATTTGTATTTTAGTGTTACCTTTGTCTACATTTTCATGTTCCAACCTTTTTGTATCTTTGTTTTGAGTCTGTTACTTAAAACTGAGTTGGTTTTTTTAATCGTTCTATTTTATTTTACCATGATTAGTATACTCTTTAATTCCCATCCCTTATTTCCTTCATCCCCCAACCACCTCCCCTCTGGTAACCATCAGCTTTTTTTCTGTAGTTTAGACTGTGCTTCTTGGTTTGTCTCTTGTTTTGTTTCCTGTGCTCATTTATTTTGTTTCTTAAATTCCACATTGAGTGAGATCATATGGTATTTTTTTCTCTGACTTATTTTGCTTAGCATTAATTACTCTGTAGCTCTGTCCATGCTGTCACAAATGATAAGATTTCATTTTTATGGTTGAATAATATTTCTTATATAAATATACCTCTTCTTCTTTATCCATTCATCAATCAGTGGACACGTGGGCTGCTTCCATAGTTGGCTGTTGTAAATAATGTTGCTATGAACATTGGGGTGCATGGATCACATTTAATTAGTATTTTTGTAATTTGTGGATAAATAACCAAGTAGTGTGATTGTTGGATCAAAGAGTAGTTCTCTTTTTAATTTTTGGAGTGTCCTCCGTACTCTTTTCCACAGTGGCTGCACCAGTGTGCATTCCCACCAACAGTGCGTGAAGGTTCCTTTTTTTCCACATCCTTATCAACATTTGTTGTTTCTCAGGTTGTTGATTTGAGCCATTCTGATAGGTGTGAGGCATTGTGGTTCTGATTTGCATTTCCCTGATGATGAGTGATGTTGAGCATCTTTTCATGTGTCTGTTGGCCATCTGTATGTTGTCTTTGGAGAAATGTCTGTTCATGTTTTCTGCGCATTTTTTAATTGGATTAATTTTGGGGTGTATTGAGATGTATCAGATCTTTTTATATTTTGGATACTAACCCTTTATATGTGATCTGCATATATCTTCTCCCATTCAGTAGGTTGCCTCTTAGGATTTTTTAAGTCTTTATTTGAATTCCAGTTAGTAACATACAGTGTAATATTATTTTCAGGTGTACAATATAGTCATTCCACACTTCCATAAAACACCGGGTGCTCCTCCCAACAAGTGCACTCCTTATTCCCCATCACCTATTTAACCCATCCCCCACCCACCTCCCCTCTGATAACCGCCAGTTTGTTCTCTGTAGTTAAGATTGTTTCTGGGTTTGCCTCTTTCTTTTCTTTCTGTCTTTCCTTTCTTTCTTCTTTCTTTCCCCTTCCTTCCTTTCCTCCTTCCCTCCTTCCTTTCTTCCCTCCTTCCTTTCTTCCCTCCCTCCTTTCTTCCCTCCCTTTCTTCCCTCCTTCCTTTCTTCCCTCCTTCCTTTCTTCCCTCCTTTCTTCCCTCCTTCCTTCCTTCCCTCCTTCCTTCCCTCCTTCCTTCCCTCCTTCCTTCCTTCCCTCTGTCCTTTCTTTCCTCCCTCCTTCCTTTCTTCCCTCCTTCCTTCCTTCTCACCTTTCTTCCTTCCCTCTGTCCTTTCTTTCTTCCCTTCCCTTCCCTCCCCCATTTGCTTGTTGGTTTTCTTAAATTCCACACGAGTGAAATCATATGGTCTTTCTCTGACTTACTTTGCTTAACATAATACTCTCTAGCTCCATTCATGATGCTGCAAATGGCAAGAGTTCAGTACTTTTTATGGCTGAGTAAAATTCTGTGTGTGCGTGTGTGTATCATCTTTTTTTCTTCTCAGATCTAGGGTTATGGCCAGGGTTAGGGTTTGGGTGAGGGTATGTGCCTGGTATCCTGCTGTTTCGAGACCTGGCCACAGGGTTAGGGTCAGGACTTAGAAGTTAGCGTTAGTGCACTATTGTAGTGTTAGAGTTAGGGTATGTGCCTGGTTGCCTTTTAGTTTTGTTGATTGTTTCCTTCGCTGTGCAGAATCTTTTTATCCTGATGAAGTCCCAATAGTTTTATTTATGCTGTTGTTCCCCTTGCCTCAGGAGACATATCTAGAAAAATGTTGCTATGCCTTATGTCAGAGAGATTATGACCTGTGCTCTCTTCAAGGAGTTTTACGGTATCAGGTCTCACACAAATCTTTAATCCGTTTTAAATTTATTTTGTGCATGGTGTAAGAATGTGGTCCAGTGTTATTCTTTTGCATGTGGCTGTCCTATGTTCCAAACGCCACTTGTTGAAGAGACTTTTTTCCAATTGCATATTCATTCATTCCTTGTCAAAGATAAATCAACCATATAATTGTGTGTTCATTTCTGGGTCTTCTGTTCTATCTCATTTTTCCATGTATCTCTTTCTATGCCAGCACCACACTGTTTTAACTTCTGCTTTGTAATATAACTTGAAGTCCGGAATTGTAATGCCTCCTGCTTTTCTTTTTTAAGGTTGCTTTGACTATTTGGGGTCTTTCATTATTCCATACAAATTTTAGGATTATTTGTTCTAGTTTTGTGAAAAATGCTGTTGGTATTTTGATAGAGATTGCGTTAAATGTTTTGATTGCTTTGGATAGCATAGACATTTTAACAATATTTGTTTTTCCAATACAAACGCATGAAATGTCTTTGCATTTCTTTGCATTGTCTTGAATTTCTTTGATCAGTATTTTACAGTTTTCAGTATACAGGTCTTTGACTTCTCTGGTTAAGTTTGTTCCTAGATACTTTGTTTTTGATGCAATTGTAAATGGGACGCTTTCTTAATTTCACTTTCTGCTGATTCATTATTAGTGTGTAGGAATGCAACAGGTTCTGTACATTGATTTTGCATCCTAAGACTTTACTGAATTCATTTATCAGTTTTAGCAGTTTTTTGGTAGAGTTGTTAGGGTTCAATGTATATTATCATGTCATCTGCCAATAGTTTTACTCCATTCTTAATTGGGATGCTTTCTTTTTCTTTCTTTAAGTTGTTTAATTACTGTGGCTAGTGCTTCCAGGACTATGTAGAATAAAAGTGGTAAGAGTGGACATCCTTGTCTAGTTCCTGACCTTAGGGGAAAAGCTCTGTTTTCCACCATTGAGTATGAAGTTGGCTATGGGTTTTTCATATATGGCCTTTATTATATGGAGATATATTTCCTCCAGACTGACTGTGGAGAGGGTTTTATCCTGAATGGATGTTGTACTTTGTCAAATGCTTTTTCTGCATTTATTGAAATGATCATATGGTTTTTATCCTTTCTCTTATTGATGTGATATATTACATTGCTTTGCAAATATTAAACCACTCTTGTATCCAGGGAATAAATCTCACTTGATCATGGTGTATTTTTTAAAATATATTGTTGGATTCGGTTTGCTAATATTTTGTTTAAGATCTTTGCATCTGTATTCATGAGAGATATTGGCCTGTAGTTCTCTCTTTTGTGGTGTCTTTATCTGGTTTTGATATCAGGGTGATACTGGCCTCAGAGAATTAGTTTGCAAGTTTTCTCTTCTTATATTTTTTGNGTGATACTGGCCTCAGAGAATTAGTTTGCAAGTTTTCCTTCCTCTTATATTTTTTGGAATAGTTTGAAAATAATGAGTATTAACTCTTTAAATGTTTGGTAGAATTCACCTGTGAAGCGGTGTGGTCTTAGACTTTTGGTTTTGTGGGAGTTTCTTTTGATTACTGATTCCATTTCATTGCTGGCAATCAGTTCAAATTTTTTATTTCTTCTAGATTCAGTTTTGGCAGGTTATGTGTTTCTAGGAATTTATCCATTTCTTCTAAGTTGCTCAATTTGTTGGCATACAGGGTTTTATAATATTCTGTTGCAAATATTTGTATTTCTGTAATGTTGGTTGTTATTTCTATTTGGATCCTTTCTCTTTCCTTTNATAATATTCTGTTGCAAATATTTGTATTTCTGTAATGTTGGTTGTTATTTCTATTTGGATCCTTTCTCTTTCTTTTTTTTTTTTTTAAGATTCTATTTATTTATTTGACAGGGAGAGAGACAGCCAGCGAGAGAGGGAACACAAGTGGGAGAGGAAGAAGCAGGCCCCCAGCAGAGTGGGGAACCCGATGTGGGGGCTCGATCCCAGGACCCTGGGATCACGCCCTGAGCTGAAGGCAGACGCTTAATGACTGAGCCACCCAGGTGCCCCTCTCTTTCCCTTTCTCTTTAATGACTCTTGCTAGAGGTTTATCAGTTTTGTTGATCTTTTCAAAGAACCAGCTCCTGGTTTCATTGATCTGTTTTTAGTTTCTGTATCATTTATTTCTGCTCTAATCTTTATTATTTCTTTCCTTGTACTGGCATTAGGCTTTGTTTGTTCTTTTTCTAGTTCCTTTAGGTATAAGGTTAGTTTGTTTTTTGAGGTTTTTCTTGCTTTTTGAGGTAGGCCTGTGTTGCTATAAACTTCCCCTCAGAATCAACTTTGCTGTGTCCCAAAGATTTTGGACCCTTGTATTTTCATTTTCATTTGTTTTCATGTAATTTTTTATTTCCTTGATTTATTGGTTGACCCATTTATTGTTTAATACCATGTTATTTAACCTCTCTGTATTTGTGCTCTTTCCAGATCTTTTCTTGTGGTTGATTTCTAGTTTCATAGGGTTGTGGTCAGTCAGAAAAGATGCATGGTATGACTTGAATGTTTTTTAATCCAATGAGACTTGTATTTTGGCCTAATATGTGATCTATTCTGGTAATGTTCTGTGCGCACTTGAAAAGAGTGTAAAACTGAGTAGTTTTAATTTTTTTCTTCCAAGTTTTTATTTAAATTCCAGTAAGTTAACATACAGTATAATATGAACTTCAGGTGTAGGATTTAGTGATTCAACACTTATATATAACACCCAGTACACATCACAAGTGCCCTCCTTAATATCCATCACCCATCGAACGCTTCCCTCTGCCCACCTGCCCTCCAGCAGCCCTCAGTTTATTCTCTATACTTAAGAGTCTTCTTTATGTTTTGCCTCTCTTTTCCCCCCTGTGTTCATCTGTTACATTTCTTAAATTCCACGAGTGAAATCATATGGTATTTGTCTTTCTCTGACTGACTCATTTCACTTAGCATAAAACTCCTTAGCTCCATCCATGTCATTGCAAGTGGCTAGATTTTATTCTTTTTTATGGCTAATATTCCATCATATATGTATAGCACATCTTCTTTATCCATTCATCACTTGATGGACATTTGGGCTCTTTCCATAATTTGGCTATTGTTGAAGTGCTGCTATAAACATCAGGGTCCATGTATCCCTTTGACTCAGCATTTTTGCATCCTTTGAGTAAACACCCAGTAGTGCAATTGCTGGATCATAAGGTAGCTCTAGTTTTAACTTT
>NC_048237.1:6725854-6737816 GCF_002007445.2 Ailuropoda melanoleuca
GGAAGCCCTCAGTTTGTTTCTCAGAGTCCACAGTCTCTCATGCTTCATTCCCCCTTGTACTCTGCCTCTTCATCATTCTCACCATCTCTCTTACAGCACTTACAATTGCCTAGTTTGAGTTGCTTGTAGTATATTGTATATTATCTCATCATTCATTCATCTTTAAGTTTTTTGAGGGCAAGATCTATATCTGATTTACAATTTTTTCCACTCCTAGGGCCTGATGTGGGAGGTGCTTGACAAATATTTGTTGAATGCATGTTTTTGTTTAGTTCATAAACATTATATTACCATATTTGTTAGTTTGGCAACAAAAAACATACCCAGTACCTAACATTATGCCTTTCGTGTATGAAATAACCCCAAATTTTTGAATGAAGTAATTAATCAAAATGTGAATATTGGTTTTGTTTTATTAGATATGTTTTTTTTTAGGTCACTTATTCACTGACATGCCTAGCTTCTCATTTTCCAAGTGTGAAATCTTGTCAGGGAGAATGGTAATTTGTTCTGTATGGATTAAGGCAGTATCATATTAACCTTTGGGGATCTGTCTGGTTTGCAGTAGTGAGAAACTCCTGCAATCTCCTATGGGCTAATACTGGTCCTATTGAGTTTAGAATCTATGAGCCCGATACCATTCTACAAAAGAATAGACCAAGTAGCCTGTAGAAAGCCTTAGAACTTCCTTTAAGTTTAAAGGGAAGATCTAGGACACGACCATACTTTTTGTGTTTGGCTTAAAATTAAAATGGTTTTGATCACAGGGTATCACTTGTCAAGTAATTAAGACTACTTTTTTACACAAAAGCATTAGCAGTATTCCAAAAGATAATAACTAATAACTACAAATATAGAAAAATCCATATTCCTTATTCAAATTTGTGTTTTTTCTAATTGTTATTCCTTAAAAGCTTACACATCCCAGACACTCAATAACATTACATTATTTATAGATAGCATTACAAAATAGCAGCATTGTAAAATTAATTTCCTATAAACCATTTTCTTCAGAAGATTATATTTTCCAGTGTTCTGGCTGCCAAGAACTAATACACTTGCCAAACTTTTTGAATTGCCTATGACAGTTCATGGCAAAACCAACCAAGAGTTGCATCTCTCTTTCTCAGACATAGATCACTTGGACAATTTTTAAGTCTAAACCAACAAGAATAAAAATGTATAATATAATTTATTTGGAAATTGAATAAAAATTCTTTTAAGTAGAAAAAATGTTTATTAAATAGAAAAAATGAACTTCACTTACACTGCGTACCATAAACTGAGAGTAGTTATTTTCCCTAGCTGGTGCAGATACAAGCGAGAATGCTGCTGCTTGCTCAGAACTTCAGACTTTGGATAAATATGACTCCTAGTTGTCTTATTTCAGTTAGATAGCATAATGTTATGAGCCCGACTAGCAGTAAAAACATATTACATGCCATTGTGCTCTACATTTTGCATGTAATATCTCAGTATTCAAAACAGATCTAAAAATATTATTTCCCCATTTTACTTACAGGAAACTGAGGCATAGGGAGACAAAATAATTTGCCATGCGCTATATAACTACTTAATCCAAGAGCTGAAATTTCAATTCAGTTCTGTCTAATCTCACAGTGTGGACTCTGTGTTATTACAGAATATTGTGAAGATCTAATTCTCAGGTTCTATAACCTGACAGTTGAAATTTCATCAAAAATTGAAATAGTGTTAGAAATTTATATAATAGAGGCAGCTTTGTTTTGAGGACTAAACAAAGATTTGAGAGAATGGGATTCAATGTCAATGAACAGTTGTTTTAGTTCTCTCTTTCATTCCCTCTTAGTCTGACTCTCTTATTGTAATTTTTCTCCCATCTAATGATAATGATTAATATTTGAGTGTATGAGGAGGTGGCTGATAGGACACTAAACGTGCAACCCTTTAAAGCACAATATAAAATGAATGTACCATAAAATCAAATTACATTTAAAGTGTTTTTTGAAATGTACTAATATCATGCAAAAAGAATTTGGTGTTCCTCATAAAATTCTAATGAATATTAGAAATAATTTTGTTAAGTATTTCCTGTTCCTTTTCAATCTAAAATGTATGTATTCCTATCTCAGGCACTCTTCACCAGTTCAGCCATCAAGTCTTTGTTGCTAGTCTGTTTTGATTGGTTGACATCCATTTTAACTTGTTTATGCCTATACTGTACTAGTTGTTAAATATTTTTTAATAACACTACTGATCTTATGATTTCCCTTAGGAATTTGAAATCCATATTGCATGGCAGATAATAAGTTGGTCCTGGTCCATCAAAAAAACAGATACCAAAATAGAATTATATTTGAATAAATTTTAATAAGAGAAAATGCCTATGAAAGAAAATAGAAGGGAGTTCGGATGACTGAGACAGTTACTTTTGCACTAATGGCTAACCTAGTCATCCCAGCTGCCTCCCTTATAATCTTAAAAAAAAAAAAATTTTTAAAATAACATTTCTGTGTATAATCAGTGTTCTCCATTCTCTCTACTATGAAATCTATTATGAAAACTAGTTTGGGAATGATTTTCTTTAAGCATATTCTTAGAAACTTATACCCCCCCCAAATAATAGGAGATGAAACATCCAGTTACCCCCTAAAAATATTGACAGATAAACAGTTGCATCCTAAATAATAAAAATTATACCCATTCATTGTTAATATACATTTATTTATTTATACTAAGAATAGAAATGGAAAAAAACCTCAAAATTGGCCTTTTTGTTGTGATTTTTGACAGATGGAAGAAAAAAGCAGCAATAAAAATAAACTGGGACATTTGGCCACAATTTACTATTTACTTTTACCTAATTCTAGTATCCAAAAAACAATTGGCAAGGAGTTGAAATGCAGAATTCAGTTTAAAATAAGTGTGGCTTTCTGGTAGTAATATTTGAAAATTATACATGAATTTAAGTTCCTTGGTCTACAACATCAAAAATAACAACAAGCAAACACTTCAGAGCTAGCAATTCTCCATTATCATTTGATTTGGTAAAGGACTAATACTTCTTTTTTCTTTTTTCAAACTGAGATTAGAGGGTAAGTGAACCAGCAAAAGACAATTAAGTTGGAGCTACACTTGCTTTCTCAAGTACTCAGCAATATGAATGCAGGCATAATGCTGTTTTTATTCACCAGGCACACAAATAAATCAACTTTAATGTCAATAAAGTCAGTAATGATAGATTTCATCACTAAAATATAACTAAGCAATAATGACCAGGAAGAAAGTCAGTAGCTCACAGCAGCAAAAGCGATTTCTTTTTTGTCCTAGGTGAAGTCAAGGGTATCTGAAAAGACTGGCCTTTCCCCCTCTATTATTAACTGCAAATCATTCTTGTCATGTTAGAAAGCAGATTGTTTTTTTCAAGTGTTATACACCATTATATTTGGATCACATAACCTGACCTTATTCCAAGCAACTTAAATTCCATTTCCAATTAGCAAAACTGCTTATAGTAGGGATGAAGCCTATCTGCCTATTAAGCCTTTCTTATTATATCAATTTGAGCAGAAATTTATATTCTCTATTCCCCCCATGCTGATGTTACCTTATGGCCAAACGTCCCCATTTATTTTCATTGCTATTTTTATCCCCATCTGCCAAAAACTATAACCAAAGGCCAATTTTGAGGTTTTTAAATTTCTACTCTTAGCTGAAAAATTTGTCATATCACAGTAGAGGAAATGCAAGGTGGGGTAAAGGGTTTGTTTAAGCAGTTAAAACAAATTTAATGCAACAGTCACATCTGGGCCTTAACTAAAACCACCACTTGAGGAAAGATGCTATAAATTGTACAAGTCACTCACATTTTGTCTTAAAACAATGTACCACCATTTTATGTACGGAGTGTTTAACCCTTGGTCCTTGGCACTCAGTGAAAATGTGTCAAATTTTTGGCTGCCATTCAACCAATGTTGATAATACATTTAGTTCAGTTAGTCTACCCAACTGATAATAGATTTAGTTCAGATAGTCTACCCATCTGTCCTCTGCAGATGCCTATTCTTTGGAAAGCTCTTGTTGAAAGCAACAATGTTTCCCCCAACTTCATCTTTGCCATTGTGATCTTGTGGAAGGAGAAGGTACAACATTCCCATGATTACCATATGTTAAATAATCTTTAATTTGAAAAAATAAAGTTTAAAAAAATTTAGATCTCAAACACAAATGAACAGACTATTTTTCCCAGATGAGTGTTCTAAACCGTCTGATTCTGCCTTTACGCCATTTTGTACTCCACTGGAACAGAATTAAATAGAAAAGTAGATGGAATACTTATTGAAAATGTTATTAAAAGAGTTTAAATTTACTATAATGTAATTGAATCCTTTAAGCCCAAATATGACTTATAGTTTCTTCATTTTTTATCTTGATTCATTCCTTAAATAATGAAGCAATTACTATTAAAAAATAAGGAATAATTTGCCATGAAACTGAAAATGACTAGCTATGTGAAGTTTAAGTTCAGTCCTTGGTATATAATGGTAAAATTTAATATTGGACAAAAATAAGTGTTCAGCAAAATGAAACTATTCTCAAATAATATTTCATTAACAATTATGCATTTGCATTTGACAACTACAAATTATATCTATCTTCTATGAATATATTACCAAATAGTATTACAGGAGTGTAAATATGAGAGAATATGTTAATATCCCAAGAGCCCCCTTTCTTATATCACTTTACATATTACCTTAACATATGTTTCATTTCATTCAATTCAGCTTCTATGTGGTTTGTATTAATACAAGTGAATGGAATTTCTAAATTGCAGTATGTTTGTGATGCTTCATAGTAAAGCTTATTATTTAAGCTACTATGGTAAAAAAAAAAAAATCCAACATTGTTCCAAAGAAATATAGGTAGCTCTATACTACAGAGACCATAATTATATTTTTTCCAATAACGAATAAATTAGAAAACCCATCATATCTTTCCAGATTACACTGCTTTAATATTTCTTATTGCTACTTGGAAAAAAATCAATACATAGATTACCTTATAATAGATATGAAAACTTAATAAACTTAGGCATTAGGTGGTGAGATTCTTTTTTTTATTATGTTCTGTACAATTAATGTAGGAAAATGCCATGTTCTCTATAAAAGATAGTTTTTAAGAATTTCTCCCAGATTTTGGGTTCTAGCATTGTAAACTCCTCTTAACACGGCAGTTCTTCACGTGATAACAAATTAAAACTCTGAAAAAAAATATGAAATGTTACAATATGATGTCTTAGGAGAAAAAGCAGGTAGATTTTGGAAGGGGGTCCAAATTTTGAAGAAGGGACTGATACCTGGTAAATTTCCCAAGTTATAGCTTTCTCCTGAGGGCGGACAACAGGGCATGATTCAGGGTACTAAAACTAAGGCAGCATACCCTACCTGTTTCATAAAGAACAAAACAAAACAAAAACAACAGAGGACAGGGACCAGGGCAACTGGAATAGCTAGAAAGGGAAGGAGTCACCTGACAAAATAGAGATCAAGTGAAGAACAGCCGCAGATGCTGTGTATAAATTCTTCCTAACTTTCCTGCTGAGCTGCAAATCATGGAACATTGAAGCAGACTCAGGCGAGTTTACTCTTAGGCCAAAATGACGGAGCTGGGTTTTTTTTTTTTTTTTTTTTTACGATTTTATTTATTTATTCGACAGAGATAGAGACAGCCAGCGAGAGAGGGAACACAAGCAGGGGGAGTGGGAGAGGAAGAAGCAGGCTCATAGCGGAGGAGCCTGATGTGGGGCTCGAACCCATAACACCGGGATCACACCCCCGAGCCGAAGGCAGACGCTTAACTGCTGTGCCACCCAGGCACCCCAGAGCTGATTTTTGAACTACTGCCCATGACAGGACAGACAGTAGTTGAAAGTAAATTTAAGAAAGTTAGTTGCCACTAAAACAAAAATCTCTCCCCTCTTTGGAGGAATATGAAGCCCGTTTCCACAAATAAATATTCAAAATATAAATAATACAATTCAAAAGTAGTTGGCATAAAAAGAACCAGAATATTATGACTAATTTTTCAAAGAAAAAGACAATTGATAAGGGTTGGACCTACAATGATCCTGACATATACTTTGAAGGAACTCTCATGACTATTCTCAATGACCATATATATTTAATTTCTTAGAAAAGAAAACTTGTTAAGACCTAAAATTACTTTAAAAAGATAGATACACAACAAAGCATACCCAAAGCTATAGAAAGAAAATAATAAAGAGCAGAAATCAAAGTAATAGAAAACAAACAACAAAGGAAATTAGCCAATTTTGCCAACAAAATAGAGGATGACAACAAAACGAGAAAGGGTCCAAACAAAAAATAATAAAAAAACTCTATCCAAGGTTAAATTATAAGTTAATGAGTTCTTTAACTATTTTTTAATTTAAAGAAAATTTGTATTCAGATAAAGAGAACATCAGTTTCAGCTGTATTACATAATGATTGGATATATGTATATATTTCCAAGTCATCACCACCATAAATTTTACTTAACGTCTACCACCAAATACAGTTACAAAAATTTTTTTCTTGTGATAAGAACTTTTAAGACTTGCTCTATTACCAAATTTCATATGTGCGATACAGTAATAACTAGAGTCACCATGTTGTACATTATATCATCATGACCTATTTTATAACTGGAAGTTCGTAGCTTTTGACTACCTTCACCCATATTGCCCACTCCCCACCCCACCTCCACTCTGGCAACTGTGAATCAATCTGTTCTTTGTATAGATGAGCAAATACTTTCTTCCATTTGGTAGATTGTCTTTTCATTTTGTTGATGGTTTCCCTTGATATACAAAGGCTTTTTAGTTTGATGTGGTTCCACTTGTTTATTTGCTTTTGTTGCTTTTGCTTTTGGTGTTAAATCCAAAAAATAACAGCCAAGACCAATGTCAAGGACTTTATTGCCCATGTTTCCTTCAAGGAGTTTTAAGGTTTCAGTCTTATGTTCAGATCTTTAATCCATTTTGAATTAGCTTTTATATGTGGTATAAGACAGTGATCCAATTTCACTGTTTTGCATGTGGCTATCCAGTTTTCCTGCTATCATTTGCAGAGGAGCCTGTCCTTTCCCCATTGTATTTTTTGGCTCTTTTGTAGTTAAATTCATTGATTATGTATGTGTGGGTTTATTTCTGGGCTCTATTCTGTTCTTTAATTTCTGTGTCTGTTTTTATACCTATAACTTTGCAGTATGGTTTGAAATCAAGGGGCATAAAGCCTCTAGTACTATTCTTCTGAATCAAGATTGGATTGGCTGTTTGGGCTTTGTTTTGTTTTGTTTATTTTGTGGTTACATACAAATTTAGGATTGTTTGTTGTATTTTTGTGAAAAATGCCTTTGCAATTTTGATAGGGATTTCACTGAATCTATATATTGCTTTGGAGGTTATGGACACTTTCATAATACTAATTTTTTTCAATCCATGATCATGGATTATCTTTCTTTGTTATCCTCAGTGTATGTTATCTTTGTAACAGTACAGAACATCATGTTGTTTTTTAATGCATTACAATGTGTCCTGTTAGTAATGAAATCCAAATCTTTCATACAGAATGTAATGATACACATTAGATTTATTCCTGCCATCTTTATATATGTTTAAAAGTTTTAACTTGTATTATTTTTGCTTTTTTTTAAATTATGGTTTGATCAAATTCTAATTGTTCTATTTTCTCTTTTTTTGAAGTCCCTATTCTAATGTTATGTTCTTTGCCTTTTCTTACATTGCTCTTGTTAATAAAGCATATGTTTCTATATTATAATAGAAAAAGAATATCCTATTTTTCCCACTATTCCATAACTTTCACAATTCCCATTCAGAGGGAGAACTCAATACATCCATTCAATTCTCTCTTGGCCTTTTTGGGACCAGGGAAAATGGTTACCTTCAGTAGTGCCTGTGTCAGCCGTGGCTCACAGCTTCAAAGATCTCTATAGTCCAACCTCTTCCCAGTATCTTCATTTTTCTGCTCTTTTCTCCTGTCCTTACACTTTATTATCTGACCTAGTGCAGAGAAGAGAGAGCCCCCGCAGTCCTCTAAGCTAGACCTACAGACAGCCTAAGATTTCACATTCCCACAGTGATGATAAGCTTGAGAATCTTTTTGGAAGTGGGAAGGAAAATGCCAGACTTTTTTCTTTCTTCCCACAATTCAGTTATTTATTTGACTCATTGGATATATATATATATATATACGGATACATACACATAATTTGTATGTGATAAACCTATAGATATATAGAGAGATACATAGTGACTCAACTAAGATGGCTTTTTTAAGAAAATATTTTATTTATTTATTTGAGAGAGAGAACATGAATAGAGGGGAGGGTCAGAGGGAGAGGGAGAAGCAGACTCCCCACTGAGTAGGGAGCCTGACATGGGGCTAGATCCCAGGATCCTGGGATCATGACCTGAGCTGGAAGCAGATGCTTAACTGACTGAGCACCCAGGTGCCCCTCAACTAAGATGGCTTTTAATTGAAGTTGAGTATTAGCCATTTTGCATAAATTGACAAATTTAAATGTCCATATGTATTTAGGTTCATATTATTCTATGGAATGCCTGGGTGCACATTAGATATACCCTTTCTACCATCATTAGCCTACATATCAATATCTATTATTTGAGTGATATTATGCATTGAGATATGTCTTCCCTTCAAACTCATTCTGGGTTTGCTATGTGAAACGTGCATTTATTTTGGTAGCCTAGATGTAATTCTTAAAACATAGTTTTTGTACCTAGGCATAATATTTTATTATTCATCTGGGGAGCCTAGGTAGCGCAGTCGTTAAGCGTCTGCCTTCAGCTCAGGGCGTGATCCCAGCGTTCCGGGATCGAGTCCCACATCGGGCTCCTCGGCTGGGAGCCTGCTTCTTCCTCTCGCTCCCCTGCTGTGTTCCCTCTCTTGCTGTCTGTCTCTCTGTCACATAAATAAATAAAATCTTTAAAAAAAAATTTATCACTCATCTGAAACAAAGGATCATTTTAAAATGAAAAATTTTCCCATGAAACAAATTTATGATTGGGTAAGATAGCCAAGTACTCTGTATTTAAAATAAACACAGCCTGATTTTCTTACTATTTGAAATTGGTAATCTATATATCCTGTCTTTATATTTGGGGAACTCTGTTCTAATTATATGAATTTGAATTGAATCCAAATTTCAACTGTTTGAGGATTGTTTTTAAAGCATCCCTTTAATTTTACTAATAGGGAATGTAAGAAGCAAATGATAAAATTAGAGTTGTGATTCTCTTTAATATATCGAGGTAGAATAATCAGTAACCATCTCTTTCCTGTAGTTCAAGAGACAGATGCAGAAATCTTTCCTTTATTTAATGTTTAAGTTAGTCCATGTCTGAAAGTTCATACTTAAAATTTCTACAAAGAAAAAAGCAAAAATGGCAACAATTATAATTTGCAAAAAAATTATTTCTTGGAACTTCCTTATATTTCACAGTAGTTGAAATTTAAAGGAAGAAAAGCTATTCCTAATATTGTTTCCAAAAATTAATGTGCATTTTAAATTGAATTTTTATTTTTAACTCATTATTTATTAAGTAACTGTGGTGAGCAGTTATGGAGAAAAGCATTACATTTTTATTCTGTTCTTAAAGTATCTATTTCATTCTGTTCTTAAAGTCGGATTTAGAGGGCAGATACATAAGTGCCTGGTATTGGGCAATTAACTCTACTTGGGAGATCCAGTGATGTCTCCACAGAGGAGACTTTTCATTTGGTGTTTAATGATACATATGAGTTTTCTAGGAAGAATTTAGGACAGATAATTAAAGCAATTACAAGAAGAATAAAGTGAATGTGAGAAGTCATAAAAAAAAAAAGAATGTTCATGATGTTTTGAAAATGAGAAATTTAGTATGACTACAGCATATTGTGCCAAGGATGTGTAGTTGGGGGCTCCAGCTTACATGTAGCTATTCAGATAAATGATAGGTGACTTCCTATGAAGAGATGAGGAAAAGTTCTCCTCAAGCTTCAAACAAATGTAAATATTTAAAAAATAATTTAAAAAATACATAGCCTGTGGAAAAAAGACAGTCTCTCAACAAATTGTGTTGGGAAAACTGGACAGCAAAATGCAAAAGAGTGAAACTTATCACTTTCTTATATAAGACACAAAAATAAATTCAAAATGGATGAAAGACCTAAATGTGAGATAGGAAAACATCGAAATCCTGGAGGAGAACACAGGCAGCAACCTTTTTGGCCTCAGCCATAACAACTTCTTACCAGACACATCTCTGGAACCAAGGGAAACAAAAGCAAAAAAGAACTATTGGGACTTGATCAAAATAAAAATCTGCACCGTAAAGCAAACAGCCAACAAAAAGGCAACCTGCAGAATGGGAAAAGATATTTGCAAATGACATATCTGATAAGGGTTAGTAGCTAAAATCTATAAACAACTTCTCAAACTCAGTGCCCACAAAATAATCCAGTTAAGAAATGGGCAGAAAACATTAATAGACATTTTTCCAAAGAAGACATACAGATGGCTAACAGATACATGAAAAGATTCTCATCGTCACTGATCATCAGGGAAATACAAATCAAAACTACAATGAGATACCACCTCACACCTGTCAGAATGGCTAAAATTAACACAGGGAATAACAGAAGTTGGCCAGGATGTGGAGAAAGGGGAACCCTCTTACGCTGTTGGTGGGAATGCAAACTGGTTGCAGCCACTCTGGAAGGCAGTATGGAGGTTCCTCAAAAAGTGAAAAATAGAACTACTTTATGATCCAGCAATTGCACTACTAAGTATTTACCTAAAGGATACAAAAATACTGATTTGAAGGGGCACACATACCCCGATATTCACAGCAGCATTATCATCAGTAGCCAAACTATGGAAACAGCCCACATGTCCATCCAGTGATGAATGGATGAAGAAGATGTGGTATATATACACAATGGACGTTTACTCAGCAATCAAAAGAATGAAATCTTGCCATTTGCCACAACATGGATAGAGCTAGACTATATATGCTAAGTGAAATAAGTCAGCCAGAGAAAGACAAATACCATCTGATTTCACTCATATGTGGAATTTAAGATAACAAAACATGAACGTGGGGGGAAAAGGCAAACCACAAAAGAGACTCTTAACTATAGAGAACAAACTGAGGGTTGCGGGGGGGGGATGGGCTAAATGAGTGATGGGTATTAAGTAGGGCACTTGTTGTGACGAGCTCTGGGTGTTATATATAAGTGATGAATCACTAAATTCTACTTCTGAAACTAATATTACACTATATGTTAACTGAAATTTAAATAAAAACTTGAAAGAAAAAAAATACATAGCCAGGTGTGAAAACGAGGAACAGGAATGGTGAAGTGTGGCAGGGGGAGTAGGATTAGGAAGACTGAAAGTCACGGAGTTGAGTAGAGACGGAACCTATAAAGTTATGATGCTAGTCAAACTTGACGTAACCCAGGAGCAAAGAGCTATTATTTTAAAGGGGAAAGAGGATTCTTCCTTTTGTAATTGTGCCTTGCTTCAAACTAGGAGGTATTTTTTCAGTTATTCCAAGCAAATAAATTAATTTAAAACTAGAAAGGGGAGAAATACACTGAATCCAAATTCGCACACCAAATAAGCACAATCATATAAGGGTGATAAAAATGCCTTAGAACATAGAAAACAGAGAGTGCATGGAAAATAACCTGCCTCAAGATGAGGTCACAGTCAAAAATTACAAACTGCATAATGAAGAACACCATTAAGAAGAAACACTTTGGAATAAAAGAAATAATTGTCACATCAAGAACTAAATGTAATAAAATATTTAGGAAGATAAATTAAGTATATTTAACATCCAAAAGAAGAAACTCCAAGGCATAGAAACCAAAAGTTAGTAAAAAAAAAAAAA
>NC_048237.1:6738355-6805153 GCF_002007445.2 Ailuropoda melanoleuca
AAAAAAAAAAAGAATGTTCATGATGTTTTGAAAATGAGAAATTTAGTATGACTACAGCATATTGTGCCAAGGATGTGTAGTTGGGGGCTCCAGCTTACATGTAGCTATTCAGATAAATGATAGGTGACTTCCTATGAAGAGATGAGGAAAAGTTCTCCTCAAGCTTCAAACAAATGTAAATATTTAAAAAATAATTTAAAAAATACATAGCCTGTGGAAAAAAGACAGTCTCTCAACAAATTGTGTTGGGAAAACTGGACAGCAAAATGCAAAAGAGTGAAACTTATCACTTTCTTATATAAGACACAAAAATAAATTCAAAATGGATGAAAGACCTAAATGTGAGATAGGAAAACATCGAAATCCTGGAGGAGAACACAGGCAGCAACCTTTTTGGCCTCAGCCATAACAACTTCTTACCAGACACATCTCTGGAACCAAGGGAAACAAAAGCAAAAAAGAACTATTGGGACTTGATCAAAATAAAAATCTGCACCGTAAAGCAAACAGCCAACAAAAAGGCAACCTGCAGAATGGGAAAAGATATTTGCAAATGACATATCTGATAAGGGTTAGTAGCTAAAATCTATAAACAACTTCTCAAACTCAGTGCCCACAAAATAATCCAGTTAAGAAATGGGCAGAAAACATTAATAGACATTTTTCCAAAGAAGACATACAGATGGCTAACAGATACATGAAAAGATTCTCATCGTCACTGATCATCAGGGAAATACAAATCAAAACTACAATGAGATACCACCTCACACCTGTCAGAATGGCTAAAATTAACACAGGGAATAACAGAAGTTGGCCAGGATGTGGAGAAAGGGGAACCCTCTTACGCTGTTGGTGGGAATGCAAACTGGTTGCAGCCACTCTGGAAGGCAGTATGGAGGTTCCTCAAAAAGTGAAAAATAGAACTACTTTATGATCCAGCAATTGCACTACTAAGTATTTACCTAAAGGATACAAAAATACTGATTTGAAGGGGCACACATACCCCGATATTCACAGCAGCATTATCATCAGTAGCCAAACTATGGAAACAGCCCACATGTCCATCCAGTGATGAATGGATGAAGAAGATGTGGTATATATACACAATGGACGTTTACTCAGCAATCAAAAGAATGAAATCTTGCCATTTGCCACAACATGGATAGAGCTAGACTATATATGCTAAGTGAAATAAGTCAGCCAGAGAAAGACAAATACCATCTGATTTCACTCATATGTGGAATTTAAGATAACAAAACATGAACATGGGGGGAAAAGGCAAACCACAAAAGAGACTCTTAACTATAGAGAACAAACTGAGGGTTGCGGGGGGGGGATGGGCTAAATGAGTGATGGGTATTAAGTAGGGCACTTGTTGTGACGAGCTCTGGGTGTTATATATAAGTGATGAATCACTAAATTCTACTTCTGAAACTAATATTACACTATATGTTAACTGAAATTTAAATAAAAACTTGAAAGAAAAAAAATACATAGCCAGGTGTGAAAACGAGGAACAGGAATGGTGAAGTGTGGCAGGGGGAGTAGGATTAGGAAGACTGAAAGTCACGGAGTTGAGTAGAGACGGAACCTATAAAGTTATGATGCTAGTCAAACTTGACGTAACCCAGGAGCAAAGAGCTATTATTTTAAAGGGGAAAGAGGATTCTTCCTTTTGTAATTGTGCCTTGCTTCAAACTAGGAGGTATTTTTTCAGTTATTCCAAGCAAATAAATTAATTTAAAACTAGAAAGGGGAGAAATACACTGAATCCAAATTCACACACCAAATAAGCACAATCATATAAGGGTGATAAAAATGCCTTAGAACATAGAAAACAGAGAGTGCATGGAAAATAACCTGCCTCAAGATGAGGTCACAGTCAAAAATTACAAACTGCATAATGAAGAACACCATTAAGAAGAAACACTTTGGAATAAAAGAAATAATTGTCACATCAAGAACTAAATGTAATAAAATATTTAGGAAGATAAATTAAGTATATTTAACATCCAAAAGAAGAAACTCCAAGGCATAGAAACCAAAAGTTAGTAAAAAAAAAAAAATGAAACATTGAGAGGAAAAAAGAAACAAATCTTGCTATAAAAATGGTTATAAATATTTTAGCTACCTTAATGAAATGATATAAGCAGGAGACTACATGCAGGGGAAGGATTAAACCATTGGCTTTGGGAATCACTCAGAATACAACACAGATAGGAAAACTATAAAAGGAGAAACACGGTAAATAGATTGATGGGATCTATCACACATTTATTCATTCGATAAATATTTATATTCTATGTGCCAGCCTGCATTCAAAGCACTTGTCTACATCTCTGAATAAAATAGACTCCCATCCTTGGGAAATTTATATTCTAGCAAGGTGTGAGAGTAGGGGCCAATTACAGTATTTGATAGGGTGTTCAGGAAAGGACTCTGAGGAATTTGAAAGAAACTATTGAAAGGACTAAGGGATTTAGTCAAATAGATAGCTATTAGAGTTGTACTTCAGGCAGAAGGAAGATTTAGAGCAAATGCTGTTATGTTGACAGCATATATGGTATATTCAAAATAAGCAGGGAGGTAGGACTAGGAATAGGAGATGGGGTCAGATACCCTATCCTGGAAGGAATTATAAGAATTAGAAAGGAATTCAATTAAGTATAGAGGCATCTGTGGGTCCTGAAAAGCAAAGGAATGGGATTTGAGACCAGATATTTGTTAAAGGATCATTCTAGCTGGTACTTGGGGAGTGGACCATTGAGGGAGGGCAAGTAAAGTTTGGAGGCCTGGTATGAGGCTATTAACAGTAATTCAGTTCCCAAGACAAGAGACAATGAAACTGGGAGAGATTATACTCAAAGAGATAATTAAGAATATTGCAGAATTAAGAAAAAATGAATCCTGAGATTGAAGCAGCGTATGGAGTCATCTCTTTGCCCTGTTTGTCTGTCTGTCTGTATCTCTCTCTCACACACACCTTAAAGCTAGATACACTATAGGAACATTGACGAAAACCAGTGAAAATGAGAGCAATTAAAAGCAATCAGAATTTGCCTATAAAAATGATAATTAGACCAAAGTTTATTGCTCATTAGCAAAAACAGAATTCAGAAGGCAACTGTATAATACCTTCAAAGTTTAAAATCACTGCCGGTTCTGGTAATAGGTGATATCGGACTAAACATCTGATAGCAATTGTAAACTCTGGACAAAATATTTTAAAACTCAACTATTTGAAGGCATTGAAGCACAACTAAATACTGGCAGAAAATGGAATTGATTTGACCTTCAAAATAAGGAAACAAAACAGGGTGAGAGCTATATATATATACATATATATATATATGGTTCAGAGTGCAATCCTCAGTCCATATAGAGTGGGTCAGCTAAACTCAAGCAGAAAATTCCAGTTTTTTGGCTTAAAGTGTCAGAAGAAAGAATATGGGACTGCCAGAAGACTGGAAACTGAAGAAGAAAATAGTTCAGGGAATAAAGGTCCAAAACTGGACCATAAATCCCTCAAATTCTTGACTGATTTTTGAAATAGGAATGCATGGGGGGCTCCGAGGAGCACTGTGGAAAGCAATTGAAAATCTGCAGGATAAAAAGCTAAGGAGAAATTTCAGCTCCAATTTTACTATAATGAAGGCAATAATAATTCTACAAATTGTAGAATGTAATTCTACATTATTGTTCAGAGTTGTACTTATTTGGTGTATTTCCTAGAAACAATATTCTCAAACAGATGCATCAAGAAAGAAACTCTGGGTGGGGATGAAAAAAATATGAAAGCATAAAATTCATAATGGCATTTAAGTCAACTGTTGTACATGAAACAAATACATAGATTTGCAGTAGTCTACCATATATTACAAGCTCCTGCCCAATTTTTTAAATCTAGTTAACAAAATGCATTTTCCCTGCCTACAAGCCCTAATAACCCAGCTTTGTCTCCCTCTTCTGCAAATTCATACCTCTACCTTCTCTTCAAAATTCTGTCCAAAATTCTGCCACATAAAAATCTTATGAAATCAATATCCTGTAAAACCTCATGGTGTAATGTTTTCATTTCTTAATTTCATTTCCTACAAAATTTTCGTCGTACATTTATAATTTATCTTTTTCTTTCATGTTTCTTTTGTTGTATTTGTCCATACTGGTATACAGGTATAGGTTAGTAAATAATGCCTATAAGAGATTTAATTTATCATAGTAAACATAGTAAATTACATTATGTTCTCCAATGCTGTGAAAGTGTTATTGTCATAAAAATCACAAAAGTTAGAAGAAGAGATACCAGTTATCTTTTTTGCTGACTTTTATTTATACATTCTAAAAAATATTTTATTTATTTATTTATTTGACACAGAGAACACAAGCAGGGGGAGCAGCAGGCAGGAGGAGAGGGAGAAGCAGGCTCCCCGCTGAGCAAGGAGCCCAATGCAGGACTGAGCAAGGACCCTGGGATCATGACCTGAGCCGAAGGCAGATGCTTCACTGATGGAGCCACCCAGGTGCCCTATTTATACATTTTTATATTTTGTGTTAAGATATAATTGATATATAACATTATCTTAGTTTCAGATGTACAGCATGCTGACACATTATTTGTATACACTGTGCAATGATCTCCACAATAATAAGCCTAGTTCACATCTGTCACTATACACAGATGCAAATTTTATTTCTTCTGATAACTTTTAAGATCTATTTTCCTAGCAACTTTTCAATAGGGAATACAGTATTATTAACTATAGTTACCATGCTATACATTGTATCACCATGACTTACTAATTTTATAACTGGAAGCTTGTACATTTTCATATCCTTCACCCATTATGCCTTTTTCTATGCCCCCTGCAACCACCAGTCTGTTCTCTGTATCTGTGAGCTGTTTGTTGTTGTTTTAGATATCACATATAAGTAAGATGAAACTGCATTTCTCTTTCTCTGACTTACTTCGCTTAGCAAAATGCCGACAAGCTCCATCCATGTAGTCACAAATGGCAGGATACTGGGTAGTTTTTTTTTCCAATGACCAAATAATACTCTATTACACACCCCCACATCTTCTTTATCCATTTAACCATCTATAGACCCTTAGTTTGCTTCCAAGTTTTAGCTATTGTAAATAATACAGCAGTAAACATGGGAGTGCATATATCTTTTTGAGTTAGTGTTTTCATTGTCTTTAGATGAATATCAAGAAGTGGAATTGCTGAATCATTTGGTAGTTCTGTTTTTAATTTTTGAAGAACATCCATACTGTTTTTCATAGTGGTCGCACCAATTCATATTCCCACCAAAAGTACACCAAGATCCTCTTTTCTCCACATCCTTGCCAATATTGGTATGTCTTGTCTTTTTGATAATAGCCACTTTAAAAAGTATGAGGTAATACCTCATAGTGGTTTTGATTTGTATTTCCTGATGATAAGTGATGTTGAGTACTGTCCATATACCTGTTGGCCAGCTATTTGTCATTGGAACAATGTCTATTCTGATCCTCCATCCATTTTTAAATAGACTTTTTTTTTTTTACACTATTGAGTTAGGTGAGTTTTTTAAATATTTGGATATTAACCTCTTATTAGATAAATAATTTGTTAATACCTTTATTCTTTAGGTTGACTTTTCATTTTTTTCATGGTTTCCTTTACTGTGTAGAAGCCCTTTATTTTAACGTAGTTCCACTTGTTTATTTTTGCTTTTATTGCCTTTACTTTTGGTGTCAAATGCAAAAAAAATCATTGCAAAGACCAATATCAAAGAATTTATCACCTGTGGTTTCTACTAGGAGTTTTATGGTTTCAGTTCTTACGTTCAAGCCTTTACTTCATTTTGATTTAATTTTTGTGTATGATGTAAGTTAGTGGTCCAATTTCGTTCTTTTGCATATGGTTGTTCAGTGTTCCCAACACCATTTATTAAAGAAACTGTCCTTTCTCCCTTTGTCATAATTTAATCCACCATTTTTGTGTGGGTTTATTTCTGGGCTCTCTATTCTGTTTCATTCATCTATGTGTCTATTTTTATGACAATTTCATACCATCGTGATTACTGTAGCTTCTTAACATAGTTTGAAATCAGAGTGTGATGCCTCCAGCTTTGTTCTCATTTCAGAGGATTTCTCTGTTTGGGGTCCTTTGTGATTCCATACAAATTTTAGAATTGTATGGTCTATTTCTGTAAAAAATGCCATTAGTACTTTAGTAGGGATTGCATTGAAACTGTAGATTGCTTTAGATAGTAGGGACATTTTCGCAATGCTATTCGTTTTCCAATCCATGAGCATGAGATATTTTTCCATTTATTTGTGTCCTCTTCAATTTCTTTCATCAATGGCTAAATTTTTTTTTTCAATACACAGGACTTTTACCTCCTTGGTTATTATATATTCTTAGGTTTTTTTCTTCTTTTTGATACAATTATAAAATGGGGTAGTTCTCTAAACTTCTCATTATGATAGTTCACTATTAGTGTATAGAAATGCAACAGATTTTTGTATGATAATTTTATATCCTGCAGCTTTACCTACTTTATTAATTATAACAATTGTTTTGGTATAGTCTTTAGGATGTTCTATATATCATAGATATATAGAATTTATATTCCTTTCATTTTCTTACCCTAATTGCTCTAGGTAGGATTACTAGTACTCTGTACAGATGTGGTGAGAATGGACAACCTTATCTTGTTGATGATTTTAGAGGAAAAGCTTTCAAATTTTCACCCTTGATTATGATGCTAACTATGGGCTTGTCATATATGGATTTAACATATGTAGAGGTAATATCTTCCATTCCTAATTTTTTGAGGGATTTTTTTTTAAAATCATGAACTGGTATTGAATTTAGTCAAATGCTTTTTCTTTGATTGATACAAATCAAAATCGTATGATTTTTATCCTTCATATTGTTAACGTGGTGTATCATACTGATTGATTTGGAGATGTTGAACCATCCTTGAATCCCTGGAATAAATCCCACTTGATCCTGGTGCATGACCCTTTTAATGCATTGTTGAATTCAGTTTGCTAATTTTTTTTTTTTTTGAGAATTTTTGCATCTGTGTTCATCAGGGATATTAGCCTGTAATTTTCTTTTGGTATCCTTGTCTGGTTTTGGTATCAGGGTAATGCTGGCCTTGCAAAATGAATTTAGAAATGTTCCTTCCTCTGCCATTTTTGGAAGAGTTTGAAAAGGATTGGTATTAATTTATTTTGAAATGTTTGGTACAAATCCTCACTGAACCCATCTCGTCCTGAACTTTGTTTGTTGGGGATTTGTGATTACTGATTCATTTTCCTTATTAGTAATTGGTTTGTTCAGATACCTATTTTTCATGATCCAGTCTTAATAGGTTTTTGTTTCTAGGAATTTACCTATTTCTTCTAGGTGTCAAGGGTATTGGCATATATTAGTCATGGTAGTGTATGATCTTTTGTATTTCTGTGATAACAGATAGAAAGTTTACCCTTTCATTTCTTATTATGTTTGAGTCTTCCCTCTTTTTTCTCATTAAGTCTAGCTAAGGGTTTGTCAATTTTGTTCACCTTTTCTTTTTTTAATTGGCTCTAGTTCCATATTATCTTTGTTATTTTCTTCCTTCTAACTTTAGGATTTTTTCTAGTTCCTTGAGGTGAAAAGTTAGGCAATTTGAGATTTTTCTTTTGTGTGAGGTAGGCATTTATCACTGTGTATTTCCCTCTTAGAACTGCTTTTGCTGCATCCTGTAAGTTTTGGAATGTTGTAGTTCTATTTTCACTTATCTCAAAGCAGTTTTTTCTTTTTTGATTTCTTCTTTGATCCACTGGCTGTTCCGTAGCATGTTGTTTAATCTCCACATAATTGTGAAAGTGCCAGTTTTCTTCTTGGAATTAATTTCTAGTTTCATACCATTTGGTCCCAAATGATCCTTGATAGGATTTTAATCTCCTTAACTTTATTGACACTTGTTATGTGGCTTAACATATGATCTGTCCTGGAGAAAATTCTGTAAGTGCTTAGGAAGAATTCTCTTGCTGGTGGATAGAATGATCTGTATATATCTATTAGGTCCATCTGGTCTAATGTGTCACTTAATGCCAATGTATTTTTATTCATACACTGTCTGGATGATCTACCACGTGGTAAAAGTGGGGTATTACAGTCCCCTACTATTATTGTATTGCTGTCTACTTATTCCTTTAGGTCTGGTAATAGTTTATATATATATATATATATATATATATATATGCTCCTATGTTGGGTACATAAATATTTATAAATGATATGCCCTCTTGTTGAATTGTTCTCTTTATCATTATGCAATGCCTATCTTTATCTCTGCTTACATTCTTGTTTTAAAGTCTATTTTGTCTAAGTATAGCTCATTGTCATTTGCATGGAATATATATTTGTTTCATCCCTCCTCTTTCAGTCTATGTATGTCCTTATATCTGAATTTAGTGTCTTGTAGGCAGCAGGTATATGGGTTGTTTTTCTCAATTCAGTCACTGTCTTTTGATTTCTTAATTTAGCCCCTTTACATTTAAAGTTATTACTGATAGGTATGTGCATATTGCCATTTTGTTCATTTTTTTGTGATAGTTTTGTAGTTTCCTTTTTCTGTCTTGTGATGACTTTTTGTAGTTCTATGCTTAGATTACTTTCTTTTCTGCGTATCTACTTTGTGCTTTGCTGCCTTAAGGCTTACATATAACAACTTAAAATTGTAATAATCTATTTTAAGTTGGTAGTATCTTGAGTTTCAATGAACTATAAAGCTCTACATTTCTCCTCACCTCCCACGTTTTGTTTTTATGTAACAATTTACATCTTTTTATCTTGAGCATCCCTGAACTGATTATTACAGTTATAGTTATTTTCACTAGTTTTATCTTTTAACCTTCACACTAGCTCTATATGTAATTGGTCCATCGCCTTTACAAAATTAGATTATTCTGAATTTTACCATCTATTAATCTTTACCTGTGAAATTTACACTTCTATATTTAATTTTTTTAAATATTTTATTTATTGTCATATAAAGAGAGTGAGAGAGCACAAGCAGAGGGAGTGGCAGGTAGACAGAGAAGCAGGCTCCCCACTGAGCAGGGATCCTGACCTGGGAATCAATCCCAGGACCCTGGGATCATGACCTGAACCGAAGGGAGATGCTTAACTGACTGAGCTTCCAGGCATCCCTATTTGTAATAAATGGCATCATTTCATTTCAGCTTAAAAAGTTCCTTTAACATTTTGTAGTGAGGCTGGTCTAGTCGTAAAGAACTCCTTTAGTTTTTGCTTGTTGAAAAAATCTCCTCTCCTTCAATTCTGAATGATGACTTTGCCAGGCAGCGTATTTTTGGTTGGAAGCTTTTTCTTTTAGTACTTTGAATTTATTATGCCCTTCCCTTTTGGCTTGCAAAGTTTTTGCTGAAAAACCTCGTAGTCTTATTGGGGTTTCCTTAAACGTAACAATTTTTCTCTTGTTGCTTTTAAGATTTTCTCTTTATATTAAAATATCAAAAGTTAAAGACCATGTATTTGTGTGTGTGTGTGTGTGTCTGGGTTCATCTTATTTGGAGCTCTCTAGTGTTCATGGATCTGGATGTCCATTTCCTTCCTCCATTTAGGGATGTTTTCAGCAATTATTTTTCTGCCCCCTTCTTTCATTCTTCTCCTTCTGGGACCATGATAATGAAAATCTTGGTCCACTTGATATTGTCTCATAAGTCACTTAGGCTACTTTTTAAAAAAATTCTTGTTTCTTCTTGCCGCTCTGATTGGGCAAATTCCACTCTCGTCTTTGGGTGAGTTCGCACATGGCCCCTTTAAGAACCATTTCTTGGGGCACTGGGTGGCTTGGTCGGTTAAGTAACTGACTTTTGATTTTGGATCAGGTCATGATCTCAGGGTGGTGAGATGGAGGCCCACATTGGGCTCCATGCTGAGTGGGGAGTCTCCTTGAGATTCTCTCTCATGCTCTAAAATGAATAAAATCTTAAAAAAAAAAAACTTTCTCATTTTGCTGTAGCCTTTTGGACATGACCCTCATTGACTTTCAAACATAGATGCTTTGGGGGTTTGTTTCATAGATACAGGTCTTAAAATCTGGGGTGCCCAGTATGGGGTTCAACTGCTCTACTCCTCAGGGTGAAGTTCTGGATTTTGTATTCCCTCCCCAGTTGTGGCTCACAGTGCTGGGATTTATAGCGAAATTCTATCCCTGTCTTTCCTACCTGTTGCAATGAAGGTTTTCTTTGTCCAATATATGGAAGTTACTCAGCTAGCCCCTCCACCCCCAAGGCCACTTTTCCATATGTGGCTGTAGATTTGTTGTGGGTCCATGCATAGAGATGAAAAATCTTCCTACTTCACCATCTTGGATTAGCTTCTTTATAATGTTTAAAGCCCTGTATTAATTGATGCTAATAAAGATTAGCTTATCAATCTTTCAAGATACATACTATTATCAGCCCCTTCTATAAATGGTAAAACTGAAGCAGAGAGAGGTTAAATAATTTACCTAAGTTTACAGAGAAAGATCGAGAGCCAGTCCATCTAGTTCTGCAGCCTGCCATCTTCGTCACTTCATACACTTTAAAATTTTCAAAATTATTGTTCAGGGAAAAAAATAAAAATAGGTGACAGGGATTAAGGAGTGCACATCTTGTAATGAGCACCAGGTGTTGTATATAAGTGTTGAATCACTAAATGGTACACCTGAAACTAATATTATGCTGTATTTTTAACTAACTAGAATTTAAATAAAAACTTAAAGAAAAAAAGGGGGGGGCACCTGGATGGATCAGTCAGTTAAGTGTCTGACTCTTGATTTTAGCTCAGCTCATGATCTCAGGGTCCTGGGATGGAGCTCTGTGTTGGGCTCCAAGGTCAGCCACAGTCTACCTGGGATTCTCTCCCTCCCTCTCCGCCTTCCCCTGCTCCCACTCTCTAACTAAAATAAAAAATAAAATCTTAAAGAAAAAGAAACAAGCAGAGGGGAAACAAGCGAGAGGGAGAAATCAAAAAACAGACTCTTAATTACAGAGAACAAACTAATGGTTTCCAGAGGGGAGGTGGGTTAAACAGGTAATGGGGATTAAGGACTGCACTTGTGATGGGCACAGGGTGTATACGGAAGTGCTGAATCACTATATTGTACACTTGCAACTAATATAGCACTGTAGGTTAACTAGAATTAAAATAAGTCACGTTATTCAAACCCCTGATTGTTGAATCTGCCGTCCAGGAAAATTACATGACTTTACCTAGATGTTCTTGAAAAACCATTTAACTTTCTTCAATTTCTCATCTTTCTTTGCTGTTACTATGACAACAGTGTCTCTTACTCTCAGCAGTACAATAAGGAAAAACTTGTAGGTATGAGATAAGATGAAAACTTGGGGGATGATAATTAAATTTAGTAACCATCATCAATTTTTATATGCAGTATTATTTTCTATTTGTATACCCTTTAAAATATTTGCCAAAAATGAGGAAAAGGCCAAAATTTTAATACGAACATTTATATGTGAAAAGAACTGTATTTCAAGTAAACAAAACTATACTGCAGTAAGAAAAATGAATAAGAACAAGTAACTGAAGAAATATCTGGACAATATGTTCTCTGGCTAAAATCAAAAGCCACTCTAAATAAATGGTATGATCAAATTCATAGGCATTTCTCTTGCTTTTTTTTTTTTCTTCACAGTAGCATAGAATAGCAATTCAGAAACTATTTTTTTTATACATTCTAGAAATGAAATACGTAAATATATGTAGTGGTGCCATTTTTGTACTGTTGAAAAGAATCACAAATAAGGAAATGAGTAAGAAAAGAACACAGCAGTGTTGAACTGAAACTGGAGACATCAGTGTGAATGTCAGGAAGTTAGATGTGTATGTATGTACATGCTCTGAGAGGCTCTAGAAGCAATGACATATAGTAGCAGTGAGCAAATACAGTGTTCAAATACATTGGTTGTTTTTTTTTTTTTTTAAAGATTTTATTTGTTTATTTGACAGAGATAGAGACAGCCAGCGAGAGAGGGAACACAAGCAGGGGGAGTGGGAGAGGAAGAAGCAGGCTCATAGCGGAGGAGCCTAATGTGGGGCTCGATCCCATAACACCGGGATCATGCCCTGAGCCGAAGGCAGACGCCCAACCGCTGTGCACCCAGGCTCCCCTAAATACATTGGTTTTTATATACCATTCTCCAGTAAAATGACTGGGGCTTCTAAGATAGTGGCTGACTCGAGAGTTGGGCAGGGCCAGAGTAAAATGAACCTGGAATGCTTTGCTATGTTACAAAACAAGACTTAAATAATGATAAGGACGTGTTAAGAGGACGCCAGGGCCAGTTTAAACAGGTTACCACTGGCTAAATATGGGAGCTGGAGAAGCAAAATTACCACTGACGATATTAGAGTAAAATTAGAATCCACAAAACCATAGAAATATTAACTAATCAAGAGTGGTACAGAGAAAGATCTTCTGTTAGGAAAATCTTAAAAAATGGAGAAAGAATAATATAACTAGAGAATAACCATTTTAAAACATTATTATATTAAGAATCATCACTGGATACAATTAATGAGTAAAATTTGGAACAGTAAGAGGATATTATATAGTTTCAAAGCATCTCCCCAACAGATATTCATTAATGACAAAGAGTAAAAATAATGGTGTTACAGACAGGTACGACCTTAGGCAAATTATCAAATATAACTCTATGGTAACGAGACTACTGACAGAAAGGGCTTTCGGATATGATGTCATGTAAAGAACTCAGCATCACTTTGGCATCCTTGCCAAAGAGAATAAGTTGGATCTAATCATGAGGAAACATGAGGCAAATCTAAACTGTGAACAGTTCTATAAAATAAGTACTTAGTCTGTATTCTTCAAGTAGGTCAATGTCATGAAATACAAAGAAAGACTGAGGAAATGATTCAGAATAAAGGAGACGAAAGAGAAATGACAATGTACTGTAACACACTCTCTTATATTTTCTTTCATTGTAAAAGACATCGGTACAATTGGCAAAATCTCAATGAGGTCTTTATGTTGGATAATAGTACAATATCAGTTAATTTTCTGATTTTGACAATTTTATTTTGATTACATAGAATTCTTCAATTTTAGAACTACATACTGAATAGGAATAAAACTCACTCTGACATCTCACTCTGCAACTCACTCTGACATCTCAGAAAAAGACAAACATATTTGTATTGAAGAGATAAGAGAAAAAATAAAGCACATACACAAAATGAAAAACGAAAACTATCTGGGAACTCTTTGTGCTATTGCAATTTTTCTGGAAGACTAAAATTATATCAAAATTAAAAAGTAAATTTCTCTTAAGTTATAATAAATACTTCTCTAATAGTAAATAATTGAATAGGTTTTGTTAAATTTAGTAAAAACATTGAAAATGTATTATGTATACTTAATAGCAAGTAGAGTTCTCCAAGCATTGTGGAGATAGAAATTCGTTAATTGACACATATTGCACTTGTGATGGAAACTCCTGTATCCCATACCCAGTAAGAGAACAGACATAAATATTTTGTCAAACTTATAAGTTGCAGATACTTTAGTGGGGGGAAGTGAAAACCAAAGCACTGTAACCTGAAATTTATATATTAAGCAGGTTAATATATCAGCTTTATATCTTAAATTTTATGTACTAAACTTTATATATTCCATTTGACATGAAATTGATATAGAAGAAAATACAAATAAAAATAAATGTAGTTATACCTTTTTCAGTAATTTCAAGCAAATATTTTCCAAATCAGTAAAAATGATAAATGATGATATTTGCACATTGACAGAATCTGTTAAAATTTAGTAATTTTTTAAATCAGGTATTTGCCAATTATATATGTACATTTCTTCAAACATGAGAATTTTTTACAATGATTTTATAAAAGATCTCTTAAATAGAGCAGAAGCAAATACGTGCAAACCAGTATGTGCAAATGTAAATGTAACTGGATATCCTCTTGCTTTATCGAAGATGTGTTTAGGAACATAAAGACCAAGTTGTATAAAAACATGGAATGGTAAGTGCTTGCCTTTAACAAACAATCCAGATTCAAACAACAGAGTTAACAAGCTAGGCTCTATGACAATGATGAATTTGTGTGTGTGTGTGTGTGTGTGTGTGTGTGTGTGTGTGTGTGTGTTGCGGCACATCTTTTTTTTTTTTTAATTTTTTATTATGTTAGTCACCATAGAGTACATCCTTAGTTTTTGATGTAATGTTCCATGATTCATTGTTTGCGTATAACACCCAGTGCACCATGCAATACGTGCCCTCCTTACTACCCATCACCAGCCTATCCCAATCCCCCAACCCCCTCCCCTCTGAAGCCCTTAGTTTGTTTCCCAGAGTTCATAGTCTCTCGTGGTTCATTCTCCCTTCTGTTTACCCCCCCATTCATTCTTCCCTTCCTTCTCCTACCAATCTTCCTACTTATGTTCCATAAATGAGTGAAACCATATGATAATAGTCTTTCTCTGCTTGACTCCTTTCACTTAGCATAATCTCCTCCAGTCCCAACCATGTTGCTGCAAATGTTGGGTAATCGTTCTTTCTGATGGCTGAGTAATTTTCCATTGCATATACAGACCACATCTTCTTTATCCATTCGTCTGTTGAAGGGCATCGCGGCTCCTTCCACAATTTAGCTATTGCGGACAATGCTGCTATGAACATTGGGGTGCATATGGCCCTTCTCTTCACCATGTCTGTATCTTTGGGGTAAATACCAATAGTGCAATTGCTGGGTCATAGGGTAGCTCAATTTTTAACTTTTTAAGAGACCTCCACACTGTTTTCCAGAGTGGCTGTACCAACTTGCATTCCTACCAACAGTGTAAGAAGGTTCCCCTTTCTCCACATCCTCTCCAACATTTGTTGTTTCTTGCCTTGTCAATTTTTTGCCATTATAACTGGCATAAGGTGGTATCTCAATGTGGTTTTGATTTGAATTTCCCTGATGGCTAATGATATTGAACATTTTTTCATGTGTCTGTTAGCAATTGTATGTCTTCACTGGAAAAGTGTCTGTTCATATCTTCTGCCCATTTTTTGTTTTGATTATTTGTTTCTCATGTATTGAGTTTGAGAAGTTCTTTATAGAGCTTGGATACCAGCCTTTTATCTGTAGTTTCGTTTGCAAATATCTTCTCCCATTCTGTGGGTTGCCTCTTTGTTTTGATGACTGTTTCCCTTGCTGGAAGCACATCTTATTTTTGTGTTATGCCACATCTTGAAATTTTCATGTAATCTATTTAAAATTAGTAAGTCTGATCATGGATATGGTTCTTGCAATATATATCTTGTTACTTAAATCTAAGGTGGTGACATTTTGCAAAGACATTTTACTTGAGGTATTAACTACATCATTCAATGGGAACTGCTTTATGTTAAAATTACTACATCTTGGGTGCACCTGGGTGGCACAGTAAGTTGAGTGTCCAACTCTTGGTTTTGGGTCAGGTCATGATCTCAAGTTAATGAGAAGGAGCCACACGGGCTCCATGCTGAGCATGGAGTCTGCTTGGGATTCTCTCTCTCCCGTTCCTCCTACCCCAACTCACTCTGAAATAAATAAAAAAATTATTACATCTGGGTGATAGTAACTACTGAACACAGTTCAAATTCGTGCTTGATAAATTAGATTCACCAACTGTTTAAGATATATAGATTAAATGGTTTAAACTGACTAAAAGTTTTTAAAACTTTCTGAGTGACATTGCAACTTATATAATTATTTCCAGAATATGTTTACATATGTATGATTTAATTTGGTAGTTATCAGTGAGAAGACTCAGTTTTTAAAATCTCGTTTGCCTACATGACAGATAGTTTTTAAATTGTGACATAGTTGTCCAGAAGTGAAAAAAAGTTACAACAGACAGACAAAAATAGTTGAATTGAGACTATTTCTTAATATATACTTCAAGGTAGTATATTAATAGTGTATAATTACTTTATTTATGAAAATAATATTATACCAAAAATACCATTCTATTTATATTTGCAATTAAAAGTACATGTTACGGAGAACGTTCAGGGCGTGGGAGGCTGGAACAATTTTGCTAACAGCCAAATAAGGTAGTGTCTTTGATTCACGGTAATCCGATATGGTCCAGTGTTTGTGGCTGTGGCAGATGCACAAATATACTCTGGGTCACACATAAAAACGTGCACTTCTTATTTTAGCTAAGAATTAGGTTTTCTTCAGTTCTTAAAAAATCAAAGTACAGTTGACATACAGTGTTAATTTCAGGTGAACAATTGATTTATTAATTATATTAGAAAATGCTTACTGTGATAAATGTAGTTACCATATGTCACAATTAAAAACTTATTAAATAATATTGATTATATTCCCTATCCTATACTTTTTATCCCTGTGACTTATTTATTGTATAAATGGAAGTTTGTACCTCTTAATCGCCTTTACCCATTTCACATATACCCCACTCCCCCCCCCAGCAACTACCAGTTTGCTCTCAGTATTTATAGGTCTTATTCTGCTTTGTGTTTGTTTAGATTCCACATGTAAGTGTGAAATCCCATGGTATTTGTCTCTTTCTGACTGACTTCACTCAACGTAATACCCTCTAGGTGTATCCATGTTGTCACAAATGGCAAGAATTTATTCTTTTTTTTATGACTGAACAATATAACTTTGTGTATATATACTGCTTCTTTATTCGTCTATGAATGGATACTTGGATCACTTCCATATCTTGACTACTCTAAATAATGCAGCAGGAAACATAGGGATGCATATATCTTTTCAAATCAGTGTTTTTGTTTTCTTTGGGTAAATACCCAGAAGTGGAATAACTGGGTCATATGGTATTTCTGTTAAGTTTTTGAGTAGCCTCCATACATTTTCCTAGTGGCTGCACCAACTTACATTCCTACCAACAGGGCACAAAGTTCCCCATTTTCTCCCCATCCTTGCCAGCTCTCTTTTTTTTTTTTTTTTTTTTTTTTTTTTTGTATTTTTGACTTAGCCATTCTGAGTGGTATAATAGGATAATACATTATGGTTTTGACTTGCATTTCCCTGAAGTTTAGTGATGTTGACCATTGTTTCATGTGTGCTGGCTGTATGTCTTCTTGGCAAAAATGTCTACTCAGGTCTACACATTTTTAATTCCTTGGGTTTTTTGGTGTCTACCTTTATGGATTTTTAAATATATTTTGGATATTGATCACTTATTGGATATATAACTTGCAAATAACATCTCCCATTCACTAGGTTGCCCTTTTGTTTTGCCGATGGTTTCCTTTGCTGTGCGAAAGCTTTTTAGTGTGATGTAGCCAGTTGTTTATTTCTGCTTTTGTTTCCCTTACCCAAGGAGACACATCCAGAAAAGGACTGCAAAATCTGATGCTCAAGAGATAACTGCCTGTGTTTTCTTTTAGGAGTTTTATGGTTTCAGGTTTTAAATTTAGGTATTGAATCCATTTTGAATTTATTTTTTTGTGTAAAGTGTAAGAAAGTGGTCCGGGGTCATTCATTCTTTTGCATGTAGCTGCCCAACACCATTTATTGAAAGAAACTGTTTCCGATTACACATTCTTGTCTCCTTTGTGGTAGATTAATTGAACACATTAAGTGTGGGTTTATTTCTGGGCTCTGTTTCACTGAGCTCTATGTCTGTTTTTGCACCAACACCATACTGTTTCAGTTACTTAACCTCTGTACTATAGTTTAATACCTAGGATTGTGATGCATGCACAGTCTTATTATTCTTTCTCAAAATTGCTTTGGCTGTTCCAGGTCTTTAGTGGTCCCATACAAATTTTCAGGTTATTTGTTCTAGTTCTGTGAAAAATAATATTGGTATTTTGATAGGAATTGCATTGAATCTAAAGATTGCTTTGGGTAGTGTGGACATTTTAATGATACTCTTCTAATCCATGAGCATGGATTTCCATTTAATCGTGCCATTCTCAATTTCTTTAATCAATGTCTTCTACTTTTCAGAATACAGGCCTGTCACCTCCTTGGTTCAATTTAGTCCCAGGTATTTTATTATCTTTATGAAATTCTAAATGAAACTGTTTTCTTAATTTCTTTTTCTGCTACTTCATTATATAGAAATTGGTTTCCTTGCTATACACTAATATGGATTACATAACCTACAACTTTACGAAGTGTATTCATTCTAATGGTTTTTTGATGGAATCTCTAGTATATTCTGTATACAGTATCATGTCATCTGCAGTTAGGGATAGTTTTCTTTCTTTCTTACGAATTTTGATCCTATTTATTTTTTCTTCTTTGATTGCTGCAGTTAGGATTTTCAGTACTATCTGTTGAACAAAATGGGTGAGGGTAGGCAAACTTGTCTTTTTCCTGATGTTAGAGGGAAAGGGTTCAGCTTTTCATCACAGAATATCATGTTAGCTGTGAATATGTCATATATGGCCTTTATTCTGTTGAGGTATGTTTTCTCTAAACCCACTTTGTTGAGGGCTTTTTATCATCAGTAGATGTTGAATTTTGTCAAATGGTTTTTCTGCATCTCCTGAGATGGTCACATGATTTTTATCCTTCATTTGGTTAATGTTGTGTATCCTGTTGCTTCATTTGCGTATATTGAACCATCACTGCATCTCTGGAATAAATTCCAACTGATCGTGGGTGAATGATCCTTTTAATGTACTGCTGAATTCCAGTTTGCTCCTATTTTGTTAAGGATTTTTGGTTCTATGTACATCAGAGATATTAGCCTGTAATTCTCTTCTCTTTCTTTTCCTTCATTTTTTGGTAGAGTCTTTGTCTGGTGTTGGTATCATGGTAATTCCGGCCTCATAGAATGAATTTGGAAGAACTCCTTCCTGTTCTATTTTTTTGGAATAGTTTGAAAAGAATATTATCTCTAATCTAGTGTTTGATAGAATTCACCTGAAAAGCCACATCTAGCCCTGCACTTTAGTTTGGAGGTTTTCAATTACTGATTCAATTTTGTCAGTCCTAATTGGATGTTCAGATTTTCTGTTTCTTCTTGGTTGAGTCTCGGGAGAGTGTATGTTTCTAGGAATTTGTCCATTTCTTCTAGGTTGCATAATTTGTTGGCATGTATTTTTTTTGCTGTACTCTCATAATGGTTTCTATTTCTGTGGTGTTGACTACACTTCTCTTTCTCATTTTATTTATTACAGTCCTTATTGATGAGTCTGGATAAAGGTATATAAATTTTATCTTTTCAAAGAACCAGCTTAGTTTCATTCATCTTTTTTTTAAGATTTTATTTATTTATATGAGGAAGAGAGAGCACAAGCAGGGAGGGGCAGAGGGAAAGGGAAGGGCAGGCTCCTGGCTGAGCAGGGAGCCTGATGTGGGGCTCAATCCCAGGACCCCAGGATCATGACCTGAGCCGAAGGCAGATGCTTAAGAGACTGAGCCACCAGGGTGCCCCTCATTGATCTTTTCTGTTGTTTTTAGTCTCTATTTCTGTTCTAATCTTTATTATGTCGTTCCTTCTATTAACTTTGAGCTTCGGTATTATTTTTCTAGTTCTTTAAGGTGTAAGGTACAATTGTTCACTTGAGATTCTTCTTGTTTCTTGAGGTAGGCCCAGAATACTATAAGCTTCCCTTTTAGCACTGCTTTTGCTGTGTCTCAAAGACTTTGAACTGTTGTGTTTTCATTGTTATAGATCTGCATATATTTTTTTTATTTTTTATTTCTTGGTTGACCCATAGGCTATTTGGTAGCAGGTTTAGCCTCCATGTGTTTATGCTTCCCCTCCCCCCCCCAGTTGTTTCTTATAATTGATTTCTAGTTTCATGCTGTTGTGGTTGGAAAAGATGCTTGATATGATATGATTTCAATCTTCAATTTAGTGAAACGTGTTGTGGCCTATTACTTGAACTATCCTGGAGAATGTTCAATGTCACTTGAAGAGAGTGTGTATTGTGCTGTGTTGGGATGGCATGTTCTGTATATATCTGTTAAGTCTCTCTGGTCTGATGTGTCATTCCAAACCTTTGCTTCCTTGTTGATTTTCTGTCTAGATCTAACCATTGAGGTAAATGGGGTATTAAAGTCCCCTAATATTATTGTGTTGTCAATTTCTCCCTTTATGTCTGTTAATAGTTGCTTTATATGTTAAGGTGCTCCTATGTTGGGTGCACAGATATTTACAATTGTTATATCCTATTGTTGGATTAATCCCTCATTATGTAATGCCTTTCTTTGTCTCATTACTGTCTTGGTTTTAATTTTTTCACTTGCAGTTCAGGGTATGTCTCTTTTCATCCCTTTACTTTCAGTCTCTACATGCCATTAGGTTTCATGTGAGTCTCTAGATGGGCTTGAGTCTTTTGTTTTTTGTTTTATTTTTTAATCCATTTGGTCAACTTATGTCTTTTGATTAGTGGATTTAGTTCATTTACATTTAAAGTAAATACTGTTAGATATGTACTTACTACAATTTTGTTCATTGTTTTATGGGTGTTCTATAGTTGTTGCTGTGCCTCCTTGTGATATCTTTCTTAATGTTATTCTTAGATTCCTCTCCCTATATATTTTTGTATTTAAGTTTTTGGTTTGTGGTTAGCATGAGGTTTATACGTTGCATCCTAAGTATACAGCAGGCTCTATTAAATTGATGTCAAACGGATTCTAAAAGAACCACATTTCTCCTCCTCCTCGTTTTATTTATATAGTATCATATTTTAAATCTTTTTATCTTGTGTATCCTTTGACTACTATTTGTAGATAAAATTGATTTTTACTACCTTTTTTAACCTTCAAACTAGCTTTATAAGTGATTGGTATACTAGCTTTTCTCTGTATTTGCTTTTGCCAGTGGAATTTTTTCCTGTCATGATTTTCTCATTTCTAGGGAGGGCTTTTTCTGTAAAGAAACCCCTTGAACATGTCTTATAAGGCCAGTTGAGTGTTAATGAACTTCTTTAACTTTTTTCTAGGAAACTCTTTATCTCTCCTTTCATTTGAGTGATTAGGTACAGTGTTCTTGGTTGTATTTTTTTTTTCTTTTCAGCATTTTGTGCAGGCCAGAAAAGAGTGGCATAATATTTTCAAAGTTTCTGCTAAAAAAAAAAAAAAACAGCTGAGTGCTTTATGGGGTTTCCCTTATACATAACTGTTTGATTTTTTTCTTGCTGTTTTTAATGTTTGCGATTTTCATTATTATGTGTTTTTTGTGGACCTATTTGGGTTCAGCTTGTTTGGTATCCTCTGTGCTTCGTGAATCTGGATGTCTGTTTCCTTCCACAGACTGGGAAAGTTTTCAGCTATTATCTCTTCAAAAAAATCTCCTGCTCCTTTCTCTCTTTTCTCTTTCTGGGACCCTTATAATGCAAAGGTTAATACACTTGATGTTGTCCCAGAGTTTGTTATCCCCAATTTTTTATTCTTTTTTTGATGGTAATGGAAGGAACACATCTCCTCCAGGTTGCTGATCCATTCTTGTGCAGCCTCTAATCTGTTGTTGATTCCCTCTAATGCATTTTTTTCATTTATTTTATACTTCAATCTCTTGTTGATGTTATGACTTCATCCACTCTTCTCTCAATCCAGCAAGCACCTTTATGTCCATTACTTCAAACACTTTATCAAGTAGGTTATTTCCAAATTTAGGTCTTCTGAAATAATCAGCTGCCCTCTCATTTTGTCTTCTGTTCGTTTCTCTGAGTTAGGCAAAATAGCTACTTCTCCCAGTCCTGAAGGGGTAGTCTTGTGTAAGAATCTCCCCTGTGTAGAAATATATGCCTAGCAGCTTAGCCTGGCTGGCTGGAGCTGAAGCAGGCATGGGCTGTGGTATCTCAAGGTGTTTTGTGCCTGGTCTACCTTGGTGAGACTGTGGGAGCTGGTGTGGGCTAGGCACCTGTGGCTCAGTGAGGTGGCAGGCCAGCTACACTAACAGTCTGCACCATCAGGGGGGAGAGGGAGAGGGAACATAAATGAAAGTACTCACTAGCACCTCCATCCCTGAAGAGAGCTTCAACAGTTTCCCCATGCTTGGTGGACACTCCAGGTTTAATGAATGGATTTTGTTCCCATATAGTCTAAGCTGCTGTGTTTTTGTTTTGTGTTTGGTCTGCACATGAACCCCTCAGTGAGATCATTCCCTACTGAGAATGGGAGTTCCCATGTTTCTCTCTCTCCTGCCATTCTCCATTTGGTCCCTCTCACCTTTGTTTGATTACCTTCAGCATTTCAGAAATAATTTCTCTCCATAGATTGAGAGAGGAGGTGAGTTGAGGGTCTTCCTATCTTGGACCCTAAGCCAAGTTTTGCTCCTAGAAATCTCCCTGATCCTTTATCTCTGCATTAGGTATTCAGCTACTGGCAACTTTTTCGAGTGCCCTTTCTCATTCTTCTTCTTGTGATAGTTTAAAAATAACAAAGAGAAATCTTTACCAGGAAAGTTGTATATATTGCTAAATTAATATTGATAGCATGAAAGCAGGGTTGTAATTGAAATGGGTTATGCTGCAATGCAGTGTGTTAATAAATTATACATTTGTCAGACAAAGACTCTATTCAAAGCTATTGCAATGAAGAAGGGAGTGAAGAGGCAATCTAAACTCAACTCCATTGATAGGAGGGGTTTTAAAGTCAGAGGTTTGCTAGTAGGGAAGTATTGGAGACATTAGGGAGGAAGTTGATCAATGGATAATGTCAAGCTCATTGAGTTAGTTCCAAATTAGGAAATACATTTCTTTGTGATTAGTCCATCTGCATTTGCTAATTTTGCCCCAGAAAGTTACACTCCTATACTTCCAACAGGGACTGAGAGATAAGGGAGCTTATCTTAGATTATGACTACATTAAAAGCAATGGCTTCCAGGTCCTTAAGATACACATTCATGGGTTGTAAAATTGGCAACAGGCTTATAAAAACATGTACTCAGATCTCAAATGGCCAGAGAAAGTATTTAGAACTTTTTGTAAAGAAAATACCCTAAAAGCAAAGGATTCCCAGATCCAGCATCAAGTTTAGTTAAACTGAAGGAAACATTAAGGTTGTTTTGGTCAACACGATAAACCTGAAATAGAGTGATTATGAAAAAGTTTTATGCATAATTACTTAAGAAAAATCACTGTCCTAAGATCCTATCCTGGTTTGCAAGTATCCAGGTTTATAAACAGATAGTTTTAATGATAAATAGTACTTCTTGAAATAGGACCTGTTTCAGCATGACAAATGCACTTGGGAAAAGAAAAACTAAATTTGAATTTTTTAGTATAAGGAAAATGTTTTTTAATCCCAAATCAAAGGAATTATTAAATAATATTTCTGCTTTTCAATTTATATTTTGTCAATTTGAAATAAAATCTTAATATTCATGGGTATGTTATGCTATATGCAGAAACAGCACAAAACAATTATTTAGTAACTCTCAAAAACAAAGAATGATTTTTCACTCATCTTACATGTCCATTAAGTGTTTTCTTTCATCCTCACCCCTGGATTCAGGTTAATGGATCCACCTGGGGCACTGTAGGAGAGACTAGAAAATTGTTTACTGTATCTTTAAGCATCTGCCTTAATAATGCTTTCACTCATGTTTCATTGATTGAAGCCATCCATACTATTTAACTCCAAAGGGTGAGGTCTGCCTGGAAAGCAGAGTGAGTAAAGTATTTGGTATAAAGCATTAGTGACTATCACAGTCCACTCATTCATCACTAAATATTTTCATTTTGCTATTAACAAACATATAAAGACAGAACATCTACTCACTTTTAAGTTATGTGTGATGATGGGATTTTGATTTGGTCAAAGGTAAGGAGATATAATATATACAATTTCCTCAAGAAAACAATATCCCTATCCTCTTCCCCCTACTTCCAAATGAAGTCACAATTTGAATTTCTAAGACAACAACCTTTAGATGCTAGGTATGCAACATAAATATACCTATTTTTTTTAAATAAATCCAGGCCATTCAGATTAGCACAACTGCTTATAATATAGCCCTGCAAAAATACAGAAATATTTATTTACTTACCAGTGTTCTGGCAGTTGACTGTTCTTTCAACAAATCTGTATTCTATAATCTTCCAAATTTATTACTTTTGCTTATTCTTTGTTCATCTTTTTGGCCACTTGGCAAGCAGCCCACAGAGAAGACAATAAATTTTATGCACAATGCTATTTCCATCAAGTTTCTCTCAAAGTATGTTAAGATTTTACAATATTTGGTTTCACCAAAACTCTCCCCTGGGACTTAATTTTTCCAGGCAACTAGGTGAATAAGCTAACCAGACAAGAGGTAGAACAGAGTGGACTCCCATTTCTCACTGGTCTTCTGAGTAACAGTCTTCTGGCTGTGAGCTGGCACGAGCTAAAGGCTTTTCTCTGGTGAAAGTTTCTCCCTAGTTGTTCAAGAGACTGAAATACTTCAATAAAAATTATACGATGTACTTAAATATAATGGTAGATTCAGTAGTTTGAACTCAACTTCCTTGCAACCATGGATTAAATCCCCCTTGATTGTAGTCTATTATTTTTTAATGTACTATTGAATTCAGTTTTGCTACTATTTTATTGAGGATTTTTGCATCTAAGATCATCAAAGATACTCGACTGTGGTTTTCTTTTTTCATAGTTTTGTATCAGGATAATGTAGGCCTCATAGAATGAATTTGGAAGTTTTCTTCTATTTTTTGGAATAATTTGAGAAGAGTAAGTATTAACTATTCATTAAATGATTAGAGGACAGGAAACCAGCAAAATCCTAGAGGAGAACACAGGCAGCAACCTTTTTGGTCTCAGCCATAGCAACTTATTAGAAAGATCTCCAGAAGCAAGGGGGAATAAAAAACAAAAAATGAACTATTGGGGCTTCATAAAGATAAAATCTTCTGCACAGTCAAGGAAGCAATCAACAAAACTAAAAGGCAACCTACAGAATTGGAAAAGATATTTGCAAATGACATCTGATAAGGGTGAGTAGCCAAAATCTATAAAGAACTTCTCAAACTCAATGCCCCCAAGACAACCAATCAAGTTAAGAAATGGGCAGAAGACGTGAATAGACATTTTTCCGAAGAAGACAAACAGATGGCTAACAGATAAATGAAAAGATACTTATCGTCACTGATCTCCAGGGAAATACAAATCAAAACTACTATGAGATACCACCTCACATCTGTCAGAATGGCTAAAATTAACAACACAGGGAAGAACAGAAGTTGGCAAGGATGTGGAAAAAGGGGAACTCTCTTACACTGTTGTTGGGAACGCAAACTGGTGCAGCCACTGTGGAAAGTAGTATGGAGGTTCCTCAAAAAGTTAAAAACAGAACTACCTTATGATCTAGCAATTGCGCTACTAAGTATTTACCCAAAGGATACAAAAATACTGATTTGAAGGGGCAGACACACCCTGATGTCTATAGCAGCATTATCAACAATAGCCCAATTATAGAGAGCACCAAATGTCCATTGCCTGATGAATGGATTAAAAAGATGCGGTGTGTATATGTGTGTGTCTGTGTATGTGAATTTAAGAAATAAAACAGATGAATATAGTAGAAAGGAAAAGAGAAAAAAAAGGAGAGGGAGGCAAGCCATAGAGACTCTAAACTAGAGAGAACAAACTGAGAGTTGCTGGAGGGGAGATGCCTGGATCGTAGGCTACATAGGTAACGCGTGTTGAGGGCACTTGTGATGAGCCCTGAGTGTTACAGTTAAGTGATAAATCACTAAGTTCTACTCCTGAAACTAATAGTACACTATATAATTAAAATTAATTTAAAAACCCTGAATCATGAAAAAAGATGATTGGTAGAAATTACTGTGAAGATATCTGTTCCTGAAATTTTTGTTTAAGGATTTTTTGATTACCAGCAATGAAACTGAATCTGTTCAATTTTTATTGCTTCCTAATTCATTTTTGGGAGATTATACATTCCTAGGAATTTATTCATTTCTTCTAAGTTGTCCAGTTTGTTGGCATATAATTTTTCATAATATTCTTTTATAATCCTTTATATTTCTGTGGTGTTATTTTTCTACCTTCGAGTCCTCCCTCCTGCTTTTTTGATGATCTTGCTAAAGGTTTATCTTTTTCAAAGTACCAGCTCCTGATTTCACTGATCTCTTCTATTAACTCTCTATTTCATTAATTTCTGTCCTAATCTTCATGTTTTCCTTCCTTCTACCAGCTTTTGACTTTGTTCTTTGAGAATCTGCTTGCTTCTTGAGGCAGTCCTTTATTGCTATAAACTTTAGAGTCACTTTTGCTGCATTCCAAAAATTTTGGACCACTGTGTTTTCATTTGTTTCCAGTATTTTTTATTTCTTGGTTGACCCATTCATGTTTAGTAACATGTTATTTAGCTTCAATGTATGTGTGTTCGTTCTAGTTTTCTTATGGTTGATTTTTACTTTTATACATTACTGGTTGGAAAAGTTGCATGGTATTATTTTAGTCTTTCACTGCTGCCTTGTTGCTTTTCTGTCTGGATGATCTAACCATTGATGTAATGGGGTATTATTAAAATGCCCACTATTATTGTATTACTTTCAATTTCTCCATTTAATTAATATTGGCTTTATATGTTTAGGATGTTATATTGGGTGCACTGACATTTACAATTATTAAAGCCTATTGTTGGATTGATCCCTGTTCATTATGTAAATGCCCTTCTTTGTCCCTTGTTACAGTCTTAGTTTTAAAGTCCCTTTTGTCCAATATACATATTGCTACCCTAACTTGCTTTTTCCTTCCATTTGTCTGGTAAATGGTTTTCCATTTCTTCACTTTCAGTCCACCTGGGTCTTGAGATCCGAAGTGTGTCTCTTGAAGGCAACATATTGATGGGTCTTGCATTTTTATCTACTCTGTCACCCCTTTCTTTTGACTGGAGCATTTAGTCTATTTACATTCAAAGTAATTATTGATAGGTATATACTTATTGCCATTTTGTTCTTCTCTATTCCTTCTTTTCTTGCTCTCTTGTTGTTTTCTTTAGTGATAAGCTTGGATTCCTTTTCTTCATTTTTTGCATATCTTAGAGGATTTTGATTTGTGATCACCGTTAGGCTCATATATCATCTGCTGCATAGAGCAGCCTATATTAAGTTGGTGGTCGCTTAAGTTTGACCCTATTCCAAAAGCACTAAATTTTTACTTACCCCCCCCATAGGTTATGTATATGATGTCATACCTTACATCCTTTCATTTTGTGAATTCCTTGGTTTTTATAGATATAATTGACTTTACTGTTTTATGCTTTAACTCTGTACTAGTTTTAAAAGTGATTACTACTTTTATGTAGCCATGTAGTTTTTTTCTTTCCAAATCAAAGAATTTCCTTTATTGCTTTTTTTTTTTTAAAGGATGCTTTAGTGCTAACGAACTCCTTAAAGTTTTGTTTATCTGGGAAACTCTAGCCCTCCTTCTATTCTGAATGATTGCTTTGATGGGTTGGAGTACTGTCGTGGGTTTTTCCTCTCAGTACTTTGCAGGCCAGAGGGAATGGCATGATGTATTCAAAGTTTCTGCTGGAAAGTCAGCTGGTAACTTCACAGGGTTTCACAGATCTTGCTGGTTTTAAAATTCTCTCTTCATCCCTGCTTTTGCCATTTTAATTTTGATGTGCCTAGATGTGGACCTTCTTGTGTTGATGGGGGCTTTCTGTGCCTCCTGATCTAGATGTTAGTTTCCTTCCCCAGACTGGGGAACTTCTGGCAATTACTCGAGTAAGTTTTCTGCCCCCTTTCTCTCATTTTATAGAAATCCCAGGAGGAGGAGAATGTTACTATGCTTGATGATGTCATTGACTTTCCTTAACCTATTCTTTTTTTTCTGTTTGGTTGTTTTCCATTACTTTGTCTTCCACCTTGCATTCTTCTGCCTTTTCTAAGATACTATTGATTCCTGCTACTGTATTTTTAATTTTAGTTATTGAGTTAATCTCTGATTGGTTCTTTTGTGTATTTTCTATCCTTTTCTTGAAGGTCTCACTGAGATTCTCCACTTGTTTCTCAGGTCCAGTAAGGCAAGTGTGCCCATGATGAGTTATGGAGCAGACACACCATCATGGGATAATATATTTTGGGGGATATTTTCCTATTTCTCTGAGTGTCAGGTTGGCACAGCATCTTTATGACCATTACTTTGCATATAACTTACCTGTGTTTCATTTAGCTCTTTTGCTGTAGTTTTGTCCTAGTCTTTCATTTGGGACATATTCCTCTGCCTCCTCAACTCTGTTTTTATGTATATGAAAGCTTGTAGTGCCTCGTACCACAGAACCACGTGCTTCAGAGGGGTCCTTCAGGTAGAGCTGAGCCTCCTTTGCCTTCAGACCAGTCATGCTTGCCCTGAGCTCATTTGCTGAGGCTGCAGTCATACTGAACTGCAGGGAGTTCTCACTGGCTGCCCCCAGACCATGTGTGCAGCTCCAAACACACTGATCGGGGGGTACTCTTGACACTGCCAGTTGCAGGGTTTGGCTGCCGGGACTACTGTTGAACTGGTGTGTTTGTTTGCTTATCTTCCTCTCTCCCCAGAGCAGGAGTCACTTTGGAGTGGTGCCTGCCAGGACTGCTTATAGGATGAGGTGGGCCTTACTGGTTAATCTGCATCCCAAGTACAGAGGGGCACAGCATGTGGTGTAGCAAGTTAGATGCAGGGTGTTTACATGGGTTCCTGCAGGTGTCTGTCTATCCTGGCTGGGGGGCGGGGAATATTGCTTGCCAATCTTTTGTTCTTGGAGAAGTCTCCTAAAGATTCCTGGGGCGCCTGGGTGGCACAGCGGTTGGGCATCTGCCTTCGGCTCAGGGCGTGATCCCGGCGTTACGGGATCGAGCCCCACATCAGGCTCCTCCGCTGTGAGCCTGCTTCTTCCTCTCCCACTCCCCCTGCTTGTGTTCCCTCTCCCGCTGGCTGTCTCTCTGTCGAATAAATAAATAGAATCTTTAAAAAAAAAAAAAAAGATTCCTGGCCCTCCAGCACGCCTTCTGAGATGAGCGAATAAATCTCCTTCCGATATACCCCAGGTACTTTTCAAACTGCTGCTTTCATGCTGTGTCCCAGTGGGATTTTTATTAATGATGTCTTTGAGAGTGGGGACTTAGTTTCCAATTGTCTTTAGGCTCTTCCCCTAGCCCACCACGCTGATTATTAAAACAACCAGAGCTAAGCCCTACTGGCTTTCAAAGTCAAATGTTATGGGGACTTCTCTTCCCAGTGCAGGTCCCACATGCCAGGGTAACTGGTGTGGGCTCCGCTTCTCTCCTTTCTTTGTGCTTGTGGTGTCCCTCCCATCTGTGGTCAGTCTTGCTAGAAGTTTGGTTCCTACTGCATCTTCTCCCCTCCTACCCTTTTCAATGTATCCCTCTCTCTACAGTTAACTGGGGAAAGTCTGTGCTGCCACTCCTCAGGTCATTTTCTGGGTTGGTTGCACTGATGTGGCTCTTCTTTAGGTGTGTACATGGGACCAAGTGAGACGAGTATCCTCCTACTCCGCCACCTTTCCAGAAGTGAAAAAACAAAACCAGCAGTTCAAAAAGAACATAGATTACACTATGAGGGAAATTCATTTTCTGATCTGAGGGCATTGACTGGAGGGCCAGGAGACAGTTGATGCTAATGGATAACATTTTTTCATTCTACATAGACTGCTAGCTCAGGGAGGCAAAGTATCACATGGCACCTTCATGATACATTGCTGAGACTGACACTGGAAAGTGGTCCCAACACTGGCTGAGGCCAGAGAATCTAGGTGGTTGCAGTGCTCCCCACTCCCTGTCCCAAATAATCTCCACTTGCCTTGCTAAAGCCAGGGGTTGAACATTGTCCATGTAGAAGAAACCCCTTTATTGCCGCAACCTTGGGACTGTAAAAATTGGAAGGATACTTCATGGCAGATGACCACTCCCAGGGCACTATTCAGAAAGACTGTAACATAGTCCAGTTCTTCTGGGAAAAGGCCAATTTTTTTTTTTTTGCCTGGAGCTTCAGACTGTGGGATAGGCTGCAGATTTCTCCCACATCTAGAAGTCAAGGAGGCACGCACAGAGAACATAAGCAGGGAGATACCATCTTTGCAATCCTCTTAGTCTTCATACAGCTTGGGGAGATGGACCTACCAGAAAGGAGCTTGTTCATATACCTGGAATCCTGATTTTTGCAACTAATTCTCAGGGAACACCTCCAGATCTACTGGTTTGGAGACCAACAAAAATTACAAAGGACTGTATATAATTGCGTAGTTTAGAAGCCAGACCCTCAAGCAGCAAATTTTAATCAATCAGCCTGAAACTAGTTACTAAATAAGATTCTTCTCCTTGGGTCATAGGCCTTGGGACAGCCTCAGCAATAGGGACATGTATTTATTAAGAAAAAAAAATCAGATGGTTTAGGCAATCACAAAGGCTCAAGAGACAACCACAAGCTAGAACAAGGTTGAACAATATGGTTCATCACCTCTGCATGGCCACTCCTTAGGGACTGAGAGAGAGAGTTGTTTTACCTAATCCATAGAAACAAACACAGGGAGTCAAGAAACATGAGGAAACAGAGAATTATGTATCAAATTAAAGAGCAAAATGAAACCTCAAGGAAAAAAATACTTTAATGATACAGAGATAAGTAAAGAATTCAAAATAATGGTCACAAGGATCTCTACTAAACTCAGTAGAAGAATGGATGAACACAGTGAGATCAAAAAGAAAAAATCAAGTGAAAATGAAAATCACAGAGGTGAAGACACAGTAACTGAAATGAAAAATATATTAGATGGGTTCAACAAGAATAAGCAGAAAAATGAATCAGGAAGCTGAATTAAGCAATAGAAGTCACCCAGACAGAACAGCAGAAAGGATTTTTAAAAATATTAAGGGACATCTGTGACAACATCAAACAATACATCTGCAGTATATGGATTCTAGAAGAATAGAAAGAAGGACAGAAAAATGGTTGAAAATTTCTTGAGACTAGGGAAGGAAACAGCTATCCTGATAAAAGCACCCGAGGGTATTCCAAATATTATGAACCAAAAAGGATTCACACCAAGACACATTATAATTAAAATAACAAAAGTTAGAGATTCATAAAAGCAGCAAGAGAAAAACAAATGATAATATATAAGGGAACCCCCATAAGACCATCAGCTGATTTTAAGCAGAAACCCTGTAAGCAAAAGGGAATGGCAGGATATATTCAAAATATGAAAGAAAAACTTCCAACCAAGAACACTGTCCTTGATAATGTTATTCAGATTTGAAGGAGAGAGAAAGAATTTTCAAGACAATCAAAAGATAAATAAATTCATCACTACTAAACTACCTTAGGAGAAATATTAAAGGGACTTCAATGGCACTGATTTATAGTAAAACTCATGAAATTAGTAAAATCAAAACTACAATAAAAGGACATATATATACATATTTTTGAATGTGTTCAAATTTGTTACTATCAACTTTAAAAAGACTGTCATATACATAGTATGATTACCACAAAGTTCACAAATTTCAGCAAGCAAAATCTTAGGGTAACACTAAAGAAAGCCATCATACCACAAAAGGAGAGAAATTGAAAAGGAAAAGAACACAGAGGAACTACAAAAACAGCCAGAAAACTATTAAAGTGTCAATTACTTTAAATGGACTAAATTGTCCCTTCAAAAGACAGTGTGGGAGACAGCTAAGAAGATGCAGAGTAGGATTCTGAACTCATCTGGTCCAATAGACACACACACGTAATTAACTCTCAGAATGACCTGAGGCAAAACAGGTTTTCCACAGCTAATTTTTACAGAGGTAGAGATACAGTTGGGAACCAAACTTGAGGCATCCACAGATACGCAAACTGGAAGGGTATCACAAGCATGGAGAAGTAAGAGGACCAGACTCTACACTGGGCACATGAGTCCCTGTAACATTGGGCTTTGAAAACAAATGGGGCTTACCTTGAAGTATGCAAGAGTGTGATTGATAGAAAATGGAGTCCCTACTCTCAAAGAGCCAGCATACTAAAATAACAATTCTCAAGACAGCATAAGAAGCAGCAGTTTGAAATGTGTCTAGAATATATGTGAAGGAGGCTTACTGACTAATCTTAGAACATGTGCTAAAGGGGCAGGGATCCTTAGGAGATTTCTCCAGGAACAAAAGAGCTGGGTAGGGGAAGAGAAACAGAGCCCATCAGCAGAGATAGCTGGATGCTTACAGGAGCCAGTGCCAACACTCTCCATCTACCTTGGCAACACTTTGTAACCCATCAAACCAACCGTCTCGGCAGGCATTCCTCTACAGTAGCTCCTGCTGCACCACACACTGCAGGCAGCCTCGGTCAGGAAGATGCCACTTCCAAGTGACTCCAGTGCTGGGGCAGATAGCCCCACACATCACCGTGCCTGCAGTGGCAGCAACCGTGGATCCTAGGTAGCTATGCAGGAAGCAAGCCCTACATACCAGCAAGTCCATGGTGGCCTGAGAGATGGCTCTCAAAAACACAGGAACCAAACCCACAGTAGGCAAAGTGGGTCACTGCAGACTCTTAAGCTCTAAGAATTGGTAATTATCAGATGGTAGGCTATGGGTGAAACAGATAAAAGTGGTTAAAACTTCCACTTTTACACAAGTCATGGAGATGAAAAGTACAGCATAGGGAGTGTTTTCAGTAATACTGTAAAAAGTTTGTTGGTGGCAGAGGGTGACTACCCTTATCATTGTGAGCAATGAGTAATGTATTATTGAGTCAGTGTGTTGCATGCCTGGAACTAATCTAACTTTGTATGCTAATTCAACAAAACACAAGACATAGAGTGGCTAAATTAAGACATCAATATACCACATATACAAGAGACTCACCTTAGAACTAAAGACACACACACTGAAAGTGAATGAATAAAAGAACATATTTCATGCAAAGGGAAAGGAGAAAAGAAAGCTCATGTAGTTATATTCATACCAGACAATATAGATTTTAAAACTGAGACTATGGTAAAAGACCAAAAGGGGCGTTATACAATGATGAAGTAAATCTAGCAAGAAGATGTAACATATATATATATATATACACACATATATATATATGCACTGCATGTAATAGCACCAAAATATATCAAGACATACTAACAGTCCTAAAATTTAAAATTGACAATAGTAAGAACTTTAGTACTCGACTTACATCAATGGATAAATCATCCAGATAGAAAATGAATGAGAACATCAGACTTAAATAACACAATAGACCAGGTGGAATTGATAGAATATTCCATTCAAAGCAGCAGCATATATGTTTTTCCCAAGTGCACATGATACAGATTACATATTAGACTACCATATACAGTCTTAATAAATTCACAAAGATTGAAGCTATACATAGCATCCTTTGCCACCACAATGGTATAAAACTAGAATGAATCACAAGAGAAAACTGGAAAAACTACAAATATGTGGACATTAAGCAACATGGTACTGTGTAACTAATGAGTCATCAAAGAAGTAGAAATATACCTAGAGACAAATGAAAACAGAAATATGACCTATCAACCAAGAGGTAAATTTATAGCAATACAGGCCTACCTCAAGAAATAAACAACAGAAATCTCCAATGAACAATTTAACTATACCAAAGAACTAGGGGGAAAAAAGGGCAAATGAAACCAGGAGTTCTCTGAAAAGAAAAACAGAGAAATTTTTAGCTAGAATTACTAAGAAAAGAAGGCTAAAATAAAATCACAAATAGAGAGGTTACAACTGACACCACAGAAATACAATCATAAGAGACTACTACAAACAACTATATGCCAACAAATTAGACAAAATAAATGGATAAATTCCTAGAAACATGCAACCTTCCAAGACCAAATTATAAAGAACTAGAAAATTTGAAGACGGATTATTTGCAAAGGGATTGAACTATTATTCAAAATCTCTCAACAACACAAAACAGGACCAAATGGCTTCAGTGGTGAATTCTACCAAACATTCAAAGATTTAATATTCTTTTCAAAGTCTTCCAAGCTCATTTTATGAAACCAGCTGATACCAAAACCAGAAAAGGGCACCACAAAAAAAAAAAAAAAAAAGAAGAAGAAGAAAATTATAGACCACTGTCCCTGATGAAGCTACATACAAAAATCTCAAAGAAATATTGCCAAACCAAATACAATAAATTAAAATGAGCATATACCAAGATCAAATGAAAAGTAAAAGAAGAAAAAAAATTCTGTAAAAATCAGTCAAGGGATTCATAAAATAAAAGGATATAAAATATGACCCCATATAGTTAAAACATGGGAAGGAGACGAGTAAAGAATGGGTTTAAATTTAAGTGACCATCAATTTAATATAGACTGCTATATGCAGAAGATGTTATATACAAAAATAATGGTAACCACCAATCAAAAACCATTAAAAGATGAATAAAGAGAAAGGGATCCAAGTATATCATTACAGAAAGCAAAGAAACCATGAAAGCAAGAGAAGAAAGGATCAGAGAAAATCTATAGAACCAACCACAAAATGGCAATAAATACATACTTATCAATAATTAGGTTGAATGTAAATGGACTAAAAACTCCAAACAAAAGATACAGGGTGACACAATGGGGGGGAGCTGCCTACAAGAGGCTTATTTCAGATGGAAAGAAACATGCAGATTGAAAGTGAGGAGATGGAGAAACAGTTATCATGGACGCCAAAAGAAAACTGCGGTAGCAAAACTTAGTAAGGAAATTTAACACCCCATTTACACCAATAGATGGATCATCCAGACAGAAAATCAACAAGAAAATGGTGGCTTACAATCACACATTGATCCTTTTGGATCTAACAGATAGACTCAAGCATTCTGTGCTAAAACCGCAGGATACACATTCTTTTCGAATGCATATGGAACATTCTCTAGTTAAATAATTTTCCAGTTAATGCATGTTAAGCCACAAAACAAATATCAAATAGACTGAACTCATATCATGTATCTTTTCCAACCACAAAGCTATGAAACTAGAAATCAAGTATAAGGAAAAAATCAGGAAAGAACATACATGCATGGAGGTTAAATAACAGCTACTAAACAGTGAATGGGTCAACGAGGAAATCAAAGAAGAATTTAAAAATGCATGAAAACACAATGATTCAAACACCTGTGGATTATACCAAAAGCAGTCCTAAGAGGGAAATATATAGCAATACAGGCCTACCTCAAAAGCAAGAAAAATGTCAAACAACCTAACCTTACACCTAAAGGAGCTAGAAAAAGAAAACAAAGTCTAAAGTGAGCAGAAGAAGGGGGAAAAAAAATAAAGTTTAGAGTAGAAATAGAAACTAAAAAAAAAAAAAAAAAAAAAAAAAAAAAAAAAATCAATGAAACCAGGAGCTGGGCCTTCAAAAAAGTTGATAAACCCCTAGCCAGACTTATCAAAAAGAGAAAGGACCCAAATAAAAAAAAATCACAAATGAGAGAAGAGAAATAGCAAACACCACCACCAAAATACAAACAGTTGTAAGAGAATATTATGAAAAACCATATGCCAACAAATTGGACAACCTGGAAAAAATAAATTCCTAGAAACGTATCAACTACCTTAACTGGAACAGGAAGAAATTTGAACAGACCCATAACCAGCAAAGAAATTGATTCAGTTATCAAAAAAAGATTCCCAACAAACAAAAATCCAGAGCCAGATGGCTTCATAGGGAAACTCCACCAAGCATTTAAAGAAGAGTTAATAGCTATTCTCAAACTGTTCCAAAAAATAGAAATGGAAGGAAAACTTCCAAATTTTTTCTATGTGGCCAGCATTACCCTGATACCAAAACCAGGCAAAGAAGCCATTGAAAAAGAGACCTACAGATCAATATTCCTGAGACCATAGATGCAAAAATTCACAGTAAAATAGTAGCAAATGGAACCCGGCAATACATTAAAAAAATCAATCACTACCATCAAGTGGGAATTATTCCTGGGCTGCAAGGGTGGTTCAGTATTCACAAATCAATCAATGTGATACACCACATTAATTAAAAAAAAAGGATAAGAGCCATATGATCTTTTCAATAGATGCAGAAAAAGCATTTGACAAAGTACATCCATTCATGATAAAAACCCTCAACAAAGCAGGGATAGAGAACACCCAACTCAACATAATAAAGGTCATATATGAAAAACCCATACCTAATATCATCATCAATGGGGAAAAATTGAGAGCTTTTCCTCTATGGTCAGGAACAAGACAGGAATGTCCACTCTCACCACTGTTAGATAACATAGTACTAGAAGGCCTAACCTCAGCATTCAGGCAACAAGAAATAAAAAGCATCCAAATCGGCAAGGAAGAATTCAAACTTTCACTCTTTGCAGATGACATGATACTCTATATAGAAAACACAAAAAAACTACCCTAAACCTGCCAAAACTGATACATGATTTCAGCAAAGTCACAGGATAAAAAAAATCAGTGTACAGAAATCTTTTGTATTTCTATACAGCACTAATGCAACAGCAGAAAGAGAAATCAAGGAATCAATCCCATTTACAACTGCACCAAAAATTCTAAGATACCTAGGAATAAACCTAACCAAAAAGGTAAAAGATCTATACTCTGAAAAGTATAAAACACTGATGAAAGAAAATGAAGATGACACAAAGAAATGGGAAAACATTCCATACTCATGGATTGGAAGAATATTTTTTAAATATTTACATTACCCAAGCATTCTACACATTTAATGCTAATCCCTATCAAAATACCACCAGCATTTTTCACAGACCTAATATAAACGATCCTAAAATTTGTATGACACCACAAAAGACTCCGAATAACCAAAGCAATCTTGGAAAAAAAAAACAAAAACAAAAACCTGGTGGCATCATAATTCTGGACTTTAAGCTATATTACAAAGATGTAATGATCAAGACAGCGTGATACTGGAATAAAAATAGACACAGAGATCAATGGAGAATAGAAAACTCAGAAATGAACGTAGTCAATTAATCTTCAATGAAGCAAGACAAACGATCCAATGGGGAAAAGACAGTCTCTTCAACAAATTTAGTTGGGAAAACTGGACAGCAACATGCAAAAGAATGAAATGATCACACCATACACAAAAATAAATTCAAAATGAATGAAAGACAAAAGTATGAGACAGGAAACCATCAAAATCCTAGAGGAGAACAAAGGCAGCAACCTCTTTGACATTGGCCATATAAACTTCTAGATGTGTCCACTGAGGTGAGGGAAACAAAAGCAGAAATAAACTATTGGGACTTCATCAAAATAAAAAGCTTTTGCACAGCAAAGGAAACAATTAACAAAACTAAATGGCAATTTACAGAATGGGAAAAGAAATTTGCACATGATATATCTTAATATATCCAAAATATATGAAGGACTTATAAAACTCAACAAAGACAAGTACTTTTGTTAAGAAATGGGCAGAAGACACGAATAGACAGTTTTCCAAAGAAGACATCCAGATGGCTTACAGACCCATGAAAAGATGCTCAGCATCATATGGAGAAAATGCTCAGTATCACCCGTCACCAGGGAAACACAAATCAAAACCATGAGATATCACCTCACATCCGTCAGAATGGCTAAAATTAACAACACAGAAAACAATAGGTGTTGACGAGGATGCCAAGAAAACGGGAAGCCTCTTACACTGTTGGTGGGAATGCAAACTGGTGCAGTCACTCTGGAAAACAGTATGGAGGGTCTTCAAAAAGTTAACAATAGAACTACGCTATGATCCAGCAATCACACTACTAAGTATTCACCCAAGGAATACAAAGGGATACATGCACCCCGATGCTTATAGCAGCTTTATCAAGAATAGCCACATTATGGAAAGAGCTCAAATGTCCAGTGACTGATGAATGGATAAAGAAGATGTGGTATACATATAGAATATTACTCTGCCATAAAAAAAAAGAATGATATCTTGCCATTTGCAATGACATGAATGGAGCTAGAGAGTATTATGCTAAGTGAAATAAGTCAGTCAGAGAAAGACAAATACCATATTATTTCACTCTTATGTGGAATTTAGGAAATAAAGAAACATAGGAGGAAAAAAGGGGAACTCCAAGAAACAGACTCTTAACTAGAGAGAATAAATTGATGGTTACTGGAGAGGAGGTAGCTGGGAGGATGGGTTAAATAGATTATGGGAGTTAAGGGGGGGTACTGGTTGTGATGAACACCTGGTGTTGTATATAAGTGATGAATCACTAAATTCCACAACCGAAACCAATATTACACTGTATGTTAAGTAACTGGAATTAAAATAAATACTTGAGAAAAATAGTCATACAAATGGCCAACAGACACATGAAATGATGCTCGACGTCACTAAGGACAATCAGGGAACTGGGAATCAAAATCACAATAAGACATCACCTCACACTTGTGAGCCTAGCTAGAGTAAAAAACACAAGAAACACAAGAATTAACAAGTGTTGGCGAGGATGTGGAGAAAAAGGAACCCTCCCCTTCACTATTGGTGGGAATGCAAATTAGCGCAGTCACTATGGAAGATAGTATGGAGGTTTCTCAAAAAAAAAATTTAAAAATACAGTTACCATATGATCCAGTAATTCCACTACTGGGTATTTACGCAAAGAAAATGAAAACACCAATTCAAAAAGATATATGCACCCCTTGTTTGTTGCAGCAATATTTACAATAGCCAAGATATGGAAGTGATCCAAGTATCCATCCATAGATGAATGGATAAAGAAGAAATGGCATATACACATAATGGAATATTTACTCAACCATAAAAACAAATTAGATTTTGCCATTTGCAACAACATGAATAGGCTTAGAGGGTATAATGCTAAGTGAAATAAATCAAAGACAGACACTATATGATTTCACTCATGTGAAATTGAAGAAACAGAACAAATAGACTCTTACATATAGAGAACAAGGTGGTGGATGTCAGAGAGGAGATGGGTGAGGAAATAGTAAAGGATATTAAGAGTACTATTACCAAGTGATGAGTACTAAGTAATGTATAGAGTGGTCAAATCATATTGTGAAACCTGGAAATAATAGAACACTATGTTAATTATACTTCAAGAAAAAAATCCTTGGGAAAACCACATTATGTTAAAACAACACTGCATTATGGAGTAAATATTGAATGTCATTAGAAATACTAAGAAAAGAAGGAATTTCAATGAGGCTCTTTTTTATTATAATCAAAAGTCCCAAGAAACAAAATTTACTCTTTTCTACCTTGTGGGATTTAACAGTAAAAAACTTTGAAGGTAAACCATGCTGAATTCATAGAATATATTATATAAACATTAAAATTATATTTAAACTGATAGGATGAGGAAAGGTCTATTAAGTATTATTTAGTCTGAATCTATTATATACTGACTGACATAATAGTTGTAGTACATGTAGTATGAGATTTGATCATAATTATACTATTAATTTTTACTTTTTAAATTCTAGAACCCAGGGAAAGACAAGTTATGTAATTGGACCAAATTCTTTCAAATCATGAATGAGCCAGGTCCTGGACCCAGGCTTGATGGTTTCTAAAAGATACACTCATACTCAATGCTACACTACCTTGATTTTTTTATTGTAAAATGGAATGGCATAATATAAAATTACATTTATAATATAATCTCAACTGTGTTTATATTTCCCAAAGAACATTAAAAAGTTTTATAATTATTAACCACATTTATTACCAGGTGATGGAATCATAAGTGATTTTTCTATCTATATATGCCTCTATATTTGATGAATAAAATTGCTTTTATAATTATAAAAATTGCTTTATACTTAATATGTCTCGCACACACACATTCACAAATTAACTTGAATGTTACTTTTGGGTTTTAAATGTTTGGGACTAATTGTGAGGAACAGGGGAAATTTTTCTTAAATTGCTTCATTCTAGGGGTACCCGGGGGGCTCAGCCGGTTAAGCAGCTGCCTTCGGCTCAGGTCATGGTCCCAGGGTTCTGGGATCAAGCCCCACATGGGGCTCCTTGCTCAGTGGGAAGCCTGCTTCTCTCTCTGCCTGCCACTCCCCCTGCTTGTGCCCTCTCTCTACCTCTGACAAATAAATAAATAAAATCTTTTTTAAAAAATTGCTTCATTCTACAGATATTTTTAGGGCTCTAAAGAAGAAAAGATCTTTTCTTTTTTTTAAGATTATTTATTTATTTATTTGACAGAGATAGAGACAGCCAGCAAGAGAGGGAACATGGGCAGGGGGAGTGGGAGAGGAAGAAGCAGGCTCCCAGTGGAGGAGCCCAATGTGGGCCTTGATCCCAGGATTCCAGGATCATGCCCTGAGCAGAAGGCAGACACTTAACGACTGAGCCACCCAGGTGCCCCAGAAGAAAAGATCTTAAAAATCTTCCACCTTAACAAGAACTCATTTCATTGGCTGATAAGTAGAGCATGAAAAGGTTTTAAAATAGAATCGTGTAGTATGTGGGCTGGTCATTGAGCTCAAATACTACAATGCTGTAAAGGATGAATATTGCAACAGTGGGCATAGGCATCCATTTTTCTGTTTGGACACTTCCATTGACAGGTTGTTCATGATTATCTCAGAATATAGTCTATTCCAAAGTTGGTCAGTTATAATTACTGAGAAGTTTCTCTTTATTCTGAGTTGAAGCTTCCTTTCTTATTATATCCACCTGAGTATAATTGCTTTTCCAGAATGCCAGTCTATCAAATACTTGACATCTAGTGTTTTTTCCCTAAAAACTTTAGTTTTTAATTACTCCAAATATCTTCATTTGAAATGGTTTCAACATCTCAGTCACCCATCTCAGAACATGTTTATGCACTTGTCAGTGTCCTCTTAAATATGAAACCAATAACTGAAAATCGTAGTCCAGGTGATGTATGATTAATGCACAAAACAGTAAACTATTCCCTTCTTTATTCTGAATACTACATTTCTAGTAATATAACCTAATAATACATTAGCTATCTTTTGACAGCCATGTCACACTGTTGACTCTCACTGAAATCATTGTTTTTAAAACTTCTAGCTAGTTTACACATGGAAAGTGATTAAATCAGACTTCAAGAGTGCAGAAATTTTAAGAAAAAACAGTAAAAGAATAAAGTGGAAATTTCTCAGAAGCAGATCAGACAACCAACTATGAGTCACCCTGATGTTATTTTAAAAAAGAAAGGGAGGGAAATTAACTTCAAAGATGAAACTAGATACATAAGTAACTTTTCCCTAACATCACAGACAGGAAGTGTATGTGTGGAGTTCTGGATAAAGTAACAATGAAAGCATGCTGTCCTCTTTTGATTAGTAATCCCATGGTGTATCTTTATCAATCCCTTTACTTTTAACCTGAATTTTAAATTGATTTTTTAAAATTTTTTGTAGAGAACTTGCTTATTCAATCAGAATTTCTGTCTTTTAATGGCTGCATATAGATCACACATTGACAGTGTTATTATTAAGCTAGATTAGTATTTACTATCTTGTAACTCTTTTCTATTTGTTGCATTTCTTCTTAGTTTTTTCAGTATCTTAGTTTTAAGAGCTTAATATAATTCAATCTTATCTGCATGTTAGCATGCCATTTATATTTTTTATTTTTTCTTATATTCCCTTGAGTTTACAACATGCATTTTAAATGAAGTCCACTTTTAAATACACTTCATGATTTCATATAGTACTTTATAACATGAGTATCCCAACTCCTTCCTCTTATCCCTCATGACATTGCTGCAATTCACTGCACTTATCCATATAATTACTCAATACATTGCATTTATTACTTGTTATATTTTAAATAAAATCAATAAAAAATAAAAGATTATATTTTACCTTCATTTATTCCCCGACACACTTTCTTTATGAGATCCAGATTTCTGATCTGTGTAATTTTCCTGAATTTTTAATTTCACTGGCTACAGAATTCCAGGTTTTTCTTGTTTTGTTTTACTTTGAACACGTCAAGGTATCACTTTACTCACCTCTTGCTTGCACGATTTCTGAAGAGAAGTTTGATGTAATTCTTATCCTTATTCCTTAATGGTTACAATACTTTGTTTTGCCTTGGCTACCTTCAAGGTTTTTTCTTCGTCTCAGATTTCCTGCTGCCTAAGTATGCCTACTTTGTGTGTAAGGGTGTGTGTTTGTATTTTGTGTTTATTACAAGCTCTCTTTCACATGTTAGAGCTGGAAGTGGAGTTCCACCTGTTCTGTTAACTCAAATTCCAATGGGAATAATGAAAATAATAAGTGAAAAACATTTACTATGTGTTATTACATGATAGGCACTGACAGATATAGTATATACCAACACATATATGTAAATAGATTGATTTAATCCTTACAACAACTCTATTGGTCACTATTTTCCCCATTTTATAAATATAAAAAAATAAAGCCTAAAGAGCTTTAACAATTTGCTTAAGTCCACAAAGCTAAATAACTGACGGAATCTGAATTCGAATGTAGGCAGTCAAATTTTAGAATCTGTACTATGTAATCACTCCGTTTTATTGCCTGTGCAACTGCAGTTTCTAGCTCTGTACCGTTCAGTAGAAGCGGTGGCTGAGTGCTCTCCATGGCTCAGAACTTCTGAGGAATATTTGGCACAACTGGTGCAGCTGAGATTACATTCAAACAACAGATAATGGGTTAATGTGCAACCATCCTTCTGTGAAAAGGAAACTTAATAGGTGTAAAGTCAAGGACAAAGACAACTGGTAGCAATTAGCTGACATCCCATAACCCGAAGGGTTAAGTTTAGGCTTAAGAAATCGGTAAAATTTAGATCCCATCAAGGTCTGTGATCTCAGATACTCGTCTTCCAGTGAGGGTCATCCTGGGCAGAGAACAAATTCTGTTAAACCTTGCGCTCTCAGGAAACGCTCACACCAAGCCCAGAACACAGAGACGAAGACACTTCTGTGGTTCCAGCTGCCTCCTCACTTCTCTCACCTTTCTAGATCTCAAAATAATAATAAATAAATGACTGCAAAAATTATTTTCCACTTAAATTTGAAGTATTCGAGCTATACAAATCTCCTATTTAAATATAAGCCAAAATTAGGCGAGTGCAGCCTTCCTTAGCCAAGGAGTCACTAATGGTGAGAAACCATTGTTTAATGAGAAAATATGACAGTTTATAAAAGACAAACTATGAGTCAAAAACATCTTTCTAAATTTAATTTTTGCAAGAAAAAAGATAACATTTTATAAAATGCCCTATGCATATTATGCAAGTATTTTTCTTTTTTTAAAAGATTTTATTTCTTTATTTGACAGAGAGACAGCCAGCGAGAGAGGGGACACAAGCAGTGGGAGCGGGAGAGGAAGAAGCAGGCTTCCAGTGGAGGAGCCTGGCGTGGGGCTCGATCCCATAACGCCGGGATCACGCCCTGAGCCGAAGGCAGACGCTTAACGACTGCGCTACCCAGGTACCCCTATGCAAGTATTTTTCTGTCCAGAATAAGTTTGAGCTCATGTGTTTAAAACCTACTTAAATGATCAAATAAACTTAGTAGGACAAATTACATATTCCAGCAAGAAGCCAGAGAATATTGTCAAATATTGACATTTCAAGGAACTGGATATAAATTAAAGCAGAGTAAAAGATGGAACAATTGACCAAAGAGAATAAGGAATCTGCCTGAAAATGAGTATTGGGACTAAGGGTAAAATGCAAGGACCCCATCTAATAATTTTTTTAAAAAATATAGCTTAGATAAAAGTGCTGACTCAGAGTGGGTACTGAAATCTGAACTTTTGAAATCCAGCTTGTATTCTGAACATGTGTGGCTTGGGGAGAAGGCCTTACACTGGAGGGATATTTGCCCAGAGTATCTTTTTATAACTCTGCTGAAGTTTATTTTTCTGCTCTTCCCTAAGATAATGACAGAACCCATGACCTACAGATCAGGATATGAGGAGCTGCAGTAACTAAGGTAAGGTAAGAAATGGGATCACAGAAGCCTAAACTAAATAATGTGATATTCTTCTGCCCTTAACAGGTGACATCCATATGAAGGCCAAAAGTTTATAAGAATGTTTTTTGTAGTATGTAAAAGATGTATGTAGTATGTTGGGTAGGGTTCCGGACTATTGTATATAGAACAATTGTTTAGTTGCAACAGATTATTATATCTGTTGTTATTTATTGCTGTTAACAGACTATTAATTGTTCAATTGCAACAGATTCCACCAGATCCAATATTTGCATCCCATTTCTTACTTTACCTTAAAAAAAATATTAGGTTTAAGGAAAAAAAGAGAGGCAAACCAAGAAACAGACTCTTAATTATAGAGAATAGACTGATGGCTACCAGAAGGGAAGTGGTGGGAGGATGGGTTAAATAGGTTATAGGCAAAAAGGAGTGCACATGTTTTGATGAGTGCTGGATCACTATATTATACACCTGAAACTGGTATTACACTGTATGCTACACTGTATACATGCTAACTGGTGAAAAAAGAATAGTGTACCAAAAAAAGGAGGAGGATTGCATGTATAAAAAAAAAAAAGCTACAGGGAAAAAAAAAACAGAAAAGATAAATAATCAGATGAAAAATATGATTATGGAGGAAACAAATTCAATGAAGTTATGTCAACAGTATTTAATAGAAGTAGTGAACACTGGCATGATAAATTTCAGAATGTAGAGAAGATAAAGAACATGAGCATGAAAATTGCCTGTGTTTACAATTTTCTAAAGAGAAAAATTCTCAAAAAATGATTGTCTTTTCAAATAAACTTAAAAAATTTTAAATAAAGTACTATAGAAAAAATAGAAGTGATAAGTAAAATATGATTCAGTTTGTATTAAAAGTAAAAGTAATATTATCAACTAAATTCCCAGAATTTTTCTGATATCACTGTAAAGATCACATGATATGGCTTTCTAATGTCCTTATTTGAACACTCGGTACATAGTATTACCAAATAATAAATTATTTTGTTATATTTGTTATCATTAAGAAGACTGTCAACCTCTGCCTGAAGCTTCAGACAAGGAGAAAATGTTCACGTTTGACTATGTATATAAAAGTATATATAAGTCGGGGCACCTAGGTGGCGCAGTCGTTAAGCCTCTGCCTTCGGCTCAGGGCATGATCCCAGCGTTATGGGATCGAGCCCCACATCAGGCTCCTCCATTATGAGCCTGCTTCTTCCTCTCCCACTCCCCCTGCTTGTGTTCCCTCTCTCGCTGGCTGTCTGTCTCTCTTCAAATAAATAAAAATAAAATCGTTAAAAAAAAAAAAGTATATATAAGTCTGACAAAGGACTTAGGTTAAGAATATATGAAGGACACCCACAAGTCAATAATGAAAAACAATTCATTAAAAATAAGCGAAAAGACTCCTACAAAGATTTCACAAATAAAGATGTATGAACGGCCAACAAGCACATAGGAAGGCACTGAATACCATTAGCTGTCAGATAGATGCAAATTAGGACCACAAAGACATAAAACTGTGTGTTCTCAAGAATGGCTAAATTAAAAGGACTGCCAGCAACAATTTTTAGTGAAGAAAGAAAATGGTTTATATTATTGACAGGAGGGTAAAAGACTAAATTGACTTTAGGAAAAAAATTTGCAATTTCTTGCAAAATTAAATATGCTCTTACTCTTCGACCATACAATTCTATTCCTAGTTACACTTCAAAGAAAAAAAATGTATGCCTGCAAGAAAGAGTTGTAAAAGCATGTTCACAGGAATTTATTCACAATGGGAAAACCAAAACAACCCAATATTCTACAATAAACATACTGTAGTGTATTTGTTCAATACTACTCAACAATAAAATGGACAGAACAAAATGGATGAGTTTCAAATACATACTAGGAAGAAGAAAAGAACACACCTGGATATAAAGGAGGACATACTGTATGATTCCATTTATATGAAGTTCTAAAACATGTACATGGTGGTTGCTCTGTCAGAAGGGGCAGGAAGGAACCTCCTGGAATGATGAAAATGTTTATATGAGTGTGGTTTATACTGATATATACATTTGTAAAATTTATCCAATTGTAAGCTTAATATTGGTTAAATTATATAAGGCAAAATGCACAAACCAAAAAAATATACTGAAGAAAAAACTGAACTCCTTTGACTAGGTTTCCTTTTCATTGTAGTATGTTTAAAAATTCTGAAGCTATTTTTATGTATTATCTGCTGAGCAATTATGTATTAAGGATTATGGAAGGCAGATTTCTCATAGTTGGAAACAAGCGTTACAAATATGAAAAAGCAGAATATTAGTGTATACTCTGTTGTGTTTGGAATCAGAGGTGATATATTAATATAAAATCATGGTTTTTCAGTATATTCTAGCTCTGTTTGCTGGAAGAGGCTAGAAATAACACACAAGTGCCATTGAATTTATCTAGCACTTGCTTACTAAATACCACATTTTGCTAAAAAGAACTAGGATTCAGAAAAACAGATTATTTCATGGCTAGGGAAGGGTAAGTACAGGAGCCTGGAGTAATTTTTGCATGTGAAAGTTGGAAAATGCTCCTCAAATGACTTAGAAATATAAAGAGGACATAAAAGTTACCTTGAAGGGGCTTCCACTGGCCAAATTTGGGGAAATGTGATCATTAAATAATTTCGCTAATGAATGATAACCCACTGTAAGAAATAGGAATGCATGATTTGGATATCCTTGATATAAACAAACACATGAAATATCAGGTAAATGTGGGAGAAAAAAAACATACTCTTACTGTAGAATACTAACTAACAAATATTACAAATATTATCAAAAGATAAAACCAGTGTGTGATAGTTTAGTGAATGAAGAACACTATATTTACATAGTTTCAAAATATCTGCCCACTATCAGAGAAACAAAATTGCAGCAGAAACTTAACAGTACCCACGTTAAAGAAAGTGATTAAAATTAACATCATTATTTTATTGGGACAAACTGACATCACGTTTCCAAATGGAAACATCATTGTGGTATTCCTGCCAAAATACATAACCTGAATTGAGTGCTAAAGAAATGTCAGCTAAACCAACTTGAGGAACGATCTATAAATAACTGGCCCGTACTCATCACAATATCAAGGTCAGGACATCTGGGTGTCTCAGATGGTTAAGCAGCAGACTTGATTTGGGCCCAAGGTCCTGGGACAGAGCCCCAGGTCAGGCTACATGCTCAGCAGGGAACCTACTTCAGGATCCCCCCTCTACCCTTACCCCTCCCCCTACTCACTCACTTTCCCTCTCTCTAAAATAAGTAAATATATAAATCTTTTAAAAAATGTTAAGGTCAAGAAAGACAAAAATTGAGGGATATTCTAGACTAAAAGAGGCTAGAGGTATGACTAAAATGAATTTTGCATCTTTGATTCTTGCATTCTTTATTGCATCTTAGGGTTTTTTTTTTAAGATGTAAAGGAAATCATTGAAACAAATAATGCAATTTGAATATTGGCTAGAGTTGTGGGTCAACTAATACTACTGTATCAATATCAAATTTTCCAATTTTGACAAGGGTACAATACTAAGAGAATGTCCTTGTTCTTTAGAATTACATGCTGAGGGGCGCCTGGGTGGCACAGCGGTTAAGCGTCTGCCTTCGGCTCAGGGCGTGATCCCGGCGTTATGGGATCGAGCCCCACATCAGGCTCCTCCACTATGAGCCTGCTTCTTCCTCTCCCACTCCCCCTGCTTGTGTTCCCTCTCTTGCTGGCTGTCTCTATCTCTGTCGAATAAATAAATAAAATCTTTAAAAAAAAAAAAAAGAATTACATGCTGAAATATTTAGATGTGAACACAGTGTTTCCCACTTTTCTCACAAGATTTAGAGAAACAAAATTTCCATATGTACTTTGAAAGCTGGCATGCAAAAGGGATCCTCACGAGCCCTGCATCCTGGTACTTCATTGACTGGACTTGGTGACTAGCTTCTATGGACCAGTATAAAACAGAGTTATGGTATATGTCATGAAGCCTGGGTCGCAAGTGTCAGTGTGGTGTTACTGCCTCTTATTTTTTCTTGGAGTTGATCCCCTGGCCCCTTCAGAGTGCAGCCTCAATGCACATAATGAACATAACCTCTAGAGAGACGCTGAGCAGAGAATTTAAGAAAAATCTAGAGGACTAAATAACCATGTTTTCAATGGAAAATTCATAGTAAAAATAAAAACATAATCAAGGCAAAAAAAATATTCAATTAGGGAATTGACAGAACAAAATACAGAAACTTAAAAAAGGAAAATAATAAATATTAAAATGACAAGAAATACCTATAATTAATTTATAAAACATAAAGTAGAAAGCTTGTTCTTTGAGTAAAACCATAAAATTATAAAATATATATTAAATAAAATCAAGGGCAAAAATAGCAAAAAAACAATCAAAAACTAAGCAACTATAAACTACTACTTATCAATGAAAATGATTTTTATTTATTTATTTTTTTTAAAAGATTTTATTTATTTATTCGACAGAGATAGAGACAGCCAGCGAGAGAGGGAACACAAGCAGGGGGAGTGGGAGAGGAAGAAGCAGGCTCATAGTGGAGGAGCCTGATGTGGGGCTCGATCCCACAACGCCGGGATCACGCCCTGAGCCGAAGGCAGACGCTTAACCGCTGTGCCACCCAGGCGCCCCAATGAAAATGATTTTTAATACTCTGATTATGTAAGTTCTGAGAAATCAGGCACTGCCTGGACTTTGCTCACTATTATACAAAATAGGGAGTCAATAGATACTATTGAATATATACATATATCAGTGCATAAATGAGTATTCCCTTATAAATAGATTAAAGAGGAAAAAGCATCATATTCATATTGATAAACACAAATGAAAATGATTATATCTCATACATTTAATTAGCAAAATCACATTTTTAAAGATTAGTTGTTTTGAAATTTGCAGGGAAATAGTCATACACAGCTACTGGGAGTTTAAATTGGTAGAGGCAGTTTGGTAGGAGATGTGGAAATATTAACTGTTCATTCTTTCATATCAAAATCATATTTATATGTATCAACCTCTAGAAAATACTCAGATATGGGCACAATATGCATATAGGGAATATCCCTGCAACATGGTCAATAATAATCAAAGAGGAAATACTTCTGAAGACAACTAACATCTATACACATGGACCTGACTAAATAAATGACATGACATTCATCTATGGATGCTAGCTATATATGCAGAAGTTCAAAAGACTGAAGAACTCAATGGGTTGAGGAAGATCCAAGATGAACTAACCAAAAAGGAAAAAAAAAAATTGCAGAACAATATAAAGGTATTTACGTAAAAAATAAAATGAAGTCTGTATTACTTTGGTAGTGTATGAATGCTTTTAAATACAGACTCCTGAAACAAATTATCCATACACTGCCATCATATTACTATATTTACAATAAGATGCATGTCTAATATACTTTAGGTGAACCCTCTAAAGCAGCAGGAGATTTGATTAGTGAAAGTCACTTCCAGACTTTTCAATACTAAATGTCAACATAATCTATATTGTTCACTTCTTTTCATGTTGAATTTTGACCGTTTAAATATCCTTACCCTGAGAAAATGCTTTAAAATTATTTTTTAGCTAACATAGTTTAGATATGAATTCTACAATAAGTAGCATTTTAGGGCTGTCAAATATGAAGGATAAACGTCTGTATAGTGGGCAAATTTTCTGCTTTCCAAGTTGTAAAAACTAGTTTGCAAAAATTGATCGTACATATTTCTTATAAAACGATTTAATACATTTTCTTAAATAACTGGCATTGAGAAGTTTTCATGATACATGTGTATGTATATGAAAAGTGAGTTGATTTACTTGCATTTTTTATTCAGTTTCCTTATAGAAATTTTTTTGTTTTCATTCAATTGGAGATATTTATAAACTCTTTTAATTAGCTGCAGAATTATAATCCAGTTTGTGCTATCCAATGCACATGTATATTTTAAAAACTACATTTGTGAAATGCCATACTTAGCTGAACACAGGGTGTCCTGCTGCTGAACATTGACTTAATCTTAGGATATCAGGGCTGTAGAAGTAAAGAACTAGGCAAACTTAAATAGAGACTGTTGAATGCTTCAATTCACCTGCAGCTAATCCACCAAGTGGGACACCCTATTTGTTGAGAAACGCTGTGCCAAGGATATCACATTTAATGGCTCTGGCAAGAAGAATGATTTTCATCAGCTGTAACAAACAAGTTCCTCATCTCCAACCCTACCATCTGTCCTCCTGGTTCCCACCCAGATCTCTATATATGGGCTCAATTGAACAGGTTTCAGACTGCCTAAGGTCACAGCACAATCAACCTTAACAGATGGCATCACAGCGAACATCTACACTGTAGCAGTGGCCAAATGCAGAGGATAATCCTCATTGCTGAGGAAGAATGCCCTCTGTGCATGCCGCCCTGATGTTCTGATTCTACTAAACATTTCATATGAAAATAAGGCTCCATAGTCTACATTAATAGCTTAACTGGATCAGTCTTTGTACTAATTTTCCAGTGCATTTTCTATCTTAAACCTTGTTTCTCTTATTTTCATTGTGTTGTTATAATTAAAGAGAATACTCTGATAATATCTACTCCTAATAACCATTTGAATATTACATATATGTTTAAAAGGAGAAGTAGGCATGCCTATTTTGTTTTAAGACATTAGTGGGTATGGAAAAACAGTACTGTCACTATTAAAATAGTCACACAAAGCTTAACCACAAGTAATTAATGATAAACACAGCATCTCTTTAACTCCAAATTTAGTCCTATTTAAGTAATACCCATATGCACATACTTAGCTGACTTATATTCCTATTTTTTTTAAAGATTTTTTAAATTTATTTGAGATATAAAATGTGTGGGGGGGCTAGTAGGGAGAGGGACAAGCAGACTATGCTGAGTGCAAGCCTGACTAACGACTTGAACTCATAACCCCAAGACCATGACAGGAGCTGAAAGCAAGAGTCAGCAGCTTAACTGATTGAGCCACCCAGGCACCCCTCAGTTGACTTATATCCTTACTTGATTTCTCAATGTCACTTTTTTTTTAAGATTTTATTTATTTATTTGACACAGAGAGAGAGACAGCCAGCGAGAGAGGGAACACAAGCAGGGGGAGTGGGAGAAGAAGAAGCAGGCTCCTGGCGGAGGAGCCTGATGTGGGGCTCGACCCCAGAACGCCGGGATCATGCCCTGAGCCGAAGGCAGATGCTTAAGGACTGAGCCACCCAGGCATCCCTCTCAATGTCACTTCTAATTCAAAAACAAAAGCATTCTTCTTGCTCTCAAAGTAGCTTTAATCCCTAATTTTCATTTATCTGTTATGGGTAGTTTTATTCCCTCATCTGCCTACCTATAATATTTGAAGACAAACAATGCTGGAATTTAAAGCTCATCCAGTCTTTCCCCCCTCCTCCCCTGCCAAATTAACACTGTTAGCCACTTATTCTATCATGTTCCAACAATCCTGGAAGCCAATTTTATATCCTCCAAGTGGGAAATGAAGGCATCCTTTCTGAAAAAACAGACTGGCTCAAGAGGAATACCTATAGATACTGAAATCTCCAAACTCACAGTCAAATGAGTCAGAGAAAAATTCTGCAGTAAAAACTACCATTCATAAGCCCTATTATGCACACTGAAAAGTAGAAGGTACAGTTGAGAGAAAATATTTAAAATTAGAATAAAATTTAAATAGAGGAGAGGAAAATGGCAACAGAATAGGAAGACCCTACAAATGTCTTCTCTCATGAACACAACTAAATAATTATAAAAATCATTCTAAATACCCAAGAAATCATCCTGAAGACTACAAAACAAACTCCACAACTAAAGCATGAGAAGAGGCCACAAGGAGGGTAGGAAGTGTGGAGACATGGTTTAGGGGAGAAATGGATCATGGTGCTGCATAGGGGAGGGAACTGAGATAACAGAGAGGGGTGAATGCATGGGGGAATGAAGAACATTTTTCCAAAGCCACTGGCTTAGATAAGGAGAGGGGCTGAATCTCCTGAGTTCTTGCAATCAGTAGGGCTTAAAACCTGGAGTCTTAAAGGTTAGCAGACTAGGCTGGGATAGAGCTGGGAGGGCATTGCACTGCTCCTGGAGAGAAGGCAGGCAGCAACCTGGGGTAGACAGTATGGAAACGGCCATCTGAAAAACACTTGGAGCACACTGGGAGAGATTATTCCTTCTTTCAGGGTGCATCCTGAGCAGCAGCATTCCCTGAGGACAAAGGAGTGAACCAGTGACATTTTCCTCCCCCACCCCTCAGCATAAGCACAGAGCCACCTGAAGGAAGCAGCTCAGTCCTGACACAGGTTATACCGAGCCCCACCCTGTATACTCCGGTGGGACTACTCTTCTCAATCAAGCTTGCCTTAGTCCCAGCAGGGCCTCAGTTCTGGTGGAGTTGGTGTCAAGTCCCATTTCACAATGAGAGCACATCTAGTTAACAGTCACCACATTGAGGCCAGGGACAAAATACTGCCCATAGCAGGGAAAGAGAGCCTCTGCAGACAACTGGCCTGAAAGACAGAACAGCCAAATCATAACAGCAGAGCATGCATAGCACACAATGGAGACACTCCCTGAACTGTAAGACCCTGGGAACTACATGACCTCTTCTTCATCAAGCCATTACTTTCAGGAGCAAAAGAGGTAACTGGCTTTTCTAACACAAAGAAGAAGGCAGAGACTTAGATAAAATGCCACCGTGGAGGAATTCCACCGTGAAAGAACTAGATAAGGCCACAGCCAGAGATCTAAGTGAAACAGATAGATATAAGTAACATGCCTGGTGGAGAATTTAAAGCACAATCATAAGGATACTCACTGGGCTTGAGAAAAGAATACAAGACATAAACGAGACCCTTCCCACAGAGATAAATGAGTGAAAAAAAAAAAGAAAAAGAATCAGAGATGAAGAATGCAATAACTGAGATTGGAAACAGGCTTCATACAATGAATAGCAGGCTAGAAAAAGCAGGGGACTGAATTAATTATCAAGACCACAAAATAATGAAGCTGAACAAAAGAAAAAAGAATTATGGAACACTAGAATAGACTTAGGAAACTCATTGACTCCATCAAATGTAATAACATTCATATTATAGGAGTCCCAGAAGAGGAAGAGAGAGAAAAAGGGACATAAAATTTATTTCAAGAAATAAGAGCAGAGAGCTTCTCTAATCTGGGGAAGGAAATGGGAGACAAAGAAAATGCCTGTTGAAATCAACAAAAGCAGGTCAACCCTAAGATATACTATAATTAAATTTGCAAAATACAATGATAAAGAAAAAAATCTTAAAGCAGCAAGACAATGTAAGTCCTTATCTTACAGGGGAAAACCCACAAAGCTTGCTGGAGATTTCTCAACAGAAATTGGGCAAGCCATAGGGAGTGGCATGATATATTCATGTGCTGAATGGAGAAAAACCTGCATCCAGTAATATTCTATCCAGTAAAGCTGTCATTCAGAATAGAAAGAGAGATAAAGAGTCTCCCAGAAACTCAAAACCTAAAGGAGTTTGTGACCACTAAACCAGCCCTGCAAGAAATATCAAAGGGGACTCTTTAAGTCCAAAGGAGGGATCAAAAATGACAAAAGAAAGGATTAGAGAAAATCTCTAGAAACAATAACAGGGCAAGTTAAAAAAAATGGCAATAAATACATATCTATCAATAATTACTTTGAATGTAAATGAACTAAAAGCTCCAATCCAAAGACATAGGGTGTCAGAATGGATTAAAAAACAAGACCCATCTATATGCTGCCTACAAGAGACTCCTTTTGGAACTAAAGACACCCACAGATTGAAAGTGAGGGGGTGGAGAAACATTTATCTTGTGAATTGATGTCAAAGAGAAACTGGAGCAACAATACTTGTATCTAACAAACTAGATTTTAGACCAAAGACTCTAAGAGGAGATGAAGATGGGCACTATATCATAATAAAGGGGACTATCCAACAAGAAGATCTAACAATTGTAAATATTTATGCTCCCAATTTGGGAGCACCCAAATATATGACAACCAATAACAAACATAAAGGAACTAATTGATAACAATAATAGCAGGGGACTTTAACATTCCACTTAGTCAACAGATCAAGTAGAAAATAAACAAGGAAACAATGGCTCTGGATCAGATGAACTTAACGTATACTCAGAACATTCCATACTACAGCTGCAGAATACAAATTCTTTTTAAGTGCACATGGAACATTCTCCAGAAGAGATCACATATTAGGTCACAAAACAGGCCTCAACAAATACAGAAAGATTGAGATCATAACATGCACCTTTTCTGACCAAGACACTATGAAACTAGAAGTCAACCATAAGAAAAAATTCAGAAAGTCCACAAATACATTGAGGCTAAACAACATGCTACTTACTAAACAGTGAATGGGTCAACCAGAAAATCAAAGACATAAAAAAAAACAACATGGAAACAAATGAAAATGAAAACACAGTGGTCCAAGACCTTTGGGATGCACCAAAAGTGGTCCTAGGAGGGAAGCATATAGCAATGCAAGCCCACCTTAAGAAGAAAGAAAGATGTCAAACGACCTAACCTTACACTTTGAGTAAATAGGAAAAGAACACTAAACAAAGTGTAAAGCCAGCAGAGAGAAGGAAGTAATAAAGATTAGAGCAGAAATAAATGATATAGAAATTTAAAAAAAAAAACCAATAGACTGGATCAATGAAATCAGGAGCTGGGTCTTTGAAAAAATTAATAAAATTGATAAACCCCTAGCCAGACTTATCAAGAAGAAAAGAGAAAGGACCTAAATAAATAAAATTAATAATGAGAGGATAAATACCAACACCACAGAAGTATAAGCAATTATAAGAATATTACAAATCAATGAAAGATGGGAGAAAAATTAAATTATAACATCATCCCAGGAATATCAAAAGCTGAATAATAGGAAATCTAAAAAGACAGAAATAAAAGAGAGGAAATTATGAAGACTTTAAATAAATTTTCTAGAATTTAAGGACATTAGTTTTCAGACTAACAAGGTTTCTCAAGTGCCACTGAAGGCCTATACTGATGGCACTTCATCATGAAATTTCAGGATAGGAGGGAAATGGAGAGAATATCATGAAAGCTTTCAGAAAGAATAGAACAGGTCACATACAAGGATAAAAAATCAGAATAGCAGCATTGGAAGCTAGAAGATAATAGATAATGCCTTTTTATATAGGGGGAAAATACTTAGATATCTGAAAAGGGAAAAATAATCAATGAATTGTATGGCTACAACAAAGATGTTTTCTGATAAGCAAATTATCAAACATTTACCCCAGAAGTTCTGAAGTTCTTCTCAATAAAGCATAGGATATAAACCAAAAAAGAGAAGACATAGTATGAAATCACTGGTCCAGATCACAAGATTAAAAGGAGGGGACAAGAAGAAGGTCTTGAGGAAAATTTAATACAAAAACAAAAACAAAACCTGTAGAGTTCCTGATGTGTTTAACCATGTGTAAGATAATATATTCAGAGGTTTTATAATTTTTTTCTTAATTTGGGAAGAAATTACATAGAAAATTAAGCAAAATAGAGCAAGAGATTATAAACTTTGAGAATAACCATAGTGTCTTATGATAGTCATCAATATAAAGCAAACATTACATTTTTGATGTTTAATCAAAAACTGCAGTATATGTTATCAGGAAGAGTAAGGGAAGTTAAGTAAGAACTTCAGTGTGGTAGTTAAGCAAGCTAAATTATGGTAGGAAATCAATAAAAAATGTCTAAAATTGATAAAAGGAGTATCTGAAGAATATAGTTTATAAATAGGTAAGTAGATATCAGAACTATTGAAGATTGAAGAGAACACAGAATTGAGAAGATGTAAGCATTCTATTAGTCACAGAGTATATTTTTTCTTAAAATCATGCCTATTTATGTAATAAAAGATTTATAAATATCAATGGAAAAATAAAATATAAAATTAATACATAACACTAGATGCTTACAGGAGATAAAAGATGAATAGAAGAAAGTAATAAAATAGGTTTTAAAAGGGGTTATACATGAATTCCAAATCTTATAGTAAGAAATAAAGTCTCCACTAAGTTCAATGATCTTAACCTGTGATAAGAGAAAGAGAGGAGGGAAAAGAGACAGCGGGAAGGAGAGAGGTAGAGAGCTCAAGAAAATATAAAGGAAGAGAATTTTAAGTATAAATGCCCCTATATCAGCAGACTCAGAAAACTATGGGTAAGTTATTAGAGTGGGGGTGACAAGGGAGTATAATGTCTTTCAAGGGGGAATAAAAATTTTTCTTGTGTGAAAACTCTAGCCAGGATCTCCATTATACTTTTGACCACTATTGCAGGAAAGGAAAGACCATCAAAAACAAACTTATGTGGACAAAAATAAGATCCTATGTAAATGAGTTAAAAGTTTTTGCTGAAGTGGGAATGAAACCCTCAATTACTGTCTCTCTCCCATCACCCTCACTTCATCCCCCACACATTTCTAGGCAGTTATTATACTAATCTGGAACCACAGATATTGGAACATTGAGAATGCAGAAAACCAACAATCTAAATCAATTCAAGATTTGTATTAAACTGAACATGGACAATATATATGATTTATCCAGATTTATTCAGCAGAATTTAGTCCAATGTCCTACTACCCGGTTCTATATTTTTCCTTCAAATGTTTACATTTTGGAGAAATTTTCCTGTTTTCATTTCTCTTTTCATTTAACTCAGTTTAATCCAGAGATTCTTAGTTGGTCTCTCTTTTTTAAATTTATTTATTTAAGAGAGAGGGAGCTGCAGAGGGAGGGGGAGAGAAAATCTCAAGCATACTCTGTGCTCACTGTGGAGCCCAACATGGGGCTTATCTCATGACCCTGAGATCATGACCTGAGCCGAAACCAAGAAGTCAGACGCATAACTGACTGTGCCACCCAGGTGGCCCTGGTCTCTTAATTTGCCTTCTCGCACATGAAATGTATTTTCACATCTCTCAACCAAATCCATTTTTCTGAAATGCTATTACCAATATGATATTAACCATGTTTTGTGTGTGTACTAACTTTGTCAAGCTCAACGATCAGGTTATAAAGTGTTTATACAACTGTTTGCATGGTGCTGGCCTTTTCTTATACTATTGAAAAGGTGGGTGGAATGATGGGTTAAACAGGTGATGGGGATTAAGGAAGACACTTGTGATGAGCACTGGGTGGATGAGCACTGGGTGTTGTATGGAAGGATTGAATCAATATATTGTACACCTAAAACTAATATTACACTGTATATTAGCTGGAATTTGAATATACAGAAAATGTAATCTGTTCCTTAAAAATTTTCAATTTCCACCTAATGTACTGTACCATGTTGTATCTAATTGAATGTGTTAATATTTACAGTTATTGCTCAGGCTTTTTACATTGTATTGAACCAATTTAAGGGAAAATAATGTATAGGTATTTTCTACTTTATTACAATAAAAAGGTGTTATTCTTTTATATTTTTGTAATCTTTGTCTTATCTATATTTCTTTTTTCTTGCTATTTTTTTCTAATTGAATTTGTTGCTATTGTTGATTAGTTTCTTCAATAGGCTTGTAGATTTTTTCACTAAGTTGTTTCTGCTCAATAATCCCAAATTATATATTTTCATTAAAATGAAAGTTTTTTTTCTGACAATGAAATACACAAAAAATTTATAAAATTAATAAAAGTTAAAGGATAAATGGGGAAAAATTAGGAAATGGCTCAAACTCCCAGAAATAACCAGGGCTAATGCACTGGTGTATGGTCTTCCAGTCTGTTTTGAGCATTTATTTATTTCTGAGTGTGCATTTGTATATATGGAGAGAGAACAAGAGATAAAGAGAGCCACAAACAGAAAGAGAAAAATATTACTTGTTTTACAAAGTGAAGAATCTACTCTACAACCTTTTATTTTCACTTAACAGTATATTAAGGATATATATATATCTATATATATATCTTACCTCATAAAAAACAATCATAACTGTAAGAATTCACCTCTATTATTTATTTTTTTTTAAGATTTTATTTATTTATTCGACACAGATAGAGACAGCCAGAGAGAGAGGGGACACAAGCAGGGGGAGTGGGAAAGGAAGAAGCAGGTTCACAGCAGAGGAGCCTGATGTGGAGCTCGATCCCACAACGCTGGGATCACGCCCTGAGCCGAAGGCAGACGCTTAACCGCTGTGCCACCCAGGCACCCCTCACCTCTATTATTTAACCTTGGTTTTTTTTTGACATTTCGGTTATTTATGTTTCTTCTGTAATTAGTATTACATTAAAATTAATGTTGATAGATACATCTTTGCATACACTGGTAAATATATATTTAGGATAAACTCTTAGAAGTAAAATTCCAGCTAGCTACTAAACAACAAAGGGGTCAAAGAAGAAATCAAAAGTAAAATAAAAAATTACCTTGAGACCAAAAAAAAAAAAAAAAAAAAGGGAAACACAACATACCAAAATTTAGGGAAGGCAGCAAAAGCAGTTCCAACAGGGAACTTGATAGTGGTAAGTGCCTACCTTGAGAAACAAATAAAATCTCAAACAATATAACTTTGCACTACAAGTAACTAAGACACAAATAACAAACAAAACCCAAAGTTAATACAAGGGAGGAAATAACAAATATAAGACTGGATATAAATGAAATAAAGAATACAAAGCAATAGAAAAGATCAGTGAAAATAAGTACTGGATCCTTGAAAAAATAAACAAAATTGATTATCCCTTAAACAGACTCACCAAGAAGATAAAGAACTCAAATCAGAAATGAAAGAGGAGAAATTACAACAGATGCCATAGAAATACAAAGGATCATGACACTACTATGGACATAATATGTCAATAAATTTGGATTTCTAGAAGAAGCAGATCAATTCCCAGAAACATAAAACCTAGGAGGACTGAATCATGAATAAATAAAAAATCTGAACAGAGCATTACTAGTAAGGAGATTGAACCAGTAAACAAAAAGTCCCAACAAATACAAGTCCAACAGCAGATGGCTTCACTGGTGAATTCTATAAAACATTCAAAGAATTAATTCCATTCCTTCTCAACCTCTTTCAAAAAAATAAAAGGGGAAAGAACACTTCCAAACTCATGTTATGAGTCTAGTATTAATCTGACACCAAAACAAGGATGCCACAACAACTAAAAAATTACAGACCAACATCCCTGATGAACATAAATGCAAAAATCCTCAATAAATATCAGCTAACCCAATTCAACAGTGCACTAAAAAATATATGCTATAATGAACTGGGATTTATTCCAGAAATGCAAGAATGGTTCAAAATCTACAAATCAATGTGATACACAACATTAACAGAATGAAGGTTAAAAATCACACAATCATTTCATTAGAAGCAGAAAAAGCATTTGGCAAAATTCAACATCCATTATAAAAACTCTCAACAGAGTGAGGATAGAGGGAACATACCTCAACACAATAAAAACCATCTAAGACAAGCCCATTGTTAACATCATACTCTATGGTAAAAAGCTGAAAATTTTTCCTCTAAGATCAGGAACAAGACAAGGATGCCCACTCTCACCACTTGTATTTAACAAAATACTTGAAGTCCTAGCCTAAGCAATTAGGCTGGAAATAGGGAGGGGAAAAAAGCATTCAAATTGGAAAGGAAAAAGCAAAACTGTCACTATTTGTAGATAACCGGATACTACTATAGAAAACCTTAAAGATTCCACTAAAAATGTTACAATAAACAAATTCAGTAAAATTACAGGATATAAAATCAATATTCCAGAATTTGTGTTTCTATAAACTAATAATCTATCAGAAAAAGAAATTAAGAAAACAATCCCATATACAATTGCATGATAAAGAATAAAATACCTGGGAATAAAATTTAACCACTATGGTGAAAGACCTGTACCCTGAAAGTTAAGACATTAATGGAAGAAATTGAAGAAGTCACAAATAAATAGAAAAATACTGAATTAACTTGGATTGGTAGAATACTGTTAAAATGTCAGTACTGCTCAAAGCAATGTAAAGATTCAGTACAATCCTTATACAAGTTCCAATGGCATTTTTTACAGAAATAGAACAATCCTAAAATTTGTATGGAACCACAAAAGCCCCTGAATAGACAAACTAATCTTGAAAAAGAACACAGTTCTTTTGTTTATCCAATTATCCCTGATTTTGAACTATACTACAAAAATATAGTAAGCAATGCTGTATGATATGTGCATAAAAAACAGACACAAACCAATAGAACAGAATACAGAGCCCAGAAAGAAACTCATTCATATATGGTCATTTAATTTATAACAAAAGGAAGCAAAAATATACAATGGGGTAAAGACAGTCTCTTCTATAACTGATGTTGGGAAAACTGGATAGCCACATGCAAAAGAAAGAAATTGGACTACTATCTAAACCATCACAATTCCATTAAGTAAAATGGATTACAAATGTGAACCAAACGCCTGAAACAATATAATACTTCAAAGAAAACGTAGGTGGTAAGCTAGTTGGCATCATTCTTGGTGATCATTTTTTTGGATCTGACACCAAAAACAGGAAAAAAAAAACAATATAAACAAGTCAAACTAAAAAGCTTCTGCACATTGAAGGGTACCATTAACAAAATGAAAAGACAACCTACTGAATAGGAGAAAGCATTTGCAAACCATTTATCTGATAGGGAGTTAATATCCAAAATATATAAATAGCTCATTCAACTGAGTAACAAAAAACAATCCAATTTAAAAACGGGCAGAGAATCTGAATGGACATATTTTCAAAGAAGACATACAGCCACAGGTCATGAAAAGATGCTCTATATCACTAATCATCAGGGACGTGCAAATCAAAACCACAATGAGATGTCACCTCACATCTGTTAGAATGGCTATTATAAAAGATAAGAAGTTACAAGTGTTCCTGGGGATGTGGAGAAGAGGGAATCCTGGTGCACTGTTGGTGGAAATGGAAATTAGTACAGTTGCTGTGGAAAATAGTTTGGAGGGTCTCAAAATATTAAAAATGGAACTACTATATGATCCAGCAATCCATTTCTGGGTATTTATCTAAGGAAAATAAAAACACTAACTCAAAAAAATAAATCTACTCTCGCATTTATTGTAGCATTATTTACAATGGCCAAGATATGAGAGCAATCTAGTTGTTCATTGGTAAATGAATAAAGGAAATATGAAATACACACATCAGTATTATTCAGTCACAAAAAGAACGAAATCTTTTCATTTGCAAAAAAAATGGGTGGATCTTATGGATCTTGAGGGCATTAATTAAAATAAGTAGTCAGGAGAAGACGAGTACCATATGATCTCACTTATATGTGAAATCTAAAAAAAAAAAAAGTAAATACAGAGAAAAGATTGGTGGTTGCCAGAGGCAAGGCGTAAACGAGTGAAGTAGGTATATGGGGTCAACAGGTACAAATTTCCAACTACAAAATAAATAAGTCATGGGGATAGAATGTATAGTGTGGTGACTGTAGTTAATAATACTTTATTGCATATTTGAAAGTTGCTAAGGGAGTAGATCAAAAAGTTTTCATCACAAGAAAAAAAATGTGTAATTATGGGTGGTGATGGATGTTAACTAGCCTTATCGTGACCATTGTGAAATATATTCAAATATCAAATGATTATGTTGTATACCTGGAACTACTAAAATGTCATATTCTATTATACCTCAATAAAGAACTCATCTATAAACTATTTTTATATAAGTACAAAATGCTACAATTTTAACATCCATCAGATAATATATAGGTTTTCAATAAAATGAACAAAGAAATTGTATTTATATTTTTCACTTGCTAATTAATAATGAGATTTACTATGGTTTCACTCATTTATGGAACATAAGAAATAGCAGGGAGAGCTGTAGGAGAAGGAAGGGAAGAATGAAGGGGGGGATAAACAGAACGGGGAATGAACCATGAGAGACTATGGACTCTGGGAAACAAACTGAGGGCTTCAGAGAGGAGAGGGGTGGGAGAATGGGATAGGCCAGTGATGGGTCTTAAGGAGGGCATGTATGGCATGGAGCACTGGGTGTTATACGCAAGTAATGAATCATGGAACATTACATCAAAAACTAGGTATGTACTGTATGGTGACTAACATAATAAAAAATTTTAAAAAAATGAGATTTACAATTGAGATTTGAACTTTTTTATACAAAACATTTAAGCGCTTATTTCTTTTGTTACTTCATACTTTTATAAAGCAATATTCTCTTTTTAATATGAAAAAGTGATTTATATATGAAGGGCAGTCAGTATTTTCCAACTCTATTTCAAAGACTCATTTACAATTTGTTGACTTTTTATTTTTTAAAGATTTATTTAAGAAAGAGAGAGAGACAGAGAGTGAGGAAGAGGGGCAGACAGAAAGGGAGAGAGAGTCCTAAATAGACTCCTCACTGAGCTTAAAGCCCTATGGGGGGCTCTATCTCACGACCCTGAGTTCACGACCTGAGCCAAAACCAAAAGTTGAACACTTTACCAACTGCACCCCCCAGGCACCCTGTCTTTTAATAACAATCAAAATTTGATACACTTTCTATGTTAAAGTGAAATTTATAATGCAGTCAATTTCAGTGTTAGCCTACATGTTCTATAGTTTTAATGAAATGTTTAGAAAGGCCTGTTTCTATGAGTACATAAATATTTGCTTATGTTTTATTCTAATACTTTATTACTTCATTTTATCTTTCTGGCATTAATTTTGATTTGTGATAAAGTTGTTTTAACTTAACTTATCCTAAGATGTTTTATTTTTCTCCAACACCAGTGAATAAGCCATTAATTTTCTACTATTGCACTAATATACAAATTGTTTACCGTTTTTCTATGATAAATCAATTAGCAAATACCATTGGCAAATGGGAGAATGATATCAATATAATGTAGGAAACTCATTGCTTCATGTATTACATGAATTTTTCAGCCCATTAATGTTCTATGATATCAAATAGTAGGAGCTGAACATAATACAGTTAAATATATTATGTCACAGAGGAATGCCCATTAACATTACCTACTGTCCGTGTCCTTCATTTTGTCTCAATTTGGCCATTGTTCTGCCTTGCCGTTATAGTTCATTCCAATTGTTTTGTATTTTTTTCTTATCTTCACAAATTAGCAGACTTAACCCTTATACACAAATTCAGTTTTATCTGCTTGAAACACTTATGTGAAACACTCATTTTTTTTAAAAGATTTTATTTATTTATTTGACAGAGAGAGAGCACAAGTAGGCAGAGCTGCAGGCAGAGGGAGAGGGAGAAGCAGACTCCCCGCTGAGCAGGGAGCCTGATGCAGGGCTCTATCCCAGGACCCGGCGATCATGACCTGGTTAAGTAAATGCTTAACCAACTGAGCCACCCAGGTGCTCCGTCCTCACTGCTCTTGAAGCCCACAGTGAAGGTTATAGACATGTGAGACTTAGACAGCCACACAAAAATCTCTGTCCAAACTCAGCATCAAGACTCCTGAGAGATGGTGGTAGTATCAGTGCTACGGAAACTGTGAGCTCTAGTTTACAACTATGAGGTTATATGCTCCAGGGATATTTCATGATTTCCAATCCTTTCCAACAATTTTGGAAGCACCAAATGTCTTATATTATTATAGTTTTATTGTCTCAAATATCTAGAACGATACCTTTTGCTGCACTATTTCCAACAATTATATACTACTCATTATGAGTCACTTTACTCACCAAAGCGTATGGGAAAACAACAACAAACAAACAACAACAACAAAAACCTTGGGTAAATGGGTAAAGTCCACAATACAGGAAAATAAAGTATACATCTGTTAGCTCAAAATAGAAAAGGTTAGTTGGCAATGTAATCACTGTTTTGCAACACGTGACCAAATACTTATAACGACAATAGTAGTGATGGTCACTGAGTAAGATAACATCATGCACTGAAAGTGAGAGAGATTCCATGAGATATCTTTTTAAAAATCTCAAGTTACTGACTAAGGGACAAAAGCCTGAGTGGCTAATGATATAGCTATAAAATCTGGGTCCCTAAAGAGCTTCAAGAATAAAAAATTCCCAACAATCTGCCCTTAATTATTAGAATAGCCTGAAGGGAGGGTACGGTTTGGGATCCCTGAAATTTTTTCAATGTCTGTTGTCCAAGCATAAGGAGGATAAAATTTATACTTGAAATAGAAAGTGCATGTACTCCTTTCTGACATATTTGTCATTCTTACCTGAAAAAGATTGGTGATGTTAGTAAGATACTTGGTTTCTGTTACAGTATAGATATTATAGTCCAAAAGTCTTCTAAAGGGAAATACCTAGGAAATAAATTTAAATCTCTAAAGAAAAGTATTCAAAAATTCAGGCAGCCAGTATTTTGAAGGCGCTTATTATCTTATTTCAGTAATGATTGTTGATTATGGTAATTGATCATTTCAATAATTTCTTATATAGATAATTGGTAAGAGTAATTTAAGTACACTCCTATTTTAAATATCCTTAATTAGTAAAGCACATTTAAATAAATTACCATATTATTGAAGGTCACACATAAGTATGGTTCACCAAAATTTTATAAAGTGATAGCAAATTATATTCTGTGAAATTTATCTTTAAGAATAGCTCAGCAAAATATAAATCAGACATTTTAGGAGTAAACAATTTGTATAATAGAGCACATTTCTCAGTGTTACAACCAAAATTAAGCATATTTGGCCATCAAATTTTTTATATTCTACTATTGGCCAAAGATTGGTCACTTTACACAGAAAAAGCAGAAATTTTTTCTTTGTTTAGCAATAAGATGTTGGAAAGAATAGAATGATGGACAAACAAATGAACAAACAGCACTTCTTTGTCTACTCAATCACCTAAGTTAGCCAAGCTGATAAACTGGGAAACACATTTTTATTATATGGTATACACTTGAAGAAAGGAAGGCAGGGAGAAATGGTAAGATGGAGAAAAAGTTTATTATACATGGACTATACTTAAGTCACTTTATAAGAGTAGGTATAGGACGTAACAAATATAACTAATATAAAGTACATACACAGTTAACTAATAATTGACAAAGAAGCCAATAACACTCAATGGGGAAAGAATAGTCTCTTCAACAGAATGCTAAAATCCTAGACAAGTACACAAAGAAAAATCAAATTGAATCACTATCTGACACCGCTCACAAAAATTAGCTCAAAATGAATTAAAATCCCAAACGTAACACCTGATATAAAACTCCTAGAAGAAAACAGAGGAGAAGCTCTTTGACATTGGTCTTAATTTTTTTATTGTGACACCAAAAGCACACACAAATCGAAAACAAATAAAACTACATCAAATGAAAATGCCTCTCCAAGGCAAAAGTGTGTCATTCAAAGCTGTTGTTTCCTTGTTGATTTTCTGCTTAAATGATCCATCCATTGCTATTAAGTGGGGTGTTAATGTCCCCTAATATTATTGTATTATTATCAGTGAGTTCCTTTATGTTTGTTATTGTTTTATATGTTTGGGTGCTCCCAAGTTGAGGACATAAATATTTACAATAGTTAGATCTTCTTGTTGGATAGACCCCTTTATATAGGGCCCTTCTTCATCTCTTGTTACAGTCTTTGGTTTAAAATCTAGAATGTCTGATATAAGTATAGCTACCCTGGCTTTCTTTAGATGTCCATTAGCATGATACATGGTTCTCCATCCCCTTACTTTCAAACTGCATTCTTTAGGTCTAAAATGAATCTCTTGTAGGCAGCGTATAGATGGGTCTTGTGGTGTTTGTTTGTTTTTTGGTTTTGGTTTTTTTTTAATCCATCTGTCTTTGGATTGGAGCGTTTAGTTCACTTACATTCAAAGTGATTATTGATAGATAAGAATTTAGTGTCATTGTTTTACTGGTTAAGTGGTTATTTCTGGAGATTTTTTTTAGGTTCCTTTTTTGTCTTTTTCACTTCTGGTCCTTCCCACTCAAAAGAGTCCCCTTTATTATTTCTTGCATAGCTGGTTTAGTGGTCACAAACTCCTGCTTTGTCTGGGAAACTCATTATCTCTCCTTCCACTCTGAATGACAGCCTTGCTGGATACAGCATTCTTGGCTACAGATTTTTCCTATTCAGCACGATGAATATATCATGCCACTCCCTTCTGGCCTGCCATGTTTTTGTGGAGAGATCTGCTGCTATCTTTGTCTTCCCTTGTAAGGTAGGGATTTCCTTTCCCTTGATGCTTTTAGGATTTTTTTCCTTATCTCTATATTTTGCAAATTTTACAACTTGTCTTGGTGTTGGCCAGCTTTTGTTGATGTTTAAGATTTTATTTATTTGACAGAGAGAGACAGCCAGTGAGAGAGGGAACACAAGCAGGGGGAGTGGGAGAGGAAGCAGCAGGCTCCTAGCGGAGGAGCCTGATGTGGGGCTCGATCCCAGAACGCTGGGATCATGCCCTGAGCCAAAGGCAGAAGTTTAACGACTGCGCTACCCAGGCGCCCCATGTTGACTGATTTCTTGTAGCCTAGGGTCTTGAAATATATTCTCTAGGCCATGGCTGGGGCAAATTGGCAGGTGTAGTTCTTCCAATGGAGCCTTTAAGATATTTTTTCAAAAATTGGTTTTGAGCTTCTGCACAGCCAAGGAAACAGTCAAAAAAACTAAGAGGCAGCCCACGGAATGGGAGAATATATTTGCAAAGGACACTACAGATAAAGGACTGGTATCCAAGATCTACAAAGAACTTCTCAAACTCAATACACGAGAAACAAATAAACAAATCA
>NC_048237.1:6805297-6898134 GCF_002007445.2 Ailuropoda melanoleuca
TTACGCCAGTTAGAATGGCAAAAATTGACAAGGCAAGGAACAACAATTGTTGGAGAGGATGTGGAGAAAGGGGATCCCTCCTACATTGTTGGTGGGAATGCAAGTTGGTACAGCCACTCTGGAAAACAGTGTGGAGGTCCCTTAAAAAGTTAAAAATTGAGCTACCCTATGACCCAGCCATTGCACTACTGGGTATTTACCCCAAAGATACAGACGTAGTGAAGAGAAGGGCCATATGCACCCCAATGTTCATAGCAGCATTATCCACAATAGCTAAATCGTGGAAGGAGCCGAGATGCCCTTCAACAGATGACTGGATTAAGAAGCTGTGGTCCATATAGACAATGGAATATTACTCAGCTATAAGAAAGAACGAATTCTCAACATTTGCAGCAACATGGACGGCACTGGAGCAGATAATGCTAAGTGAAATAAGTCAAGCAGAGATAGACAATATCATATGATTTCTCTCATCTATGGAACATAAGAACTAGGATGATTGGTAGGGGAAGAAAGGGATAAAGAAGGGGGGGTAATCAGAAGGGGGAATGAAACATGAGAGACTATGGACTATGAGAAACAAACTGAAGACTTCAGAGGGGAGGGGGGTGGGGGAATGGGATAGGCTAGTGATGGGTGGTAAGGAGGGCACGTATTGCATGGTGCACTGGGAGTTATATGCAACTAATGGAGCATCGAACTTTACATCGGAATCCGGGGATGTACTGTATGGTGACTAACATAATATAATAAAAAATCATTTAAAAAAATTGGTTTTGAGCTAAGTCTAGTATACGCACGATTCTAAGTTTTCTGTCTGCCAACTAATAGTGAACCTGTTTTTGTAACTAAAATGCCACGTTTTCATCTATTTGTTCAACAACGTGTATCGAGCCTCTACCAAATGCTAAGAATACTCCTGCCTGAACAGCACAACCTATAAATGCTTCCTAAAGCTTCCTACCATTGCTAGACATTCCCCCTCTCTCAGATTTCCTGCCCCACAGCTGCCCTACCTCTGTCATGATTAGGTATATTTCAATGATGGAATCTAAATGTTCTCATTTTTCATCTCCCTGCATTTATATCTGTTTCTACCTCATTCCCTATTATTGAAGAAATCTCCATCTTTTGAGGATCAAGCTCCCACCTGCTCTTGCCTTCCTCGGGCTTTGCATCCCTTTCTTAACTGTACCATCGAACTCTTCCTCTGCCGCGCCTTTCCCATGAGCAACAAATGTGTATCTTTACTATTCAAGAAGAATCCTCCTAGCGTCTCATATTCCCTCCAGATATCCCCTTTTTCTATTCCCTTCTATTTCCTTCTACAGAAGGGCTTTTCAAGAATTGTTTGACCTGCTGTCTCCGCTACCTCGCATCACATTTGCTCCTCCTTCCACTCCAGTTGGGGCTGTGTCTCCCTGCAAGTTATTCCAGGGTTACCAATGATGTCTATGCTGTTAAAATCTTAAAAAAAAAAAAAAAGAATAGAAAAGAAGCTTTATTTATTTATGTGGCAGAGAGACAACCAGCGAGAGAGGGAACACAAGCAGGGGGAGTGGGAGAGGAAGAAGCAGGCTTCCAGCAGAGGAGCCTGATGTGGGGCTCGATCCCAGAATGCCGGGATCATGCCCTGAGCCAAAGGCAGACGCTCAATGACTGCGCCACCCAGGCACCCCTAGCTTTTGTTGATTTTGTTAGGAATTCTCTGTCCTCCTGGATTTGGATGTCTGTTTTTTTTCCCCAGATTAGGGAAATTTTCAGCTCTAATTTCCTCAAATAAACCTTCTGTCTGCTTTTCCTTCTCTTCCTCTGATACTCCTATGATACAAATGTTATTATCTTTGCGGAGTTACTGGGTTCCCTAAGTCTACATATGTTATCCAATATTTTTCTTTCCCTCTTTAACTTCATTATGTTCTATAACTTTATTTTCGATATTACTTATTCATTCCTCTTCTTTCATCCTTGTGGTCATTACAATCAGTCGGTTTCACATCTCAGTTATAGCATTTTTTATTTCAGTTTGACTAGTGTTTAGGTCTTTTATCTCTGTGGTTAAGGGACTCCACCATGCTGTCTTCTATGGTTTTCTGAAGCCCAGCTAATATTATGATTGTTTAATTTCTGGATCAGACATATTACTTATATCTATTTCGATTAGATCCCTAGCTGTGAACCTCTCTTGTTCTTTCTTTTGGGATGAATTTCTCCATCTTGTTATTTTGTCTAGGTCTTTGTCTTCTGTGTCTTAGGAAAGCCTGTTAAGTTTCCTGCTCCCAAGAGCTTTATTAAGAAGAGGTCATATAGTGTCTAGGGCCTGGCATTTCAGGAAGTGTTTCTGGTGTATGCTGTGTACACTCTGCCGGTCTGTTTTGGCTGCTCTTTCCCTCAGGTCAGTTCTCTGCAGAGTTTCTCCTTGCCTGCAGTGGAAAGTGTTTCGACCTTGTCCAGAATGTGACAAGTTTTAACCAGGTGTGCTTTGGCCTGCTTGTTAGAAGAAGCCTGATACTATTTCCACTAGAGCTGAAGCTTTGAAGTATCCTATGGTCACTAGACTTGGTGCGTGTGGGGAGTCTATGCTGGTCTTCTGGGGGAGGGACCCACCACTCTGGCTCTCAGGCACACTTGCTCTAGTGAAGACGTACCTTCAGAGCACCATGGGGTGGGGCCTGGTGTCAGCTGCTCAGACCTCCACTTCCGGCACTTCACTGCTCACTGTAGTCAGTCCATGCTGAAGGTGGAGAGAAAAATGGTGCCGGCCCTCTCCCTCATCCCCTGAGGAGGGAGTTTGTGCCCACCCCATCAGTAATATTTCTAAATGGTAGCAATGAGCATTTTGAGATGACTTTAAATGATAATTTATAACATAAAATTTCAACATACTTCAGTGACTAACAAAATATGTGAAAGACTTGTATATTTAAAGTCCTAAATCATTGTTGAGAAAAATCAAAGAGAACCTAAATAGAGAGAATCTAAATATTCAATGTTGTTAAGTTGCCCATTCTCCCCATTCTGAGCAACAAATTTAACACAATTCTGATCGAAATAACAGCAAACATTTTGTAAATATTGACACTATTTGCAAAGTTTATATGGAAATGTGAAGGACTAGAATAGCCCAAACACTTTTGAACAAGAAGAGAGTTGGCAGACTTGAATGCTCTGATTTTACTATGGTAATCAAGATTGAGTTACTGGCATGAGTATAAATGTTTAGATAACTGGAACAGAATAAACTACTCCAGAAGTAGGTCCATAAATTCATGATCAAATAGTGTTGTCAAATATGTAAATTTATGGAGAAACAAAGAAAGATAGTATTTTTCAAAGAATTGTGCTGTAACGGATAATCAAATGGGAAAGAATGAGTCTCGATCTCACACTGTATACAAAAATTAACTTCAAATGGATCTTAAACATGAATGCATTTTTTCTTCAGTAAAAAAAAAAATTCTGGGATCTCAATAAAATGGCATGCTACTCAGCCAGAAAAAGGAATGAACTGATACGTGCAACAGTGTATGGTTTTATGCCGAGTGAAAAAAGGGAAATGCAACAGATTACATACTCTGTAGTTCCATTTATTTGATATTTTATAGAAAACATATTTGTAAGGGAGAAAAAGAGATCAAAGCTTCTCCGGGATTATGATTTGTGAGAGAGTATTGACTCTAAAGTGACATGAGTGTGTTTTTTGATTTAATAAATCTATTCCATATTTCCATTCTGAAGATGGTTTCACAATTGTGTATATTTATCAAAACTAATTGAAATTGTACACCTTGAAAGGATGCATTTGTTGTACATGAAATATACCTCAAAAAATCTGACTTTTAAAAAGCAATAAGAATATATGTATTTGCCATTAGTAAGGATGAATGTTTTTATTAGAATTAGAAAGAGACATATGTATTAAAATGGTTCTACAAAAACTTTTTAATTCCCTAGGCTTTTTTTAAAATATCAAATTATAGCTGTATTTAAAAGGAAACCTCAAAATTTCCTCACATGTATATATTCCAACCACCAAATTGACCAAAATTGGTAATGTTTTGGCATGAGTTTGGTTTATAGTCTAGGTATAGGAACTAAAAACACTATTTTCAAACATCTTATTTTTTAATGCCTGTATCTTATGATTGAAGTTATTTTTTTTAAGTTTTCAAGAAAGAGATTATATCTGCAACTGATTTATTTATTGTGATATTATAAAAAACCTAATTCCTTTTAAATGTAATACCTTTTGAAATGAAGAGATTTATCATTATAAGGATCAGTTTCTTTTTACAATATGAGGTTTTTTTTAAAGTAAAATTATGAGGGGCTATATCTTGTTTCTATATCAGAAGAAAGAATTTACCCTCAAGTTTTAGCTCAAATCATCCAATTAATATCAATAAATGATCAAGAAGCATAGAGATGATATATTCTTAGATAACAATCATTTATATTATTTTGGAGAGGTAGCAACTCAATAATGGGATTTACAAATTGGAGCAGTATTTCCTCAACACGAAGGCTTACATTATAAAAAGAAATACAGTACACAATGTTAAAATGTTAAGCATCTTCATAGGTTATAAATTATTCTTAGATTCATATATTATGTTTCTAACTAAAATATTCCAGCTATTTTGAAAGAACAAATCATTAAAGTCTATATATAACTTACAAATCTTTTGAAAGAATAAATGAAGTGCTAGATATTGTTAAAAATACAATTTAGAGTTTCAAAAAACTGTAACGACATTTAATGAAAAAATAAAGGAAGGCAATAGTTAGCTTGGTAGCCTCCAAGGAAATCAGTGGTACTGATAACTAAATAATTAGAATTGGGATTTTGTGAACATCTTTATTAACCTTATATTAATTTGCAAAGTGAGGATAAAAAAATAGAGAAAGCCTGATTCCCAGAAGTTACATTGAACAATGCACAAAATAAACAGGAATCATAATAAAAGTGATGCTCATAAAATGTACAAAATGAAACTTTATGGTTTCTCATAATCAAACTAAAATGGGATTTTTTTTAACAGAATAGTGTATCTTGTAAATTTCTCCTTTGTAAGTTGATCAGATTGCTCAATATAATAATAGTAGATACGGTGAGAGAAAAATACATGTATGGGTGCATATGTATAACTTCATACATAAATATCTATGTCAAAATATATACACAATGTCTCTAGGACCATGATAAATCTCTAAACTAACTTATTGCTATTCATGTCTCTCAGGAATGTGAATGATGAATGAAAGTAGCATACATGTTTTAAATAAAGCCACATGGTCATTATGTAGCTACAGGTTTGCAAAAATAATTAATGTAGTTGGAATGAAAAGGCATAATAAAATTTCTAGAGAATTTAGAGGGACATTATCATGTATTTCATGGAAGTTATTTTTTCTTGTGTTACTTATGGTTAATTTCTTTGCTGTCCATAAATAGAGAGATGAACACTAGAATATACATTCAACAGAATCACCTACCACTACCTACCACTACTAATTCTGTAGTCAGTGTGAAGGAATCTAAATGTTTCCCTAAATGTGCAGCCTCACGAAGAGTAGCTGTTATTACCACTGCTTTCCTCATGTATTTATGAGATAATTTTTTCAAAAGTAATTCCAAAAATATAATTGGAAATAAGAAATTAATCTGGTCAATTATCAACTAAAATATATCCAGTCAACACTACCAACCACAAATCAGGATTTCAGGATCATTAATACCACATTTACTAAAAATATTATAGTTTCGGGGCGCCTGGGTGGCACAGCGGTTAAGCGTCTGCCTTCGGCTCAGGGCGTGATCCCGGCGTTATGGGATCGAGCCCCACATCAGGCTCCTCTGCTATGAGCCTGCTTCTTCCTCTCCCACTCCCCCTGCTTGTGTTCCCTCTCTCACTGGCTGTCTCTATCTCTGTCGAATAAATAAATAAAATCTTTAAAAAAAAAAAAAAAAAATATTATAGTTTCCAACGTACTGTACCCTATAGATAACTTGTCAACTTCATTTACATCAAGGCTTTCTGAAACAATGAGTATTTCTGTTTTTACTCATCTTATACCATGGACAGAAAAAATGATGGCAAAATTCAAGGCTGATGGAATCAGTGTATTGTCATTATCACAATGTATATTTTGAAACACTTTAAGTTTCATGAACCATTTTTTTAAATGCTTCATATGCATTATCCCTTTTAACCCTCAAAACCTATGCAATGGGAAATATTATTCATCACATTTCACAAATAAACAGGTATGTTAAGTCACTTGTTGGAAGTTAACAACAGGTCTAGAATATCTTGTCATCTCTTAGTCCCAAACCTGTGTTACTAATGACTGTGCATGTTAATAGTGAAAGAGGCCTTAGATATTATTTTACCATTTTATAAAGAAGTTGAATCCCCGATGTTTTATAACTTGTCTAAAGTTAAGTAAAAAGAGAACTAAATTAGATTCTAAATTAAGTGATTTTTTAGTCTATAGCTATTTCTTACATAATGGTCTATTTTGAGTACATTTTGTCATCAAGGTATTTTTATCTAAAAAAGTAAATTAAAAGAAACATTATTTAGAAATCGGGTAGACTAATTAAAATCTACTCATTTTCCCCTTAAAGTAAAAAAAGGTAAATTCATTACTCTCAAATTTATTCACTCATTCTCCCAAATTAAATTTATGCTTCTGGGAAAAATTGTCATTTATATTTAATCCAAATGAAACTATGAAAAGGAGGACATTTAGAAGATAAATACCAGCATTTCCACAATTGGACTATATAGTCCAAAATCTGTGGAATCTCAAAGTATTTACCATTCTGCCCTTTTCACAAAATAAAGACAAAATTAAAATAAGGCAATACTCTAAGAACTTTATATATATATTTTAATCTCCATACTACTTTAAGGCATAGAATTTATCTTCATTTACAGATAAGGAAGCTGAATTTTAGAGAAGGTTAAGTCACATACCAAAATCATATAGCTAAAACAGAAGAAACAACTGTCAACCCCCAAATCCACTTCCTTTTTAAATTCTTTACCATATAATCAACATTCTTTCTTACCGCAGGAAGAGTGGTACAAAGGAATAATGTATTTTTGTAATAGAGACATAACATTTCACCTTTTAAAAGGGTATTGGTTAAACTACCAAGGGAATGAATATTTAATTATGAAAACATAGCTTAATTATGTTATCTCATTAATGAGTTCCAAAAGGTCAGTAAGGTGTTTCTGAATGCTACCACCAAGAGACACCTCAAATCAGAATACTGATCACAATTTAATAAATGTGAAAACTCAAAATGTACATTAATATAAATATGCTTTAAACCTTCAGAGTTCTCTGCCATGTCAATACAGTGAATTAAAAATTTAGGTTTTTGATACTCTACTGTCTCATGCGGTATGACTATATTCAATAAAGTGGTTTAATTATCAACAGAACCACGTCTTCTACATGGGGCTTAGAGAATCAGTCTCATTATCACAGTTTCCCTGATTTCACCACGAACACACACAAAAAAGGACAATTTCCTTAAATGATCACTCACTCTATTAATGCTGTTATGACAACTTTGACTGTTTACAAAATACATAATTTATCCTCAAAATCAACACTTTTAAAACATTCAAATAAAAGACTTTTTTTTTAATTAAAAAAAGGAAATTTCAAAAATAGTGAGAAGACAGATGATTGTTAGATTAAAGGTACTATACAGTTTTGGGAAGGCAACTACTTTGAAACCGTCAATATACAGATGTGTAATTTCTGATATTTACTTTTTAAAATCTAGTACTTTTATGTCATAAATCAGGCATTCAAGGTATTTACAATCAATTTTTTAATGTCTTAATTGTCTAGTAAGCTTAATACTGACTCCTGGAAAGATCTAGTAATAGTCTGGTTATTCTTGGTTTGTTCCCCCAGATTCATTCCCTACCTTTCTCTGCCTCTTCCAAGACCAGGAGGATTGTATCACCCATATTAAGTTTTTCATTAGGTTCTATGGATGCAAGTCACCAGCTGAAAATCAGACTAGGTAGAAGCCAGTGGTTGGCATATTTTTCTGCATACCCCTGCTCTGCCCCATCAGATCTCTGGAAGTATCTAAGTTTCCAGTTGAGCAGACCCACCGTACCTCTAACTGCCACACTGCTCTAGTTATTTCATTGCCTCCCCTTTGTCCCTTCAACCCTATGGGTAGAAACTGCCTCCCACTGTTGCTAACCTTTGGATGCCTCACCATCCCTTTCTAGTTCTCTTAATGTGTTTCAGCCACTATAGATCACCTTCAGTTTAACCTGAGTGTGTCATCTGTTTCTAGTGCAGGGTTCATATGTAAGATTACACAAAATATACAAATTTATATATATTATTTATGTATGTTATATTTAATATAAATATAACCATATAAATTATATATATAATTCTTTTGTAACACAACTTCCTAGGTATATAGACATGAAAAAAAAAAAAACATAGAATGCCTTTTCTCATGGAATTTACATTCTGATTGACAATCACCAAACTTATAGTATGCAGGATGGTGAGAGTACACAGGAGATATATAATATAAGGAAGGGGCATAGGAAATATCAGAGGTTGGATATTGCAATGTTATATGGGCTGTCCAGTAATAGCCTCACTGAGAATTTGGCAGTTGAGAAAAAAATTTAAAGGGAGATGTGCAGATATCTGGAATAAGAACATTTTAAGAGTACAGGCTTTCTTTAGTATTTCTTGTAAGGCAAATTTGTGTGTAACAAATTCTCTCAATCTTTGTTTAACTGAGAATGTATTTTATCTTCATTTCTGAAGGATAGCTTTACTATATATAGAATTCTGGAATGGTATTTTTTCAGCAATTTGAATTTATTGCCCCACTGACCTTAAGCCTTCATTATTTCTGAAAAGTTGTTTTCTTTTGCAGCTTTCAAGATTTTCTCTCTTTCCTCTAACAGTTGAGTTTGATGTCCTATATGTGGATCTCTTTATTTTTATTCTTTGTTTTACTTTTTGCATCTGTAGATTGTTTTTTAATCAAAATTGGGACATTTGCAACCATTATGTCCTTGAATAGTTTTTTTATCCCTTTGCTCTCTTTTTTTTGGATTCCTAATGCATGTGTGTTGGCCATATTTCATGGTCTCTGAGGCTTGTTCATTTTTCTTTTTCTATTCACTATTTAGATAATTATTACTGATTTCTCTTCAATTTATTTCATATTCTGCCTCAAATATGCTGTTTAAACTCATCTGAATTTATTTCATTTGTTCTATTTTCACATACAAAACTGTCATTTTTTTCAATGCTTTCAATCTCTTCATCGAAATTTTCTTCGTGTTCAGTGTCATCATGCTTTACTATAAATGTGGTTTCCTTTACATCACTGAATATATAATAGCTTCTTTGGAAGTCTGGGCCAATTCAAAGACCATATATGCTGACTACTTTTTTTTCTGACTACGGATCATCCTTTCATATTTATTTTCGTGTCTTATAATTTTTTGTTTTAAAGTGGACATTTTAGTTAATATACTTTAGCAGCTCTGCATTCTTACTTCTTTCAAGGATTGTTTTTGCTGCTTTTTGTTTGCTGCTTTAGAAATGTGTCAGGACTGATTTGGCTGAGTCCATCTCCTCTGCAGTGATTGGCCACTGATGTCTCCACTTTAAGTCTGGATTCCTAGAATTTGTCCCTCTGTATGTAAAGCTTCAGAGTCCGCAAATGACTGGTTGAGTTGTCGTTCTTAAATATCTCAAGCCAATAGAGTTCCTACTATTTGCTGATGGATCTCTGTTTAGACTGTGTGCAGTTCCTGTGCCTGTGTGTGCAGCCACTTGGTCAGCTAAAGATATATGGACAGCTTTGGTCCTCTCCTTTCTTCCCTGCACATGCATACAGAAGGTAGTCATGTATGCGTAGAAAGTTTATCATGACCTATAAAGCTGTCATATACCTAGGGTATCCCTATTAAATACCTGGTTAGTCTGATGGTTTACTGCTTGTCTCAAATAATAATGCAACCTCAGTCCAGCATAACCTCTGGCCTTCCTTATTTGCTTGCCACTGAGATTTCTACCTTTTCTGACAAAGTCACCAGGCATGGCCTTTTCAGTTTTTTTGCCCTTAGTTCCAAATTGAGATCCTTTTAGCAATAAATTTGTCTCACCCTGATAGAATTACCATCCTACCACCTGGTAAGAAAGTCACAGACACTCATTGTTCTTACCTGGAGATCAGTTTTTCATAAATGCATGTTTCTAAATTTCTTGTTGACTTTGGTCAATCTCCAGAGACCCAAAATGACTCTTTCTGGACAATTTTGTCCAGCTTTTTCATTATCTGTGGAGAGTATTTTCCAAGCTCCTCGCTACACCTTACCAGAATCCTACCTCCCAATAAAGGGTTTTGACTAGGGGATGACATGACCTGGCCTGTGTTTTAAATAATTGCTATGGATATTTTTATCTTAAGTGAGAAAAAGAAAAAAAAAAGTCAGTTAGTCGAGAACCTATTACAGTAATCCAAACAACATTGCTGATTTACACAAAAGTAACAGTAGTGAACATTGAGAGATGTGGTATCTAAAGAGTTTGCTGATGGATGGCTATGCAGTAAAAGAGAAAGACTCAAAGGATAATTCTAAGACTTATGCCCACACATTAAGAATGAGTTTTCATTTACTATAATGGAAGAATCTGCAAGGGGGTAAACTTGAGGGATATTTATGACTATCAGCACATCAGTTTAGAGCCTATAAGGGTTTTTTAGAGAGGGTGGAGTGTAGGGGAAGAGGGAAAAGGAGAGAGAGAGAGAATCCCAAGCAGGCTCCACACCCAGCATGGAGCCCAATGCAGGGCTCAATTTCACAACCCTGAGATTATGACCTGAGCTGAAATCAAGAGTTAGATGCTTATCCAAGTAGCCATCCAGGCACCCCTTGGGCCTATAAAATTGTAATACTTATTTTACTTCTAGATATCAAGTCAATAGTTAACCATGCAAGTGTGGAATTTAGGGAGGAGGTCAAAGATGTAGATAAAAATATAGCATGCATATATTCTGAAATATAGAATATTTCTGAAATACAGAATACGGGTTGAATTTAAAACCATTGAATGAGATTATAAAAAAAAGAATACATCAAAAGAAGAGATTCAAAAGTTGATGTATGGGTCATACCAATGTTTAGAAGTCATGAAGATTAGGAAGAAAAATCAGTGGAGACTGGTAAGGATCATCCAAAAGGCAAATTCCTAATCTTGGCAAGTCTACTGGAATCCAAGTGAAAATGTTGATTTAAAGGAGAGAAGGATCAACTTTATCAAGTGTTCTATTAGATCAAGCAAGTTAAGGACTGAAAAACTCTTCGTTTAACAATGCAAAAGTTCTGGTGACCTTAACAACAGTCGTGAGGCAAGCAGTGCCTGGGTGGCTCAGTCATTTAAAAGTCCAACTCTTGATTTTGGCTCCGTCATGAGATTGAGCCCCGCATCAGGCTCTACCTGAGCCCGCTTGGGATTTTCTCTCCCTCTCCCTCTGCCCCTACCCCACCTCGTGCTCGCTCACTCTCTCCCCATCTTCCTCTATTAAAAAAACAAACAAACAAACAAACAAACAAAAAAACCAATTTTGAGGCAAAGCCTGATTAGAATTGTTTAGGAAGTAAATGGGAGAAGAATTGGAAATATAATTTGTGGGAATTTTTTTTTTCAGTTTTTCTGTTATTATAAGGGAAGAAAAGATGCAATAGGATGGACTGCAGTTGGAGTATTGGGTTACTAGGGAAATGTTTCTTGTTGCTTTTAAAGATGAGAGAAAATAATGGGTTTTATAGGGAATGACTGATTACTGTGGAGGAAAATAACAACTGAAGAAAGAGAACAAATATTTAGTGGAAAAATAATCAGTAGGGGGGTGAGATTTAGTGCACTAGTGAAGTTGTTCACTTGGACAAGGAGCAATGGAAATTAATCCATAGGGCAACATAGAATATATGGCCAAAGATGCACACAGGAGATGGATAGGGTGGTGAGGAACCAATCTTCTATTAGATTTTAGTAAAGTAAGAATTAAAGTCGTTGAGTGTGAGTAAAATCAGGCCAATATTGGAAATTTGAGGAAAAAGAGGATAAGTTAACGAGATACTCATCTAGGAGGATAAAAGAACAAATGAACAAGAAATCGAATGGTTTGAAAGGTAACTTTTAATGGTCCACTTGAAATTAAAATTTGCAAATCTGAAGTCAGACCAGAAGATATGATCATATGTTTTAACCCGGTCATGTTTAACTTTTCAGATGCAGTCACTGAGTAGTAGGCATAGTGTTTGATTTTCGGCATTTTGGCTTTGCTAAGAGAGAACTACAAAGCAAATGGTCAAGTTAGTGAATTATGTACATTGTAAATACCATGATTATCAGTGAAATTGAAGATAGAGAAGGCAAAGAGTGAGGCTCTGTGGGGGATCAAGAACAGGGCAAAGATGCTAGAATCAATAAATTATAGGTCCAGTGTGGTCACAGGAGTTTAGAAGCTGAAATGCTAGGAGTGAACTGAAAAGGCCAGAGGCGGAGGCCGGAGACTGGGATGGTTGGATTCAGATCACGTAGGGGTTGTAGGCACTGATAATGACCAGGAGCATCACCGTGGGCAGCTAAGGAAGGAGGGTAGAAAGGATCTTTGGAAGGAGCTAAAAGGAAAGCTATTTTAAAAGATCACCTAAGTGGACATCGAGATCAACAAAATTTGTGTCAAGAAGTATTGCAGACCACTTCACACACATTTGGATGGCTATAATTAAAAATAAAATAGTGGAAAATAACCAATGTTAGCAAGGATGTGGAGAAATTGGAATCGTGCGAGGAAATTGTGCATTGCTGGTGGGAATGTGAAGTGGTGGTGTCACTGTAGATTTGATACAGAGATTCCTCAAAAAATTAAAGATAGAACTACTGTATGATCCAGCAATTCCACTTCTAGGTATATACCCCAAAAAATAAAATCGAGGTTTTAAGCAATATTTGTACACCCATGTTCATAGTGGCATTATTCACAATGGCCAAAAGGTAGAATCATCTCAATTGTCCAATGATGAATGAATAACCAAAATGTGGTGTGCACACACAATGGAATATTACTGAGCCTTAAAAAGGAAAGAAATTTTGATACTTGCTACAGCATAGATGAACCTTGAAGACAGTATGCCAAGGGAAATAATCCAGATGCAAGAGTACAAATATTGCAGGATTCCACTTATATGAGGTACCTAGACTAGTAAAATTCACAGAGGCAGAAAGTAGAGTGGTTGCCGGGGCCTGAGAGAAGAGAATTGGGAGTTATTGTTAATGGGTACAGAATTTCAGTTTGGGAAGATGAAATCGCTCTAAAGCCAGCTTGGACGGTGGGGATGGTTGCACGACAATGTGCGTGTATTTCATGCCACTGAACGGTATATTTTAAAATAGTTAAAATGGTAGATTTTATGTTATATATCTTACCATAATAAATTGAACACACATACACTCAACAACAAAAAAAGACAGTATTGGAGAAAGCCTGACCAGAACCTAAAATTTTTGAGGAATAAGAAAAATTGAGCTTTTCTGTTATCAGAGGTACCTTTAAAAAATGGGGTTCTATACTAGATTAAGTTTAAAAACCTGGAAATTATAGAAACATAATTACATGAGCATAGCGTGAGAATTCTAAGAATTTGAAGAATTGCCTTACAGATCTTAATTTTCTTAAACTGAAAAAAATGTGATTTCCTGAGGGTGCTGAGAGGAAGTAATGGAATTTTTGGTAACAAACTTGAAAGTAGAGAAATTCTGCAGTTACTCTTTTTGAAGAATGTAGGAATGAGCTAACCGACAGATGTGTCTATTGCAATTTAGATCCTCCTGTTTGAGTTTAACAAGCTGTATTAGCACTAATCTACTGTGTGCTGTCATTTTTATTTAGCAGTACCAAACCCCATGCATTACGCAATATATGACAAATATATGAAGAAAATATAATCAATGACATGATGTTGTGCATCCTACATGTGTTCTCTTTCACCCACACCCACAATAGGCTGCACTTCATTTCCTTTACGTATTATTCTGGAAACTCACTTAACATAGTCTCTCTTTCCAGGGGTCCCTGAAGAGAGCATGACGATACTTAAGAGTTGCTTCTAGATATATTACTGCGCGTTAATTCAATAACACACACCTACGTACACCCACACATGCATACACATGTATGCACGTGTGCAAATTGCCTTGAGGAAGTACATTGCACGTGAAAGACACTCACCAAATATTGTGGGATGTATAATGAATGAATACCAAGGCAAAGGGGGAAACCAAGAAATGAGATCTTACAACTCTGGGTGCAGTTCTCTTTCCATTACACCCCATGATTTTCCCTAAGGCAATTATATAATTAACAATTAGGCAAAATAGATGCTGTCTAAACAGGTCTGAACATATTATGATACTAATTCCCCACAGAAAAAAAGTTTCAGTTATACTGTTACTTATACCAATATTTAAAATTAATTTACAGAAGTTTCCATAAATTACAAGCATATAATAGAGTTCAAATTCTTCATCTTAAAAATGAACAAGAAAATTTACACAACTAAAATTATATCAATTTAATTAAAAAATAGAGCTAAAAACTGTTTTCTGAATTTTGTTCTAAATTACATTTTCAACTGCAACTCTGTTTTCAATTCACACCTGACTGAATTCATAGTTCACATTACTTGTGACTATGGGGAACAAGTAAGAATCTTAAAATCATTTATGTTGAGGACAATTCTTCATTTTCATCCTTTGAGACTAATAAACAAAAAGGAAGGATAGTTTTGTAATAGAACCCCTACTGAATACTAATCTAATGAGCTAAAGTAAAATTAGCTCAGTGGCTGAATGTATCTATCTCTTTGCTAATCATTGTTTTGGTAAACTAAATAATTAGCATTTTTATCATATTAAAAGAGCCTTAATTATATTAGTCCATATTTTAAAGTATAGGGAAGAATATGGGATATGGTTTCAGAATTGAAGAGTAGGTTTGTACACTTGAGAATATTTTCCTTCCAAATAAGACATGAAACTCAGAGAAACCAGTAAACAAGATACATTGAAGGTTGACATTTCAACACTATGGCATTTAAAAGCACATTAAGTTGATGTGTGTGAAATTTTTGAAGTTAAAATATAATAATGTTACTTCTGCCACTCTCATATACATGCTTCTCTTTTTACATACACACAAAATAGAAACATGAATAATATATATGATGCAAAACCAATCACACACATATGGCAGAAATCTTCAATATATCTGAATATACTTTATTTGCGACAGTGAAGCTTCAGTTATGCCATATGTCAAAAGCCAAAGATATGCTCCTTGTGGAACTGCATGCATTTCAGTGTGGCCCATCAAACACAAGCAATATGCTCTTTACGTACGAAATCTTACTTGACCTCTTCACGCATTGTTCTGACATGTCTAGGTAGACGGAAACTTGAGTATTTTATATATGTTACACTGTTTCCCCAGCAACACCTTCTTCAGAACTAAAATGTGTTGCACGCTTTGCTAGTAATCACAGGTAATCAAAGTTGCTTCTTAACTCAAATTTTATTTAACAAGAAAGAAGCAAATGGCATAACAATTTTAAAACAAAAACTTTTTTGAGCTATTTGAATATACTGTATCATCTGCTTGCTCTTCTCTTTCTGGAATAATCTAAACAAATTAAATCAGGTAGCTCAAAGGTTCCTCTGCTCTGATGTTTGACTTCCATTCTGGCACAGTGACACTGGACTCTCCACTGATTTCTAAATTGCTTTATTGTGTAATTTGGGAGGACTAGAGGAATAGAATCTACAATCAGAGGCAGCTGGTCGAAACAGGTGTTGCAGAAAATTATAATCCTACTTTGATTAATCCTGTTTTTTACAGCCGCCCTCCAGTTATGCATGACAGGTATCCAAATAATCAAACACACAGTCTTCATTGCAACAATCTGAGTTACTGTCAGGAGAAACATCAGGAATTACCGAAGCATTGATGCCAAAGTAATGTGTGTTTCATGAAATCGGCTTTTGTTTTTCCATCATTTCTTGAATTTTCTGGGGAAAAATTGTGTGTGTATGTGTACACGCACACACACACAATCACACACATCATTGTAAAGCTGTGCATTTTTCTGTTCATAATGGTGGTTTTCAATAACCCACTAAATTTGCTTTTTCAAAATAATTTTAAAATGCTGCTTAGTGTTAACAGGTCCATGGTAATTATTATATGCAGCATCTGGGATTATAAATGCATCTGTAACAAGGCATATACAATATTAAGGATCTCTATCTATAGAGTTATTAAAACACTGTGTGATTTTCATGTGTATGTCAATATGTCGTTAACGCATTCCTTCTCCTGATCTGCTTTATTTCCTAACACATAGCAATAACATCCTGACAAGCACGGCTCACTGGAGCTGTCCAGCATTCAGTCTTTTTGAGAACGGTGGTGTTAGTATATTTGCTATGAGGATTAGCTCATAAGTGAGTTCATGTGATTGAAGTTAATCCCCTCTGCACAGCCAAGGAATGAAAAAAAAATTTCCTTGCCTCTTTATAAATCAACTCTGGTTAAGTAAATGAATCATTAAGATAAAAACAGAACAGTTAAGATACGTACAAACAACTGTATTTATTAGACTTAGCTAGTCAAGTACCTTAGTCATTTCTCAATCTTTGACCCAGCTTTCCCTGGTAAAAATAAGTAAACATTACAACGTGTCTTGACCAAATATGATGCTTCAGCGACATGAGGTGCTAACATGTGTTATTGATACATTAATATATCTTACTTACATAGATTTTCAATGTGAAAGTTTGAGATTCCAAACTTTTTTTTTTAAGATTTTATTTATTTATTTGACAGAGACAGCCAGCGAGAGAGGGAACACAAGCAGGGGGAGTGGGAGAGGAAGAAGCAGGCTCATAGCGGAGGAGCCTGATGTGGGGCTCGATCCCAGAAAGCCGGGATCACGCCCTGAGCCAAAGGCAGACACTTAATGACTGAGCCACCCAGGCGCCCTGAGGTTCCAAACTTTTAATGCTTCAAAATTGTTATATTATTGCTTTTAATATTTTACAAAATGTCTTAACTTTCAACTTTACTTATATGGAATTCATTAGCACCATGATGCTGGGAGCAATATCCTATTTTGCATCTGAAAAGGAGATACCCTTGATTTGAGGAATATTGTAAGGATTATATTAGAACTCTGATCTCAGCTTTTTAGCAACCAGTGGATAGTTTTTAAAAATGAAATAAAGAAGCTTAGAATTTGAAATGCTTTTGAAATACCCATCTAATTGTTTTTGAGTCACTATTTTTTTAATAAGATTTTATTTATGTATTTGAGAGAGAGACAGAGAGAGTGAGAGCACAAGCTGGGGGATGGAGTAGAGGCAGAGGGAGAGGCAGACTCCAGCCTAAGCGGGAAGCCCCACACGGTGCTTGAACTTGGGATCATGACCTGAGTCTAAGGCAGATGCTTAACTGACTGAGCCACCCAGGTTCCCCCTTGAGTCAATATTTTAAAATAAATATTTGAGATATATAAAATGGATATGTTATTGAAATTAAGTGTCATTGTCACATGATATGTGTCATATATGCCATTGGCTACATTTGCAAAATTCAATTATTGATTCAAGTTTACCTATTTTCACTTTATTCTTCTCCCTCCACTACTACAATAGTCAACCTATCAAAGTTATATATAAATTGTGAATTTGACCAAGACAGACCTCATATTTGCTATCTACTTCAGTAAAAATACTTTTTCAGGGGTGCCTGGGTGGCTCAGTCGTTAAGCGTTTGCCTTTGGCTCAGGTCATGATCCCAGGGTCCTGGGATCAAATCCCATGTAGTGCTCCCCGCTCAGTGGGGGGTCTGCTTTTCCCTCTGCCTCTCCCCTTGCTCTTGCTTTCTATCTCTCTCTCAAATAAATAAACAAAAATATTTTAAAAATGCTTTTTCAATAGGGCTTCAAGTTAAGCATCAACCTTAAATGTAAGAATTTATCAAATCTTTCTACTTTATTTAGTGAATTTGGAATCATTATTTAAATTAGTGTTTTCATTAAAAATGAAGGATCATTTATCTGCAATCCAATTCCAGGAGCATTATTTTTAGAAAGCTCTTAAAGTACTTGGAGATTTTTTTTTTTTACTGTTTTTGAGAGAAATAATCATGTTAATGTGACATTCTAGGTAACAAATATGTAAATAGTAAATGTAGACATTTCTGTACTCACGGTCTAATTCTTTTCCTATTTTCCTTTAAATCCTATTTCATCAGGAGGTTGGCCCACACCAATCCACAGAAATGGTTCTTAATCTAGGTCAGCAGTGACCTCCACAATCTAGTGGTTCTCATTGTATACAACCTACCAATAACTGAACAGAGCAGTCTTTCCTTCCTGGATGTACATTCTTCACTTGGATTCAAGCATTCTATTCCTTCTGCATTCCCTCCTATTAGACTTGTTTTGTCTTAGTCTCCTCTCCTGGTTTTTCTTCAAATCCCCACCATCTTAACTTCAGTGTACCCAGGGACTAAGCATTAAAACGTCTTGTCTTTACTCATGCTAATTCTCTTGGTCAACACATTTAACACCAACCTTTTAAATGACATGCATGTATTTTTAAAAACCTGAGAATATAGATCTCGAATCTGGAACTCTCCCCTGAAATATAAATTGTAGGCTACTATAGAATTTATACAACTCCAACCAGAAGTGTAATGATCATTTCAGATGTAACGTGTTCAAAATTAACCTTAAAATATTCCTTCAAAATCCTGTTCACTCGCATAGAATTCTCTGTCTTGGTGAATGCCAGTTCTTCACTTTTTATTGCTTCAGCCAAAAATGTTGACATTATCCTTTGCTTCTCGTTTTCATTTGCAATCCACCTTTTGTCCAAAAACTACTTCTGTTGGCTCTACCTTCAATATATACATGTACATACATAGACAAAAGCTGGCTGCTTCTCGTGACCTACATCAGTACCACCACTTCCAAAATACCATCTCTCGTCTGGATTAGTGTAGCAGTCTCCTGTTTCCTCATCTCCTCTTACCTGTTTATACTCTGTTCTAACCAGAATAGTCAGAAGAATACTTTAGAACTCTGAGGTCTAGTTATTCCTTTGCTCATTCGTCTTGTTTCTTAAATCCCATGTATGAGTGAAATCATATGATAGTTGTCTTCCTTTGACTGACTTATTTACCATAATAGTCTCTAGCTCCATTCACATCATTGCAAATAGCAAGATTTCATTTCTCTTCGTGGATATGTAATATTCCATTGTGTAGATCTACACCACATCTTCTTTATTCATTCATCAGTCAATGGTAGGTTAAATAGGTGTTGGGGATTAAGGAGTGCACTTGTGGTGAGCGCTAGGTGTTATACGGAAGGGTTGAATCACTATATGGTACACCTGAAACTAATATTACACTGTATGTTAACTAACTGAATTTAAATAAAAACTTAAGGGGTGCCTGGGTGGCTTGCCAGTTAGGCATCTGACTCTTTTTTTTTTTTTTAAAGATTTTATTTATTTATTTGACAGAGATAGAGACAGCTAGAGAGAGAGGGAACACAAGCAGAGGGAGTGGGAGAGGAAGAAGCAGGCTCATAGCAGAGGAGCCTGATGTGGGGCTCGATCCCACAACACTGGGATCACGCCCTGAGCCGAAGGCAGACGCTTAATGACTGCGCCACCCAGGCGCCCCTAGGCATCTGACTCTTGATTCAGGCTCAGGTCATGATCTCAGGGTCATCAGACTGAGCCCGCCTCAGGCTCTGCGCTCAGGGGGAGTCTGCATGACATTCTCTCTCTCCCTTTCCCTCTGCTCCTTCCCCCACTCATGCTGTCACACTCTCTCTCTAAAAATAAATAAATCTTTTTAAAAAGACCCCCAAAATACATAAAGTCTGGCTATATTGCTTTTCTGCTGTAAGCCCTCTACTGGCCTGCTACTTCCCAAGATAAAATTCTCCCCCTCCCCACACCCAAAAAACCCCAAACCATTTCCCATAAGGCTTTATATGATTTGTTCCACACTCTTATTCACGGGTGCAATTTAATATTGCTCTCCCCTTTCTAACTTCACTCCAGACAGAAAGATCTCACTGCTTTTCTGACATTTATTTCTTCCCAGATCTCTACAGGACTTACTCCTTTCCACAAACAGGTCCTTATGCAAATGCCACTTCACGGTAAGCACTTCCCTAATTTCCCTATTTAATACTACATCTCCCAGCGCTGCTTTTCTCCGGCCACTTTAAATATACTCATTCATGTTACTTTGAGATAATTTCAGAATTACAGAAAAGTTGCAAAGGTAGTACAGAGATTTTTATAAATTCTTCACCCAGATTCCTCTAATGTTAACAATATACCTAACATAGTCTATTTCCCAAAACTGAAAAAAAAAAAATTGGTACTGTACTAACTCAGTAACATTGAAACAGCACTAATAAATAAACAATAGTCATTTAGATATTGCCAGGTTTTCAACTACTGTTTTTTACTGTTTCAGAATCTAATTTAGGATACCACAATGCATTTAGACATCATGCAGTCATGCATTAGTCTTACTGACGTCCTCTTCTCTGTGGTCATTTCTCAGTTTTTCCATGTTTTTCATGACCTTGACACTTTTGAATAATACTAATCAGGCATTTTGTAAACTATCCCTTAGTTCAATTTGACTAAAGTTTTCTCACTATGAGACTGAGGTTATGGAGTTTTGTTTTCTATTTTTCGGTAAGAAGAGGTGAAAGTCATCTATGTGTATTATTTGGATTTCCTCTACCAGGAATGTTTATCTCTTCTTCCTTATTTATTCATTTAATCATTTATCATTTAATCAGTACGCATTTATGGATATTATTCGATATATAAAACTGCCTTTGTTTTGTTGATCAAATTGTTCCAGATTTTGCCAGTGGGAGGTCTTTAAGGTTGGCTCTGTGTCTTTGTTTTTTGTTTTGGTTTGTTTTTTAGCACCTCCCTACTTTTTGGCAATGCAAGATACTTCAGTCTCATTTTGTATTTTTGCTTCCACACTACTAAACTCAAAACCAATTCTGCAAGAAATTGCTGAGTCTAGGCTTTCTCAGTTGAGAAATCTAGGAAATATATGGTATCTACTAACCCATGAATACACACCCACACACACCTAGATTTATTTCTGTATTTGTGTGTCTGTATAAATACCAAAGTGAACATGAGCTCATATTGATACCTCCAACATTGATTCCTCCAGAACCACAGGGTTCATTCTGGCTTTTCTTCCTTTCTCTGAAGATGAGAAACCTGATTTCCATTAACTATGATTTATTTACTTATCTGTTCAATCCTAGTATACATGTAAAGTAATTTTGGAAATGCTGTAATAAATGAGAGTGTGGTATTTATGTTCAATCTTTTGCGTCCAGTCTTAAAATAGCCAGTTAAAACACTGCTTTCCAAAGTTACCTACATCAGCTTTTTCTCTGCCCTCTTAAGATTATAGTTTATATTTGTAACATGCATTTGGCACAGTCTGCATTCCATCCTGTGTACCCTAAAACCAGACTATAATTATGTTATTGTTGCTGTTTTCCCCATTTGTGGTGTACAAGTAAAAAAAAAAAAAAAAAGTTGGAATCATGTGTCTAGCAACCCAGTATTGTATAGAAGTCTTCTATCACTCTAAAAATTCTTTTTGGAAGCCTCTTTATAATCAGTCCCTTACCTGTCCTCCAATCCCTGTAGTGTTGAAGGATATTAATCTCTCGGGGGCCTTGGATGGAACATGAGATGAGGCAATTAATTGGCTGTTTACAGGGGTCTTCATCCTTCATCTCATTTCAGCCTAAGTCCCTACTTACTGAGGTACACGGTACTAGGATTTTGCTTCATAAAAAGAACTCTTTCTTTTGGATTTCCTTTCTTTTTTTTTAAAACTACATATATATATTTTTTTTTAATTTAAATCCAATTAGCTAATGTATGGTACATTAGTTTTTGATATACTGTTCAATGATTCTAATGAATCATTGGACTTCCCTTTTTCCATTGTCCTGCAGCCTTAAGTTTTAGCTTTCTCCAGTTTGCTCCACTTAAACCCATGTTATTTTGCCTCACTCTCTTTGCTATTACCCCAAGTTACATTCCCTTTGTTTCTTTGAGTGTATTTCTTTACTAAAATTTTTCTGGAGTTTAAGGAGGAAACAAAGCTATATATGTGTATTTATTCTGTCATATTTAACTAGAAGCATACAACATGGGCAGATTTTTTTTTTAAGATTTTATTTATTTATTTGACAGACGGCCAGCGAGAGAGGGAACACAAGCAGAGGGAGTGGGAGAGGAAGAAGCAGGCTCATAGCGGAGGAGCCTGATGTGGGGCTCGATCCCACAACGCCAGGATCACGCCCTGAGCCAAAGGCAAACGCTTAACCGCTGTGCCACACAGGCGCCCCAACATGGACAGATTTTGAAAACGAAGTTTTCGAGTGAAAAAAAATTAAGTTCCCATTACATTACACTACTGTTTATGTAAAAAAATATATATATATATTCAATTCAATTGATATATATGTTCAGTTCAATTGATACATATGTCAATCCAATATATATATTTAATTCAGGTGATATATTCAATTATATCTGTGTATATATAGAGAGATATTTATATACCTATACCTATATCTACATATATCTATATCTACATATATATATACACACACACACACACATATATACATACACACACATTAGGACTGGATGAGTATATGCAAGGATAATCAGAACATTTTCCTCCAAGAATGGTGAGGAAGATGCCTGAGGAGAGGAACAGAAAGAACTTCACTGTTTACTGCAATGTCCTGTTTCTTTGTTTAAAAACTCCTGAGTTAAAAAATTATATTTCAATTAGGATAGTGAATATATGGATATTTGTCATATATTGCTTATGGCTTTTTATGTGTTTTAAGTATTCCATAATTTTTAAAAAAAAAATTTACCTACACCTGAAACTAATGTTACATTGTATGTTAACTAACTGGAATTTAAATAAAAACTTGGGGGGCGCCTGGGTGGCACAGCGGTTAAGCGTCTACCTTCGGCTCAGGGCGTGATCCGGGCGTTACAGGATCGAGCCCCACATCAGGCTCCTCTGCTATGAGCCTGCTTCTTCCACTCCCACTCCCCCTGTTTGTGTTCCCTCTCTCGCTAGCTGTCTCTATCTCTGTCAAATAAATAAATAAAATCTTAAAATAAATAAATAAATAAATAAACAAACAAACAAATAAATAAATAAATAAAATTTGGGGAAAAATTTTAAAAAATAAAAGTAAAATTTACTGCGGTTTTCTTAATGGTCAATAACACATTTTATTCACTAATGATTATATATCTATTACCAGACAACTTCTGGGAATTTTTACTATCAGATAAGAGAAAATTTCATATTTCTATCTTTTGTCCACCACCCTTTAATTCCAAAGTTAAAGATAACATTTTCTTAAGGACTAATCTGAGACAACCTTTGTATCAAAATGGTAAATGACAGTGATAAGATTAAGTATCCAACCTAACAGCAAAAAGAACAAAATATCTGGCCTTTCAGACAGATAGTCAATACATACATACTTTCAGATCTTTCTTCTTCATTAAGGATCCTATGATAACCCAGGGCTATTTTGTTATTATAAGTACATAGAAAGAAGGCTAGAAACTCCTACCTGTTTAATTTTTCCCATGTGGAATACCAAATTCTTCATAGGTTTTAAAGTCTACCTAGGTCCTTAAGATCTTTAGCAGTTATGAAATGGAATGGGGAAAAAAAAAAACAGATGCATAATAAACTTCTTTGACTTCAATATCTTATAGATACAGAACACATATGCCCATGATTTTAATCACTATAGCTAGTAAGTTTTCGTTGTCACTGGCCAGGTGGCAGATCTGTTCACATTCCAAAAATTTACTTTTGAAGACCCCCACAAAGGGCTCCCCTTGGCATTAGTCAACAGCAGAGGATGCCTGCTTTAATGTGAACACTTGGTCTCAACATCTGTCATTTTCTTTGCTGCTCTTGCCCTGCATCCATACTTTTTCTCTTTGTTTTCCGAACATTTGCTATCTATATTATGTTGCCTTGCTTTCATCACTTCATGCATTTTAGAAGCTATTTATTTTAATAATAGTATCTTTAATTTTCCTGCTATAAATGTAATCAATGCTGATTAAAACATTCAAACAATACAGACATTTATAAAATTGAATATAAAATGTTACTGAGTAATTTTTATTGGCTGCAACCATTTGATGAATATACTATATGCTATCTACAAAAGATTCACTTTAATTTCAATGGCACAAATAGGCTGAAAGTACAAGGATGGAAAAAAAATAAGCTATAGAAACAGTAACTAAAAGAGAGCTGGTGTTGCTATACCACTATCCAACAAAAGAGACTTCAGGACAAAAACTATTACGAGAAGCAAAGAAGGACATTACATAATGATAAAAGGATGAATACACTGAAAATGGAGAACAATTATAAACATATACACCTAACAAGAGAGCCCCAAAATGCATTAAACAACTGACAGATTTGAGAGGAGAAATAGCAAGTTTACCAATACTGGTTGAAGACATCACTACCCCACTTTCAATAGTGGATAGAAAAACTAGATAAAAGATCAGACAGGAATTAGGAGAAAAGAGTAACAGTATAAACCAACTGGAACTACAAGAGATCTATGTAACACTCCACCCAACAGTAGCAAAATACACATTCTAATCAAGTATGAATGAAACACTCTCCAGAGCAGACAATATGATAGGTCACAAAACTAATCTCAGTAAATTTTAAAAGACTGAAATTATTAAAAGCATGTTCTGTGAACAAATGGAATTAAATTAAAAATTAGTAAGAAGAGAATTTGAAAATTTCACAAATGTGGAATTATGATCCAACAATGCCACTGCTGGGTATGTATACAAAGTAAATGAAATCAGAATCTCTAATAGATATCTGCACTGCAGTTCATTAGAGGACATGAATTACAGCCAACGTATGGAAACAACCAAACTGTCCTTCATTGAGTGAATAAAGAAAATGTGGTCTATATATGAAATGGAATATTAACTATAAAAGAAATTTGAGATGACATGGTGAACGTGGAGGATGTTACGCTAAATAAAGCCAAAGACAAATATTGTATGGTATTATTTTTGTGTGAAATAATAATAATAGCCAATTTCATAGAAACAGAAAATAGAATGATGGTTGCCAGGAGCTGAGGGGAGGAAGAAATGGGGAAATACAGGTAAAGGGTACAAACTTTCAGTTATAAGAATGTCCAGGTGATCTAATGTACAGAACAATGATTACAGTTAGTAATACAGTATTGGAATACAGCTGGAAAGTTGCTAAGAGGAGATCATGTGTTCTTACCACACACATACAGGCAAGCATGCATACACACACAAGTTAACTATGTGAGGTGATGGATGTATTAATTATTTTGATCTTATTTTATAATATATATGCCTATCAAATCATCACACTGTATACTTTAAATATGCAGTTCTATTTATCAACTTTTCCTCAATAAATTTGTAAAAATAAATGAACACACTCTGTATTAGTTTTTACAGCCACTGTAACAGAGCGTCACAAAACAATAGAAGTTTTTGCGTCACAGTCTAGAGACTAGAAGTCTGAAATCAAGGTGTTGGCAGGGCCATACTCCCTGTGAAACCAGCAGGGGAATCCTTCCTTGCCCCTCCCTAGTTTAATGACGGTTTCCTGGCAATCTTTGATGTTTCTTGAATTGTAGCTACGTATCTCCAATCAGTGCTTTATTGTTACAAGGCACTGTCCTTATGAGTCTTTTTGTCTTTCTGTTTTCTAAAGATTAAATTTGTTTTGGTAGAAAGAGAGCACAAGCCGAGGGAGTGACAGAGGGAGAGGGAGAAGAAGGTCCCCCGCTGAGCAGGAAGCCACCGTGCAGGGCTGGATCCCAGGACCCCGGATTCCTGACTTGAGCTGAAGGCAGATGCTTAACTGACTGAGCCACCCAGGCACCCCCTCATGAGTCTGTTTTCACATGCCTGTCTTCTCATAAGGACACTGGTCATCTTAGATTAGGGGCCCACCCTTACTCCTCTATGATCTTATTTTAACTACTTACCTCTGCTACAACTCTTATTTCCTAATAAGGTCACATTCTGTGATAGCAGGTGTTAGATACATTTCAATATATCTTTTTGGAGGGGATATTATTCCTTCCAATAACACACTCCAGAGTAATGAATGGGTCAAAGAAGAAATCTCAGAAGAAATCAGGAAAAGTAACAACAATGACAGATGAATATCCCTTATGAATATTGATATAAACATCCTCAAAACAATAGTAAACTGAATCCCATACCATACTGAAAGGTTTAGACACTATAGCCTTCTGGTGTTTATTCCAGTTTTCAAGATTAACTGAACATGTGAAAAACATTCAATGTATACACCACATTAATAGAATAAAAGAAGTAAAAAGTCTTGTCAATAGATGCAGAAAAGTGCTTGAAAAAATACAACACCAACAAGTTCCATTATAAAAACACTCAAGTTAGGAAGTTCCCTTCCTCAACCTGATAAAGAGCATCTGTAAAAACCTACAAGTAATATCACACTTGATGATAAAATATGGAAAATTTTCCATGAGATGAGAAACCAGACATGATATCTGTTGTTGACGCTTTTAACATTCTAATTGAAAAAAAAAATTCTCATTTTCAGAAGTACCCTGATGTATGAAGTAAAAATTTAAATCCCTGGGTTTGTACAACCGCTCTAGCTTCCAAAAACAATTTTATATATGAATTTAAGAACTTTTGTTTTGTATATAATAATCTAACCTATCTATTAACATTGTATTAAAATACGTTTCCACATTACTCCTAACATGTTAAGAATGTAATGTTTTCTAATATTATTAGTGAAATAGTATCTTATTATTTTGGTTTGCATTTTTTTTTAAGATTTTATTTATTTATTCGACAGAGATAGAGACAGCCAGCGAGAGAGGGAACACAAGCAGGGGGAGTGGGAGGGGAAGAAGCAGGCTCATAGCGGAGGAGCCTGATGTGGGTCTCGATCCCATAACGCCGGGATCACGCCCTGAGCCGAAGGCAGACGCTTAACCGCTGTGCCACCCAGGCGCCCCAGGAAACAATTTTTTAAGCACAATTTACACCCTCCTCTTGACTTCTGTATCCTTTATATGATGTAATTGTTTTGATATTATGAAAATTTTTCCTGTAATATGTCTTCGATTTAAAAATTGATCACTTAACAAACTGGTGTTTACCAGGTGGGTGATGGTGGGTGAAACAGGTGATGGGGATTAAGGAGAGCACTTGTGATGAGCACTGGGTGTTATATGTGTGTTAAATCACTATATTGTACACATAAAACTATTACACTGTATGTTAATTAACTCGAATTTAAAGTTAAAAAATAAAAATTGATCTCTTAACCATCACTTTTACCTTTACATGTCTATTATTAAAACACTGTGTACAATTATATGTTCTGATAGTTTTATTGCTTATTAATCTTTTCAGAATACTTTTCATTCTTTCCTTTTATTCATTCAGGTAGAGTATGTCCTCAATTTTATTCTCAGAGATAGTATACATTTACACATATTTTTCTGGACTTCTGTATATTAATATTTTTCATATATCTTCAAAGAAAAATTAAGTGTATATATAACTCTATACTCATAATTCCTATCTCTCAGAAAGCTAGTTTTCAAGAATTTATGCTGAGATCGAAACTCTATTGCTAGTCTGCCATTCATCTGTGTAATTTTTTTGCCTAATAACTTACAGTACAATATTAACTTACAATAGTTAAAATAGTTTTTATATATGCATATTAAAATTCCAACAGTGGGTAACTTTTAGAGGACAAAGACCAAATTGATACTGGCATTCTAATGAGATAAAGATAAAATTCGGCCTATGAGGGTCTCAACTCATGGACATTTTTCCTCCTGAAGACTTTTGTAGAATTATGTAGGAAGGCTGAAAACTAAGTGGTCATATTTTAGAAAGAAAAATGTTGAGCTTTTGACAATCTTGTAATGCCAAAAACCAAGGATTTTTCAGTGAACACACCAGGATTTTAGTTGGAAGGCATATGGAGCTATATCCTTCAAACAATTTTTAACCAGAAATAACTTGAGCCTTACCAAACCTGCAAACCAGTCTCAAATCAGTTCTACCTCTAGCTGGATTAAGGTAATCAGTCTCTACTGTAGCAATATTTTTTTTAAAAAATCATCTGAAACCTCTGCAACTTTTTCTTATATACAACATATATCTGTCATCAATCAAAAATTAGTTGGCTGTCAAGAGACAGGACCAAACAAAGATAAATAAATAAGCATAAAAACAGACCACAGGATGGGATGCCTGGCTGGTGTGGTCCGTTAAGCATCTGACTCTTGGTCTCGGCTCAGGTCCAGAGCTCATTGTCCTGATACCAAGTCTGCATCGGCTCTGTACCCAGTGCAGAGTCTCCTTGAGATTTCTTCTCTCCCCCTCTGGCCCTCTCTCCACTTGTGCTCTCTCCCTCTCTCTCTAAAATAAATAAGTCTTAAAAAAAAAAAAAAGACCATAGGCAATCCATATATAGATATAAGCAGACAAGATTTTTTTAATAAATATTTTATTTGTTTATTTGACACAGAGAGTGAGCATTTGAGCACAAGTAGGCAGGGTGGCAGGCAGGCAGAGGGAGAGGGAGAAGCAGGCTCCCCTCTGGGCGGAGAGCCAGATTCAGGGCTCGATCCCAGGATCCTGGGATTATGACCTGAGCCGAAGGCAGACGCTTAACCAACTGAGCCACCCAGGGGCCCTGAGCAGACAAGAATTTTAATAAATTCCATTAAAGCAAAACGGACAAATTACAGGAAAAGTTGGAGAATTTCACAAGGGAGCCACATCTAAAAAAATAAACCCATGTCAACACAGATGCACAGGAAAGGGCATAAAAGATGATAATATTCTATAATCTTGATGGGGCATGGTTTACATGGATGCATGGATTTTTCAAAGTTGATTTAACTGTATATTAAGATCTGCGCATTTCATTTTATGTAAATTATACCTCAGTAAAAATATTGGAGACAGGAACACAAAATAGATATTATGTAATGAGAAAACAAATATATGAAATTAGAAAATGACTGGATATGTGTAAGAGTAGATCTTACAAGAAGATAGAACAATAGAAAATATCCAAACAGAAACCAAGAAACAAAGTTAGAATATTCAGAAAATGTATACAAGATATGAGCAATAGGGTAAAAGGTTTTAACAAATGTTACTCAGAATTTCAGAAGGAGGAGAGAGGGAGAACTAGGCAAAATAAATATTTGATAAAACAGTAGTTGCCAAAAAGTTCCCAAAGTTGGGAAAAACAACCTGCAGATCCATGAAGTACACCCCAGGAATGAAGAATCATACATACAGACTGTCCAAACTTTGGAAACCCGAAGATAAAGGAACATTGTAAAGTCATCAGAGAAAAATCATATGATATATAGGGAACCGACTCTAGATATAATAATTTTTTTTAGAAAAAAAAAATTCAAGCCATAAGACAAACAGATAATGTATTTTGAGTGCTGAAAGAAAAAAAAAATGTTTCTACTCAGAATTCTGTAGCCAGCAAAAACTTTCTTCAAAAATGAGGATGCAAACTGATATAATCCATGGCTGATAAATGTACACATTGCTGATTAGACATACCAAAGAAAGTTCGTCAGGCTGAAGAGAAATGATACTAGATTCAAACTCAGATGTACAGAAAGGAATTAAGGACAATAAACGTGGGGGGTGACTGGTTAGCTCAGTCAGTAGAGCACGCAGCTCTTCACCTCCAAGTCATGAGTTCAAGCCCCACGTTGGGCATAGAGATTGCTTAAGTAAATAAACTTAAAAAAAAAAAAAAAAGGAATAACTAACCATGGTAAATACATAGGTAACTATGAAAGGTTATCTTTGCTTTGATTTTTCCCTTTTCTCTTAAGTTCTTCATTAAACAACTGACCATTTAAAGCAATCTTATATATTATGATTTTCACAATACTCTAAGTAAAAATATTTGATAACACTAACAAAAAATGAGGTTAAAATAGAAGTGTATTTTTATAGGTTCCTTCATCTTATATATAGTCTAATATTAACTCTAAATAGAATGTGCTAGAATTCATATGGTAATCACTAGCGCAACCACTAAAAGAATAATACAGATAGGGATTGCTGAAAAGACAATAGATGAAATAAAACAGAATAACAGATAATGTTAATAGAAACAATTCAGGAAATTAAGAGAAGAAAAAGCATACATGGGAAAAATAAAAAACGAGAGCAGGATAGTAGTCTTATTCTGAATCATAAATAATCACATTGATATATGGACTGAATGGTTCCATTTCAATTTAAAACATATCAGACTAATGATAAAAAGCCAATTTATCATAAAGATATAGATCTAAATATGCATGCACCTATAAAAAAAAACAACCTTCAAAAAGCATGAAGCAAAAACTGAGAGAAACAGAAGGAATAGAAAATCCACATTCACAGTTGGAGATTTTGGTAGTACTTTCTCAGTAATTGATGAAACATGCATAATTAAGGATATACAACATTTGAACAACACTATCAACCAACTAGACCTAATCGATATTTCTCAGTACACTAAATTTAGTACAGTAAAACCAACATCTGCAAAATACTTTTCAAGTGCACATAGGATTTTCATAATAAATGGTAGGCCAACATCCCTCAATGTATTAAAAACATTGCTATCATACAGAGATCTCGGATCACAAAAAGAGTTTAAGTGATCAATAATAGCAAGATATTAAAGAAATCCCAAAATGTTTAAAAATAAAATAGTCTTCTAATCAATCCAAGGATAAAAGAATACCTTCGGGCAATTAGAAAATGTGTCAATTGATGGGAAAACAGACAGACATCATGCCAAAAATTGTGGGGTTTACAGAATAAGTCAGAGAAAAACAAATATCATATGATTTCACTCACATGTGGAATTTAAGAAGCAAAACAAATGATCTTGGGGAAAAAAGAGACAGAGGCAAACTAAGAAACAGACTCTTACCTATAGAGAACAAACTGATGGTTACCAGAAGGGACACAAGCAGGGGGATGGATGAAATAAGTGATACGGATTGAGGAGTGCACTTGTCATGAGCACGGAGTGTTATATGTAAGTGATGAACCACTAAGTTCTATACCTGAAACTAATATTACACTATATGTTAACTAACCAGAACTTAAATAAAAACTTAAAAATAAAGTTGTGGGCTTTAGAAAAGAATTTAGAGATGAATTTATAATTTAAAATGATTTTATTAAAAAATAAAATGGCTAAAAATATAAGTAGAGGGAATAAAAACTAGGGATTAATAAAACAGAAAATAAAAATGGAGCAAATTAACAACAAAAATTTATTCTTTGAAATATTAATACAATTTTTATCTTCTAGCAAGAATGATCAAGGAGAGCAAAGATAATATCAAATGCTGGGAAGAATGTGGAACAATTCCAGCTATCTGCTTGTGGGAAGGCAAACATTGCAAAACTGATAATAAATGTCTAAAATTAAGCTTCTGCATGCCCTATGACCCAGCTATTTCACACTCAGCTGTAAGACATGACCAGAATTTCAATGTTCACAGCAGGACCATTCATAATAGTTAAAAATGAGAAAATACCCAAACACTCATGTTCATTAAGAGTTGAATGGATAAATTATAATATATGCATAGAATATTATAAATTTATGAGAATATATAAACTACTACTATAAGCAATGTCATGAAGGGATCTCGAAAGTACAATATTCTGGGCCAACCAAGAAATCAAAGAAGAAATCAACAATGACATGAAAACAAATGGAACTGAAACCACAATGGTCCAAAATCTTTGGGATGCAGCAGTAGTAGTTCTAAGGGGGAAGTTTGTAGCAACATGGGCCCACCTCAAGAAGAAAAATCTCAAACAATCCAACCTTACACCTAAAGGGGCTAGGAAAAGAACAAACAAAACCCAAACCCAGCAAAAGGAATGATAAAGATTAGAGCAGAAATAAATGATCTAAAATGAACTAAAAAAACAATAAAATAGATCAATGAAACCATGAGCTGGGTCTCTCAAAAGATCAGTACAATTGACAAACCTCTAGCAAAACTCATTTAAAAAGGTAAAGAGAGAGAGAGAAGACCCAAACAAACAAAATTACTAATAAAAGAGGAGAAATAACTACTAACACCACAGAAATATAAACAACTGTAACAGAGTATTATGAAAACCTGTATGCTGACAAATTGTACAACACAGAAGAAAGGGATAAATTCCTAGAAACATGTAACCTACCAAAACTGAAGCAGGAAGAAACAGAAAATCTGAACAGACCAATCACCAGCAATGAAATTAAATCAGTTATCCAACAACGCCCCCAAAACAAAAGTCCAGGACCGGACAGCTTCACAGGCAAATTCTTTCAAACCTTGAAAGAAGAGTTAATAACTGTTCTTCTCAAACGATTTCAAAAAATACAAGAGGAAAGAAATCTTCCAAATTCATTCTATGAGGCTGGTATCATTCTGATACCAAAACCAGATAAAGAAACCAGAAAGAAAACTACAGGCCAGTATCTCTTATGAAAATAAATGCAAAAATCCTCAACAAAATATTAGCAAACCAAATCCAAAAATATATTTTAAAAAGCCATACAACATGATCAAGTGGGATTAGTTCCTGGGACGCAAGGGTAGTTTAATATATGCAAAACATTTGATATGGTAAGTCACATCAATAAGAGAAAGGATAACAATCATATGATCATTTCAATAGATGCAAAAAAAGTATCTGACAAAATGCATCCAGCCATGATAAAAACCCCCTGCAAAGAATGTCTAGAGGGAACATATCTTGACATAATAATACAAAAATCAATGTACACAGGGATGCTTGGGTGGCTCAGTGGGTTAAGTGTCTGCCTTTGGCTCAGGTCATAATCCCAGGGTGCTGGGATCCAGTCCTGCATCAGGCTCCTTGCTCAGCAGGAAGCCTGCTTCTCCCTCTGCCTGCCATTCCCCCTACTTGTGCTCTCTCTCACTTTCTCTAGAAAATAAATAAAATCTGTATTAAAAAAAATCAATATACAGAAATTTGTTGCATTCCTCTATACTAATAATAAAGCAGAAGAAAGTGAAATAAAATAATCCCATTTACAATTGCACCAAAAACAATAAAATATATAGGAATAAATGTAACCACAGAGGTGAAAGATGTGTACTCCAAGGAAAGAAATTCAAGATGACACTAAGAAATGGAAAGACATTCCATGTTCATGGGTTGGAAAAATAAATATTGTTAAAATGTCTATGTTACTGGGGCGCCTGGGTGGCACCGCGGTTGGGCGTCTGCCTTCGGCTCAGGGCGTGATCCCCGCGTTGTGGGATCGAGCCCCACATCAGGCTCTTCTGCTGTGAGCCTGCTTCTTCCTCTCCCACTCCCCCTGCTTGTGTTCCCTCTCTCGCTGGCTGTCTCTATCTCTGTTGAATAAATAAATAAAATCTTTAAAAAAAAAAAAATGTCTATGTTACTTAAAGCAATCTACAAATTTAATGCAATCCCTACTAAAATTCCAACAACATTTTTCACAGAACTAGAACAAACAAACCTAAAATTTGTATGGATCCGCAAAAGACCTCGAAGAGCCAAAGCAATCTTGGGGGGAAAAGAAAAGAAGAAGAAAAAGAAAGAAAACTGAAGATATCACATACATACAATGGGATATTATTCAGCCATAAAAAGCATGAAATCTTTCCATTTGCCAATAGCATGGATAGAGTTAGAGTATAATGCTAAGTGAAATAAGTCTGTCAGAGAAAGACAAATACCATATGCTTTCACTTATATGTGGAATTTAAGCAGCAAAACAAGCACAAGAAAAAAAAATAAGAGACAAACCAAGAAACAGACTCTTTGCTACAGAGATGGTAAGCTACACTTAGCATGATTAAAAAAATAAATAAAACAGTTCAATATTAAACAAAAGAAAACTATTACTACATTTACAGTAAATCATAAGCTGATTCTGTTAGAAATGACATTAGTGGTGGCACTTTTTCAGATGGTAGTATCTAAAAAATTAAGTGAGAGTAATTTCAATGTTGCTGATAAGCTCGTTTCTTTTCTTTTTTTCCCCCCATGGTAACAGGCAAAACCGTTTGTTTGTAATAGCCAAAACTGCAAAATAACTACAATGTCCCTTAGCAGGGAAAGGTTCGATCATGGTACGTGCCTATCAGGAATCTTACTCAGCAATGAAAAGGAGTGAGCTATTGATACATGCAACAACCTGAATAGATCCAAAGAATAATGCTTGCTGATAAAAGCCAATCCCAAAAGATTATATGTTCTATACTTATATGATTACATTTATATAACATTCTTGAAATAGAATTACAGTGATGGAAAACAAATGAGGAGATGAGCTGGATGTGGGTATAAAGACAGAGTGAGAAAAATCTTTGTGGGGATGCTTGGGTTTCTGGATCCAGGTGCAAATGCAGAGATATATTCTTTTTGTTAAAATTCTTAGATTTTTATACTTTGAGTTATGCACTTTATGGCATCTACTTAAAAGTTTTCTTAAAAATTGATCATAGTCTGCTGTAACGGGAAAAGCAAATTAATGATGGACAGAAAACTGTCAAATAAAAGGACAAATTCCATTATGGCTTGTTGCCTTCAGTTTCGTTACTTCACAATTACAAGATGAATAATACTATAGTCAGAAATTTAATCTCCCATATTTATTAATGATAAATGAGCCTTTTTTATGTTCTTAATATTCACTTTTCGAAAGAAACAATGGTAATTTAAAAAATTAGCCTGCATGTTTTTTACAGATCTTGCTAAAGTTATCAGACCTAGCAGTAAGAGTCCTTTAATTTGAAACACGCAAACTTTCTTTCATTTAGAAATATGTTATTACTAATTCAGATTTAATTATCCCATTTCTGTAGTTCTGTCCAACAGAAGTTTGTGTGATAATGGAAGCACTCCAACAAAATTTCTTCTAGTCACATGTGGCATGGGGTACTTAAAATGTGACTACTGCTACTAGTCACTGAATTTTTAAGTTCATTCAGTCATCTAATGTAATTTGAAAAGGTCACATAGAGCTATTGACTACTATATAAAGCTTCTATTAAAAAAGATACTTGATATTCTAAAGCTGTGTTTTAATATTTTCTTTTCCTTCTTGGTATTTGGTTACATATATTAGAAAACAGAACAAACCAAAAGCAAAATCTTCCTTGAATTGGTGTTTGGAATTCCTAATTCAGTTTTCAAAAGTGCTTTTACAGCAAGTCACTGACATTACTTTTTTAATGTTATTGGATGCACACGTTTACTAATGAATTGCTATTACAGTGTTTCTCAAATGCTGGTAGCTTCATAGGAGCTAACATAGTACATCATGGGTAGATTTTTTTTTTTCACATGCAGTTTCTGGAGAACCCCATCAAGATTACCAAATAAGAATTATGGGAATGGAATCCTGAAGTTTGCATTTGTAACTGTCTCCCCAGTGATTCTTATGCAAACCAATATTCAAAAGTCTCTAATCTACAACATTCACTATTTTAACTGACGCTCTGTTTTAGCACCTATAATGTCAGTTTACTACAACATTCACATAATAAATGGGAATACTGTGTTTCCCGAAAGACACAAGATGGCCATCTAGCCGTAAGTTGTTTGTTTGTTTTTTTTTCCTTAAGTATATGATTTACTATAGGCAAGGGGCTGGCTTACATAAACGTTTGCTATTTTTACAGAACGCAAAGATCCCCAAATGTGTACAGAATATTCATGTCTGTGTAAGCTTCATGGGTTACATAATATGGGTGGGAACTTCAGGGCGCAGAAGTCCAGGCCGCATTAAGATTTCAAATTATTTTTAAGACTATATTTCCTTAGTTCGGTGGTTTTTTAAACCTTGGTGAGTGTTGGGATCACCCGTCAAACTTGGTGAAAATGCATAGATCCAGTCTCCATCCAATTTCAATGAGCCTCATCTCTGTGTTCTTTACTTTAAGGTAACTGATAATTTTGAGAAATCTAACCTTTGAGAATCTGTTCTAGCTGTCAGAGCCAAAAGGGAAATCGGTTCTTTTGAGTATACTTATTTAAGATACAGATAACTTTTATATATAAGGTATATTAAAAAAATTTTTTTCTTCTCACTACCACAGAATTAGTATAGTTCTCCTTGTACATTGTCTTTATCACAGTACTCTATATTGTCATTTAAAAACATAAAATGACTCAAACAATGCTGTTTTCCCTCTTAGATGGATGAGATTAACTCTATCATGATATAGCCAACAGTGGTCTCTAGTATATTAGTTGCATTAAATACTATTTTAGTTATGAAAATTGCCAGCCTTTCTCAGTATCCTGTTGCCATGTTCTATTTTTGTTCTCTGCCCACATATTTTTTCTCTATTTATCCATCTGTAAATTAGAAGGGTTGCCCTTTGCTTTACTCTCATCAACTTGTGAATATGGACTTTTCCACTCAGATTAATGGCCAAAGGAGAGATGGATAGATATAGCTCTTCACCCACTTCCCACATACAAATCTGTTTCACCTGGTGTTTCTTCTCTTTCACTCATGTTTGGTTTTCTCATACACTGAATTCATAAAATACTTCAATTCCCAGCTCCAATTACTACTGTGGTTCTTCTGAACTCTGACTTGTGATGATTTATTTGTAAGGCTAAGATTTCCAAAATATAATGTGTCACTGCCAATTCCTACCTCATCCCCGTTTCCCGTAAAATTGTTTTCTGGGAATTACTATTTCTGATTGGCATAAAAGATAACTAGAAGAACTTAAAAATTATCCTAATAAAGCAATTAGTGAATAGCAAATAATCCAGTAAAAGGATGGATAGAATATCAACAGACAATCACAAATAAAGGAAATACAAATGGCAAGATGCTTAACTTCACTAGAAATTGACAAGAAATAAAACATCATTGTTTTCAGATTGGCAAAAATTGAAAAAAAATGTTCAAAAATCTTATTTTGGCAAGTATATAGATAAATGGATACTCTCGTCCATTTCTGGCATGAAGTCAGATTGATAACGCAGCTTAATGGTATCTTTCCTAGAGAAATATTCATTCACATGATCAAATGTTTGACTTAGGCACTACAATTTAAAAAAAAAATAGAAACACCTTAAAATCTTTATGTAAACAAGGAAGTGGTTAAAAAACAATAGGACATCAATATTACAAACTACAGTGCAGAGATTCTTTTCATTGACAAAAGAAGATGGCCTAAACACATATGTTATTCATAAAAAAAAGCAAGAACCAAGAGATTCCAAGTGATACATACTGTGTGGTTTTATTTGTGACAACAAAGAATGTTTGTGTATACGTGTATATATAAATATAAAGACATACTTTTATATGTTTGTGTACATACACATATGTGTATTGTGCAAATGCATAGTAAAAAAAACTACAATGGCATACCGAATCAGTAATAGGGACACTCTCACAGAGGAGGTGTGACTGAATAGAATACAAGTCTTTTTCCTTTACCAGTATACTGCGAATTCATATGTGAAAATATATTTTTTCTATTACTAAATCAATTAAAAATAAGTGTTGACCAGGGAAAGCCATGCTACTCGGACTGCTCAGAGACTGGTTCCTGAGGGGCATAAGGACAGTTGCCCAATATTCTGGTTGATAAAGACACTGAGTCAGAATGTAGGAAACAGAGGCGTATTCTGACGTCTGACTTTTCTCAGGTCATCTGAATATGCTTTTCTCAATCTGGTTTCGCCTATGCTCAATGTATTTTATATTTCTCCCAGATTTTAGCCTTAGGTAAACTGTCAGTGTTAGGGTTGGGAACATTGATCTCTTTTCTCTTCTTGTGTATTCTAATGGGAAGCTGAGGAAGCCAGCATCAGGAGCTGAAAGCCAGATATCACATTAAATCAGAAGCCAAATAAAATATTTATAAGATGCATTTCAATTTGCTGAAATATCCCCCTGGAAATTCATCCTGAGACCCCCCTTTGATACCATACAAGTACAAAAATATTAAACAAGGCCCAAAATACAATGCACCAAGAATCAGTATGTTGCCTGTTGGAAACTGAAACTGGTGGTGAGTGTGGGAAGGGGTTTCAGGGAGAAAGTATGGCAAAAGGCCCTCCAGGATCAGTGTCTGAATGCTACTGGGAAAGAGCACGCCAAGCCAAGAGCAACTTGTCACAAGGCAAGTGGGCTTCCTTCTCAAGGAAAAACTTAGAAAAAGATTTACAGAATTAAGCTGCCAAATCAGGAAGAACTCTACAGAGTACCATAAAAACCTTTTTTCCCCATATTTTATAAATGAACTCTCCTTTATACCTGAATGAGAACAAAGCTGAGACTTTGTATAATCTTATTTCCCATTCTACATGAGATACATTAAGAAGAGAGCTACCGAATATGGAAATTTGTTACTGACCCTTAAATTTTTATTGAGAATTATACTTGCCCTATATAAATTTTAATCTCCTTCATAGTCCCTGAAGGACCAACTTAAAAACTAACCTCCAGATGTGCCATGACTATGAAATCTCTCCAATCAACATAATGACCAGCAAAGCTCTATTATTTTCTTTGTTCCTTTACTCTACACTCTGCTTTTCTTTTTCTGACAAATATTTAACCGAGTCCCTTAGCAATGGACTCAGTTCCTTAAAGACCTACAACTCATCACAAACTGGGAAATCTCCAGTTTGCGTCAGATATTAGTAGTATCCAGTGGAATATCTCTGTGCATTTAAGACAGAGCAAGGAAATGCTTAATGCGAAGTGGTTTCATTATAACAAGCTGCTGAATTATTTACACCAATAAAAATTAATCTGCTGGAGTCGCCTGAAAAAAAATTATCCTCTTGGTATATAGAATTGTTGTCTGCAGTGAAATAAGGATGCACAGCATTGCCATCCAACAAGCACCACAGGAACATTTAAATTATTCTCCTATCTCTCATTGTCTTTCTGTGTTTGGTAAAGGGAATTTAAGGAAATTAATGCCTGGTTGGACTGAGAGCAATGACCACAAAGCAGTATCATTATCTCTAGAAGATTTTGCAAATTACATGGTTTTAACAAATAGTTAAAACTCCCAAGTCTCAGTATGTGTGTGTGTATACACACACACACACACACACACACACACACACACCATATATACACACACACACATATATATATGGTTTGAAATAACCATGACAGTGTATAGGGCTCCCATCCATGAGAAAAAATAGGCCATGAATTTTTCTTATATATGTCAGATAGAATAGAAAAAAAAAGAATTTAGATTGCCATTAAGTTAAGAATAAATTCTTACAGAGTTGGGGTTTTAAAACGTTATAAATTCTTATTTCATTTTAGTTGTATTGATTTCCTCCTTTAGACTCATGGAAAGTTTTCTACAGAAATATTAGTTAGAAAATAAGCCGGGTAAGGAATAGTGTCCATTCTGAGAATCCAACATTCACGATCAAAACTGTTAGCTTCTGCACGGAGACGGCAATACAAGTAAGCTCCTGAATTTCTCCCCTCCTGTAGGTGCACCAAATGTACAACCATACCTGGAGCAACTTCCTCTGAAGCTCAGAAACCAGCTGAGTAACTCCTACACATAGGGCAAATGAGAAAATACCCATGCTGAAATGGGTGGGAAAGACTAAGATACACTCACCATAAGCCCTGGCCCCAGCACGGCACCATAAAGTAAAAGGTAAAAGGTTTGGACCATACATTTGGCACTCCAATTTTTTTTTTAAAGATTTTATTTATTTATTTGACAGAGACAGAGACAGCCAGCGAGAGAGGGAACACAAGCAGGTAGAGTGAGAGAGGAAGAAGCAGGGTCATAGCGGAAGAGCCTGATGTGGGGCTCGATCCCACAATGCCGGGATCACGCCCTGAGCCAAAGGCAGGCGCTTAACCGCTGTTGGCACTCCAATTTTTAAGGCTCCCAGAAAAGGAATGAGTCCCCAAAACACCTTGATCTAAAAACAACAGGGTTTGTGTTATTGATTCCACAGGACTGTAACAAACCAAAAAGCAGTTAATGGGAGCCTGAGCACTCACCATGCCTATCCACCCGGGGCTGAGGACAGAGGGAGGAGGTGACAGTGCCTATCTCCCAATCTCTCCCTGGAAGGGGTTTGGCTGCATATTTTTAAAGCCACAGCCTGAGGGTGCAGCTGCTAATTAGGGGCTCACTGTGATCCTCCCAAGAGCCCAGAAGAGTCGAAAGTCACTTTCCCTGCTTCTCCCTATGGCTCACGCTTCAATAATACAAACGGGATGCCAGTACCCCCCTGGAAGGAGCAGATCCACACATCTAGAACTTTCTCTATGGCTTCCATCCCAGGGACAGTCTCCAAAACTACCTAGCTTTGATAACCAACAAGGTTTGAATTCCTGAGCAGAAGGCAGACACTTAACAGCCTGAGGCACCCAGACATCCCAAGGAAGTGGTTATTAAATGAGCACAGGAGAACCACCCCAGGCTATACACATGAGCTCAACCTAGAGGAAACTCAAAATACCAAATACTAATAAGGATGCTTAAAGTTTTCATAGAAGTGAGACCTAGAAACTCTATAACTATTGTGATGAGATCATCTAAATTGAAAAAATATTTTAAGTGTTTAATTTTGATTAAAAAATGTATGTGATTTTTTTTGCATCATTTTGCAGTAACTGTACATGTACCAATTATCAGTGCCCATGCCTTATTTCATGTTCTGTTGACAATTCCATTACATTTCTGATAGTTACAAGAATTGTCTTATCTCTAGAACTCTGATGTTTTCTGTGATCTATCATGCTTCTTATAAAATGCTGATTTTTAAGGAAAAAAACAAAAAAACAAAAACACCTCCCAACAAACTAGGAGTAAAAGAAGTTATCTCAACATAATAAAGACCATATATGACCAGCCCACAGCTAATATCATTCTCCATGATGAAAAGCTAAAAGCTTTTCCTCTAGGATCAGGAACAAAACAAGTTTGCCCACTGTCACCACTTTTATTCAACATAGTACTAGAAGTCCTAGTCAGAGCATTTAGGCAAGAAAAAGAAAGAAAACATCCAAAGTGGAAAGCAGGATGTAAACCCGCCTGTTTGCAGATAACACAATTTATATACTGAAACCCTAAAAACTCCACTAAAATTTTTAGAATAAATGAATTCAGTAAATGTACAGGATACAAAATCAATATATAAAAATCAGTTGTGTTTCTACATATTAACAGTGAACTAATGAAAAAAGAAATAATACCATTTACAGTAGAATCAAAAAGAATTAAATACTTAGCAATAAATTTAACCAAGAAGGTGAAACTCTGAAAACTATAAAACAATGATGAAAGAAAACTTGAATAAATGGAAAGATTTTCCAAGGTCACAGATGAGAAGAGTTTACATTGTTAATACCTACTATCCAAAGTGATCTACAGATTTAGTGAAATCCCCATCAAAATTCCAATGGCACTTTTCACAGAAATAGGAAAAAGTAATCCTACAAATTGTATGGAACCACAAAAACCGTGAATAGCAGAGCTATTTTCAGTAAAAACAGGCAAAGCTGGTGGCATTATGCTTCCTACTTTCAAACTATATTACAAAACTAGAATAACTAAAACAGCTGGTACTGACATAAAAACAGACACACAGATCAATGGAACAAAACAGAAAGTTCAGAAATAAACCTATGCATTTATGATCATTTATGAGAAAATAAGCAAGGATATACAATGGGAAAAAAGGTAGTTTCTTCCAAAATATACAAGGAATTCATGCAACCCAATAACGAAGAAGTGGCTTTCAAATGGGAAAGATTTTACCCCTCAGGAGGCATTTGGCGATTTCAGGAGACATTTTTTGGTTGTTAAAACTTTGGGTAGGAAGTTTCTAGTGCCTAGAGGCCAAGAATATGGCTAAATCTATAATGCATATGAAAACCCTGTAAAAAATAATCATCAGTCCAAAATGTCAGTAGTTCCAGAGGAGAAAAATCCTGCTTTGGAGTATTACCTTATTTAACTCCTTTATCTATTTATTTTAGTCTAAACCTAAAACAGAGTCTATTTACTTAGTAATTCTCAAACTCTAAACCCTAGAGAATTAACTTCATGAATACCAAGACTTCCTATTATTCTTTGGCCTATGAAAAAAGTAATGATATGTAGTTCAAACTAATCCTTAAAAAAAACAAAACTCTGACATTTTATATTCTTTTAAAATTATACTCTAAATTTTTTTTACTTGTAGAAAAATCTATTAGGAATTAAGAGAATGAGGAGATAAGTTACAAACTAGTAGAAAATATTAATAAAGGACATAGTGGATGAAGTACTATTACCCAAAATATGCAAAAAGCGCTTAAAACTCAACAATAAGAAAAGGAAAAACCTGATTTTAAAAAACGTTGGAAATCTGACCAGATACCTCACCAAAGAAGATATGCAGATGGCAGATAAGCCTATGAAAAGATACCTAACATCATAGTTCATGAGAGTAATACAAAATAAAATAATGAGATACCACTACAGGCCTTTGAGAATGCCAAAAATCTAGAACAGTAACACCAGATGCTAGCAAGAAAGTGGGGCAAGAGGAACACTCATTCACTGTTGCTGGGAATGCAAAATACAGTTACTTTCGAAGACAGTGTGGTTATTCCTTAGAAAACTAAACATAGTCTTAACTTGTAATCCAGCGATTGAGCTCCTTGGCATTTACCCCAATGAGTTGAAAACTATGCCTCCACAAAAAATCTGCACACATTTACAACAGCTGTATTCATAATTTCCAAAACTTGGAAGCAACCAAGATGTTCTTCAGTAGATGAATGGATAATAAACTGTGGTGCATCTAAACGATGGAATACTACTCAGCATGAAAAAGAAATGAGCACTTAGTTCATGACAAGACATGGAAGAAACTTAAATGCATACTGTAAGTGAAAGCAGCCAAGATGAAAGGCTACACATACTGTATGATTCCAGTGCTATGATATTCTGGAAAAGGCAAACTAGAGAGACAGTAAAAAAATAACTGCTATCCAGGAGTTAGGAGGGGAGGGACGACTGAGTCAGCAGAACTCAAGGATTTGGGGGACAGTGAAACTACTCTGTATGATACTAATGGGGTATATGTCATTAGACATGTTTCCAAATCCATAGAATGTACGCTCCCAAGAATAAACCCTAAAGTAAACTATAAACTTCGGGTGATGGTGACTTGTAGGTTTATCTAAAGTAACCAATTTATCGCTCTGGTGCAGGCTGTTCATGATAGGAGAGGCTATGTCTGTGGAGAGTCAGGGAGCTATGGGCACTCTGTACTTCCTGCTCAATACTGTTGTGAATCTTTACTTTAAAAGTAAAGTTTATTGCATAAGTAATTACTACTAGAACCGTAAGTCAGGATAAATCATCCAAGTTTGTTTTCTACCCTTTTCATTTTAGGTATCTCTTTGGAAAAGGAAAGCTGTTACTTCCCATGCATATCCATGCAAGCATAATTTAGTATTGAGTTAGGATAGATTTATTAGGCAAATAAGTCCTGACCCTAAAGCTCATACAGCCTCCATAAACACACTTCTAGGCGGGAAGAGTCGAGAGTATCTATGCGGCATTGCGTAGTTGCTAGAATTCAGATTCTTTAGGATTTAGCCGTGGCTATCTCTTCCAAATGTTCCTTCAGTCTCTCCTAATTGCCAGTGGTGGTGCTGGTCCTCTGGCTTTTGAAGACAGAGGAGGAGTTCTTGATTTGCAGCACTTGCTAATCTTCAGGATGGGCGTACATACTCCCACCATGGTCTATGTCAAGATACAAGCTCTATGAGGCTCACAAAATTTTTCCTATTTTTTTTTAAAGATTTTATTTATTTATTTGACAGAGAGACAGCCGGTGAGAGAGGGAACACAAGCAGGGGGAGTGGGAGAGGAAGAAGCAGGCTCCAGCAGAGGAGCCTGATGTGGGGCTCGATCCCAGAACGTCGGGATCATGCCCTGAGCCAAAGGCAGATGCTTAACGACTGCACCACCCAGGTGCCCCTTTCCTCCTATTCTTATCTCCTGTTGCATTTCACCCAACTCCTTTATTTTGTCTTCTCTTTGTGTCTATACTTAAGTTTTAAAAAAATATATCTGCTGTTCCTGAAGCTGATTTTCAAAACTATAGGGAGATTTCAATATTCAGAAGTAACTGGAATAGTTTGTTGGATCTCCTTACCTGGCCAAATTGTTGGAATTTAAAGTATGTAACTTAAATGTTAAAGAAAATAGTCACTGAAAATATTTTGGTCCTAATCACATTTTTCAGGAAAGTGAAATAAAGCACAAAGAAAATAACACACGTTTAAGGAGCACAATCATACGACAGATAAGGCGTTACCATTGCCCCTGCCATGATGCATGAGATGGATGAAGTTTCTATGTGGCTCATTCTGATGTACATTTCAGGGACCTCTAGCATTTAATTACTCCACCTTCCAAATAACAATACGCAAATAAGCAGAAGTGATAACATCCAATGATTATCTTGAATCTATTCTCAATTGTATAAAAACCATTTGAAAATTTTAGAACACTAATAAGTAATGGAGTGACAACTCAGATTGCCGTGATGATTTATTTTAAAATACGTCTTTAGAGGTTATTATTTCCATATGACTTGATAAGAAAGAGAGCATTGAGAAAGATAAAACACCACTCTTTTTTTTTTTTTTAAGATTTCATTTATTTATTTGACAGAGAGAATACAAGCAGGGGGAGCGGCAGGCAAAGGGAGAGGGAGAAACAGATTCCCCGCTGAGCAGGGAGCCCAATGCAGGGCTTGATCCCAAGACCCCAGGATCATGACTTGAGCTGAAGGCAGACGCTTAACTGACTGAGCCACCCAGGTGCCCAACACTGAGTGGTTTTAAGTTATTTTTTACCCAAGGTCACATAGCCAATATCGATAGAACAAAAATCCAGTCATTCAGTCAACAGAAATTATTCAGTGCTAACATGATCACATGTAAAAAGTCTCTGCTCTGTTCAGCTTACAGTCTGAGGGACAAATAATATTAATTCATGATCACAACACAGTAATAAATGCTGTGGTACAAGTACGCATATAATACTCTTGGAACACAGAAGTGGGCACCTAAATAATACTGATAAGAAAAGGAAGTAAAACATAAGCTGAAATTAAAAGAATTATTAGAAGTTAGGTAGATAAATAATGTTAAAAAGGACATGCCCAGAGGTAACAATATACTGAAAGGCAGTGAAAAAATATGGTCACTTTGAGTAACTTCCCTGACTTCAATGTGACTGGATGAGAGAATGCATAAATCTGAAGGGTGAGAAATAAAGTTCGAGAGGTAGGCAGAGGCCAAAAATGTAAGTAACTTCATCTTTTATTTTTTGCCCAAAAGACTTCACTTGAAAAGTATGCATTCCACTTAGTACCTGCATCTATTACAGCAATGATTCTAAATTGATAATGTGAAAGGAGGACATCTCAGACAATGCAGAGTTTCTGACTGTTAAAATCCACTCAGAAAGCTAAATGGGGCCTATTGATGGATTTTGAGCAGGGAAATGACAGTCAAATATGAAATTTAGAAAAGGTATTTCAGCAGCAGCACAGAGCATTGGAGGAGCAGACAGCAGAAATATTGGTCAGAATACATTTGCAATAATTCAAATGAGAAGTACTGATAGTTTTAGTTAAGCCTGTGATGAAGGGAATGTAGCAGAATATTCAAAAATTAATCTGTACATGTAGATATAGAGATTTAGAAATGTACGGTAGAATGGCTCCCTTTTTCTGATTTATTTCTATAACACCACTATTCTGAACATTTTGGGGGTCACAGACTTAAGAATTTGACTAACCCCTGTCCTATGACTAATAGGAACTCATACTATTTCATGAGTTCCATGAATCTATCTAAAACACCAGGCTAAATAACACTACACTGGATTATCTACGAAAATATGAATATACAAAAATAGTTTGGAGAGGAGGGATAATAGTTCATTCATTCTGGACACATTAATGTGCTTATAGAACATCCTAAATGAGATATTAAGAACTTAGTTATATTGGTCTGAAAGGAGAGAAGTTGTTTGTGAAGAGTATTAAATATCTCATCTGAAGACACTGTGTAGAGTGAACAGAACGATAATAAAGGGCTTGGGCTCAACCATAATCATGTAAGGGATGATCAAAGACAGAAATACACACAAGAAGGAAAAGCAAAAAGAGAAATCTGGACATCAGAGTTGGGGATTTCAATTACCACAGTCAGAATTTAGAGATTAAACTTAATACCAGGTGTGGATTTATAGACCTCTCCAAAATTTTGACCCAACAGAGATTTTGGTAATGTTTAATGCTCTGGGTGTTGCTTTATACATGCCATATGTGTATGTTTGTTTCCTAAAATTTTAAATATTATACTTGATATGTGAAAGAGAGTGTGTGTACTTAATCTCCAAAGTGCCCTGTTTTATAAGATAATGAAGCTTATGTTCAAACCTGGATATGGCTCTAGCCTAAGGAATCTTTCTATTTTATCACAAGAGAAAGATAAATGTAATTGGTTTAGAGTCTATTTAACATTGCTAATTATTGCTGTGTAATGGTGGGTGAATCACTATTTAATACACTGTATAGTGTTAAGAACAATTAAGAGAAACAAAGTCCAAGAAAGTTTCCTCTCCACTTCACATGTTTTATAGAACTACACCATAGTCTTCCTATATGAATGGGTAGGAAGCTAATATCATGTAAAAAAATAAAATGAATGGTAGCATTCAGGATATAGGTAATGAATTTGTAATAGAAAGTGTTCAGACATTTCAGATTTTAGTAATTTCTCTTGACAAGTTCATAATACATTGAAACCTTTCCTCAAGATAGATGCAATAGAGATTTTTTGTAAAAATATGGATGACAGTAATGTATATTGATATACTTTTCAGTTTTCAAGTCAAAACACACTATCATTTGATACTTAGAATTCCTTGAGCTATATAGGTAATAATCTTGATGAAAACGAAAACCTAAGAGAACTGCATGGCAATATAAATTTATTAAGGGCTAGAACCCAGCCCTTCTGACTCTAGTCAACTACACTCATCTGTGAGCCTTGCTGACTTTCTAATACTTTAGATGTGTTAGGTCATTGGTTCTATTCAGGTAACTTCCCTTTAAAGTTCAAGCTTAGAACATTATTTTGAGTTCTGTTTAATTGTGGTCATATAATGAAATTTCAATAAAATACATAAAAGCGGTAGTTAAGCATAACAAACAGTGGACTATTAACTCCAGTATACCTAGGTAAACTGCCTAAAAATAAGAGAAACTCGGGAATTTTCATTACATTTTTGAAGTCACTATGGTGACGTTTTCAAATTTTAATTCTGTCAAATGATAACAGCATTAAAGTGCCATTATGTCAAAGAATGAATAATGCCGCACTATTCAGAAGGAAAACAAACAGGACCTGACATTTGGTTTATCTTGCAGTTGGTCTACTGACTACTCCACTCCACCAAGGTTACAACAGGTCACCTCACTTGGTGTATCCTCAGGCTAGCATACCAAATAGAACTGCTGCGTACTTCACAATGGCCCTATGGAGAAAGTGAATCTGGTCAGAGAAAAATCAGGGTCTCCAACAGAAACAGCAAATCTAATTTTAGAAATCTGAAGATGACTTATCTTGAGCTCTGACAGTCGGTTGTTGTATTGCCTTGAAGTTTCTAAAGAGATGTTTCTGCCCATCTCTCAAAGTCACGAGGTCAAAGTTAGACTATCAAAGAAAGATGAATACCCTGTTGACAGGAGTTTGACCACATCACAAGTCCGTTCTCAGTGGCTTTGTTGTACCAAGGAAATTGTTCTGTGATAATAAAGTGTCTTCTGCAGACCCCTGCCCCGAACCAGATCACACAGGTGCAAGAAAGAGGGGCAGGACAGTTAAGAATTTTAGGTCCAGTGGGGGGATTTTGAGAGCCTAAATATGGCTGAGCATCACCATTAATATTTAAGAAAGTTTTTATTGTTCTTGCTATAGGGGACTTGCCAAAAAGATCTTTGAGTCAATCATCTATGACAGTGCATTAAAAGATTTCAGAAGTCCTTCCCGTCATCTTTCTCAATGACTCTACATATCATAGACTTAATAAAGATTTTGTGAACACCAGTTCTCAAATTTTTCCATACACTGAACAACTGTAGCATTTGCTTCACCTTATTTATCAGAACTCAATCGTTAATTCCTTGGTATTTTTCATTTTTCCTATTTTTAAATAATGTCATAACTCTTTAAGATCATTTAAAAAAACCATTTTTATGCATCTATTATACCTCCAAAGTAGCTAACTGGTATGACTAAAATATATTTTTAAGCTAGATAATTCATAAATGTCAGATATAATTATCAGCCATAAACCTTAAAAATTCTTGAAATTTCAATGTTTCTTGAAAATGGAATCTAATATCTCAAAATTCAGAAACTGATTTTTTCCTAATGAAAATTACTCATTACTTCATGAAATATTCTCAGTGAAATTAAATGCTGTACATTTTACTCTCTAGGCTGTATCATATATACTACCCTTTCCATAAACCCCCCTATCTAATTCAGTAATTATTTCCATTAGTACATCTGATCTTTGTCCATGTTTGCCTCTTTTTCAAATTGCAGAGGCCCTTATTAGAACACAATGTGAATTTCATGAATTGAGGACTATGCCCTGTTCAAAGTTTCTTATAATGTACCCACTGTGCTTTCAATTTAGAGAAGCTCATAGCATTTTATACACGAATGAATCATGCCTTCATAATATATTGCTAGTAATTATTTTATAAGCAGCATAAAAAAATGAGTTTGCCCCCTCCCAATGTTTTAAGGGCAATGATTACAAATTATTTAAAGGTAGACAATAATAGACATTGATATGTTCTCAGGAGGGAGATCTATTCACTCACCTAATTTTTCAGGTTGTATAGCGACATGTCACAATCTATAAAGTTAAAGAACAAATACCAAAGTAATAATCTTTAACCTGCTCACAATATGTGGTCACTTCATGTTTTAAAACCCTACGCTTTGAAGTAGGAAGATCGGTAGGAGAAGAAAGGGAAGAAGAAAGGGGGGGGTAAACAGAAAGGGGGAATGAACCATGAGAGACTATGGACTCTGGGAAACAAACTGAGGGCTTCAGAGAGGAGGGGGGGTGGGGGAATGGGATAGGCTGGTGATGGGTAGTAAGGAGGGCACGTATTGCATGGTGCACTGGGTGTTATACGCAAGTAATGAATCATGGAACTTTACATCAAAAACTAGGGATGTACTTTATGGTGACTAACATAATATAATAAAAAAATATTATTATAAAAAAAATAAAACCCTACACTTTGAAAACAAAAAGGAAAGTTGAAGAGAAATAGAGAAAGGAGAAAGGAAAAGAGAAGGAGGGAGGGAGGAAAGGAGGGAAGCATCTCTCCCCTCCCTGCTTGAGAGAGAGATGAAGAGTAGGGGAAAAAAAGAAGTAAAGCCCAAATGAACATAATAGGACTAAACACTTTTGCTTACAGTATCTGATATTGGTAAGGTAAATAATTCAATGTATAGAAGTACCACATAGGGTTCTGTATAATTTAAGCTGGTAACTAACTCTGAAGAAGGTAAAAGTGCCACACAATTAACCAAAATCTAGTCTCTCATAAATCTGTCAAAAAAAAAAAAAATCTGTCCACAATAAAGAAGAATTCATTTCCAAGTGAATTACAAACATTTTCAACATTGCAAAATAGGCTAAACTCATTTAGACATTTAACTCAATTAGAAATAATATATTGTTGATTATGTATGTGCAGTTTATTCATTCATTTGAATATCTAGCACTCACAACTGATTAAATCAGATTGTGCACTCTGAATATTAAACACATTAGATAATATTTCAAGATTTTACTTCTGTAAATTGAGGAGCTCAATTTCATTTAAAAGCAGGTAACAATTAAAATGAAGTTTTAAGATTATGTATTGCAGTCCACACAAAATTGGTTTTTATAGGTAGTCTTCTGATAATTTCTTTAGATCTCAATTCTACAGTAATGTCATCAAATACGTTAGACAAAAATCCAGGAGGGGAATAAAAATGCAATGGGGATGGTAAAATGTAATAATCCTGGCCCAATAAAGAATTAAATTTGATGAGATCACAAACCCTTTCCTCATTTCTTACATTCGCTCCAACTTAGCTGCTTAGAGATTGACAGCCGAAAATAATAAAAGTCCAATTATTTTGATGAGTGCTGCATACTATGTTTTGTGTCTGGAACCAAATTCAAGAAAAGAAATTTTGGTCCACTCTCCATACTGCCTAATATCCCCAAATTCATATGGTTCACAGCTATGGGACTATCATACTATGAGATGAAGGAGAATCAAGACATAATGTAACATGAAAGACAAGGTCAGTGGAGTCAGATGATTTAAAATCAAGGCTTATGACATTAGTTTTACGAATAAAAATGTTTTTTAGATTCTTTGGACTTCTGATTCATTCAACACAAAATGTCAATGACAACATTTATCTGTTGTTTTTTCACAGAGTTAATTCACAAGTTATATTAAATAATGATCATGAAAATGATTTTTAAAATATTAGACCTCAGCAAAATGTGGACAGTAGTAATGGCAATATAAACTGTAATAAAAAAAAAATAAAATGACAATGTCAAAGAAGGAGAAGAAAGAGAAAGAGAGATTTCTGGAACTCAGTTAAATTCTTCAAACTTCACAATTTAAGAAAGCAACTTTCTCTATAACAATTGAGTAATAAAATACCCTACCATATAAACATGTAGCAGCACTTTCCATAGCAGAAATTATATTCCATTTTATTTTCATGGACAAGTGAATTGCATATTACGCTAATGTACATGTTAAAGCTCATCTTTAATTTGTCCTATGGTGTTCGCCAAATATCTACACCAAAAAAAAAACAAAAAACAAAAACAAAAACAAAAAAAACACACCAAAACCCTTACCTCACCTTCCCACTCTTGGTCAATTGCCCCTTCATGTGCTTCAATAGCATATATGGCCTAGCATCTTAAGCCATTTGCAAACTTTATCACAGTATTGTTATCAAGGATCTCTCAATCTAGAATAAGCTTCTTGGGGTCAGGAACTCGTACTTTGAACCTTGGAAGTCTCTGACTCCCAGTAAGAACCTATTAAGTAATCCAAAGGATGTTGGTCAGTACAATGGTTAAATGAGAGTATGCTGCCAGATATAACAGATAAAATACAGGACATCCAGTTAAATTAGAATTTCAGATACACAACACAAATTTAGGACATACTTATATGAAATATTTATTCATTGTTTATCTGAAATTCAAATATATCTAAGTGTCCTATATTTTATCTGACAATGCTAAATGAGAAAGGAAAATGTTTGATGGCTTCAAGGCAATTGAATTCAGATAACTACATCAAGAAATCATTTAAATTCAACTTTAAGTTAGCAATAATGCATGTAAGGAATAACAAAACCTTCTAAGTCAAAAGTGAATTTACTGCTCAAAGAAGCACAAAACTTTCTAGTACACTAATCGAACAAGAAAGGAAACAACAAAGATGTTACCTTTCAAATTAGGATATCAATTCTGCCATTGTCATAGATTAGATTATTGCTTAGCAAATACTCACATCTCTATTTCTTTGAAGGTGGACTTGAGAAATTAATTTGCTTTGGTTGATTTCCCATGTGTGTAAGCAACAGTGTGCCAATTTCAAGCCTAGGTCTTAAGAAGTTGAGAGTGTTTTTGCTTATCCTTCTGGGAGTGCAACCTCTCAAAAGAGAGAGCCAAACTCAAGAGACCTACAGCTTGAGACAGGTTCACTCCAGCTGACCAACAACAGACCTGTGATTAAGGAACATGTGTGCAATGTTGAATGCCACTAACGTTTTGTTGGTGTTTATTATGCAGAATTCCTACTACGATCTGTACAAGAGGCAATTGATACAGCCATAGTTCTCACAGAAACAGTCTTCCTCCATTAGTCCAAGGCAAATCTGGACAGTTGGTACCCTCATCATAGCTAAAGGATGTGTTTAAACCACCCCACCCCACCCCCGTTTTCCTATGTCAGAGGGGAGAAAAACTCACTTCTTTGATTGTCCATCTCTTATACTGTATATCAAAGCAATAGTGTATCCCTGGGACATATTTATAAAACAGTCATTATTTTGATCTTGCACCTAATATGATTTAACTTTTAAAAAATGCATTTTATGCAATGAGGAATCAGGCATGTCAAAAAAAGTGATAGTATCGGGGTGCCACCCAGGCACCCCAAGATTAGGTTTTTATATCACTGAAGAAAAACTGTACACTGATAATGGATGCCCTCACATTTCCTACCATTTCCTGATTTGTCCCTTAAACATGAGAGTATTTTGTTTTTCTCTTTTACTTTCTGAAACAAATTAATAGTCTCTGTGAAAATAATATTCAAACTCCTTATTAAGTCTTTCTACACTCTAACAAATTGATTTCCCCTATATCCACCTTATTTCGTAATCATTACTTTCAGCATTTTGAGTAAAAAATATATGTCCTCCATTAGACATTTTCTAATTAAGCTAGAACTGCATTTCACCTTTGCCTTCTTGGAGCAAGCAACTTTTTCACACTTCCTCTGGGTATTTGCTCACAGACATTAGTACTCATATATATTTACATATATGTCACTCATCTTACCGAACTCATGGAAAGAATCTTCATATTATTATCCAGATATCTAAGGGAACTCCGACCTCATTATTTTCCAACTTTAAGTACTTATTTGTTTACATTTGGTACCTGTCTTCTCCACTAGAAGATAAGTTTTATTATGGCAGTGATCTTGCCTGTCTTGTCCTCATTTTACTCTTGGCATCTGGTTATGTTCCTGGCATAAATAGGTTTAGTAAATATTGGCTAAATCTGTCAGTGAATGTAGGCAGTAATGATAGAACACTACTTTCGTATTGTTTATTATATCCTTGGGTACACCAGATTTCAAATAAGACGTTTTTAAAACACAAATTACCGAGTAGTCATTTATGTATATGTGAAATTCATGTGGAGATAGAATTTTGATCAAGTGGTTTGAAATGAAGAGTACAGTTCTTCTAAAAACAATAGTCCAAGCCATGACCGTCACATTACTAGGTAAAATACAAGGAGGATTTTTCTCTTAAGAGCTACTCAAAAAAGACTTATTTTCATGATGGATATTAAATAATTGTGAGACTAAATAATATTTCATTAAACTGACTCATGATTTATTAAAGACTTATTTTCATGATGGATATTAAATAATCGTGAGACTAAATAATATTTCATTAAACTGACCTATGATTTATTTGGAGGGAACTAGTAGCTGTTATAAATGCAATTTGACTCAAGGATAAGAGAGTCAAACGAGAACCTCCTATTTTTACGTACTAATCAGCATAGTATAAGAATTTGCAAAGAACAAACAAAAACATGCAGATATTTTAGACCTGCATATTTGTATGGGAGTAAACATTCTGAAGGCCTAACACTTAAGTAAATGGCCTTGGCTGAACCAGTAAACCTGCTCATGGAAATTAAGACTACAAGTCATTATAGGCAGTCAAGAAATTGATATTGTCAGAAAAAGCACGCACACGTGCATGTTATTTTTGCCAGTCACACTATTTTAACAGTTCATGCATAATTGTAAGAATAAATAGGTGGTGGGGCATCTTTGAGATGCTAGTGTAATTTTACGATAAAAGTATACTTAAACTGCTGTCTTCAGAGTTAATTATGATGCTTCACAATAGCAATGTCGGTATATACATTTTTTGTGCCCTCAGTAAAATATTAGACGTGACTGATTCCCCACTACCAAAGTCTCTCATGCAAGAAAGAATTATCATGTGGTTACATGGGATTGTTTGGTAACTTGTCAGAAGAACAAAATAAAAAAGTTTGATTCATTTGTTTTATGCAAAATTCTAAGTACATTAAATTAGATATTAACAGTAATTCTGAAGTTTCATATACGCCCGTGTAATTATTTGTTCCCATTAAAGACATGTCCCCTATTCCAAACTAATCTAGGATCCTTGTAAAGTAACTGTGGAGTAGAACATCTTTAATAATATGTTGCAAAGTTGCTATCATGTACAATTGATGGATAAATTCCACAGAGACTGGAACATTTCATTAATAGAGTACAGGCCTAATTTTCCTTTAATCCATTTAACATGTTTAACATAAACAAGTATGGAAGAACAACTGAGTCAGAGGCATGTTTGTAATGTGAAATAAAATTCTTTTTTTTTTTTTTTCGACATAAGAACATTTCCCTTAGACTAAGTTCTAAGATTCAAGTTTAGTGCTAGGATACATTATTGAGCCATCACAGTAAGTGAAACCAACAAAATAGGTGACATCAGGTCATGTAAAGAAATGATTATCCATAGATTTTTAAAATATATATATATATGTAATGCTTCTGGTTGAAGAGTTTTAATGTAGTAACAACCTGTCATAGTCAAGTTCAGTGAGATAAAAGTCTGTGGAATGATTTCCCAGAGAATCAAAATATGAGTGAATTATTCTATTCTGTAGTATCTACTTACATAAATTTTATCCTTTGCAGTTGAAATTTTCAACCAAACCATCTGTCAGGATAAGTAGGATGAGGTTTTAATTACTTACAGCAATGCAATTATACCATTAATGTTCAGCTAAAATTGAACCCATTCAATTTAATTAGGAATGCAGCTGTGAGTGGAAAGAGATGGGTACTTTCAGATAGCCAACACAAGAGGTTATAAAAGCTCTTTTTTCTGTCTTCTTTCTTTGTTTGTTTTTGATTTGCCAGGGCTTTGTTCTGGCATAATCTCTATTCTGCTGTACTACTTTTTGAATGTGTGTGTGTACATAGTGTATGGTAGATATCCTTACATATGCCTTTTCTGACACAGTGTGTATATACATGGCATATATATATATATATGTATGTATAAATATACATAATAACCAAATAATTCCATATGCATAAATACACCTTTAGAAAAGCAAATCACCTCCTATTTGTGTCCATGACTTTATATCTGCCCCACATATGCCATGGAAATGGAATTAATTCAACTCACTGGGAAACAATCTTCTTTTCAATTAAAATTAATGTTTTGGTTAACACATTCTCATTACAATAACTACAGTAGTCATGGGCTAAGGTGAAAATAAAAGATAAGCATAAAATTTATCTAATCATCTGAAAATGGCTACAATCTATTTGAAGAGATGAGACATTCATGTATACAGCAGTTAAATAAAAATGCAAGAAACACACTTCTTAGATGATAATTGAACAAAACAAACAATATGTATCCTAACATTTTGAAGAGAAAGAGTAATGTAGGCTTGAGAAGAATAAAATTTAGACTTTTTCTGAACTTCAAGAAATGGTTTGGATATTAATATGCATGTATGTAAGGGAAAGGACACTTCAGGTTGAGACAACGTCTGGTGGGTGGCCTTAGACATAGTGAGTCCAAAGGCAACTCAGGAGCCAGGCCTTCCTGGATAAAAGGATCATGTTTGGGAAATAAAGGTAGGTACCCTGGGTTAGAGAGCCCTAAAAGCATTCTAAGGAGAACCATTATAAAATTTGCTTCTTCCAAGAAGCTTTTGTAAAATAACTAAATTCCTGAAAGTGAAGCAACTAATTCTTATTCTTTGATCTTGCTAACACTTATGTTTTCTAAATGGAAATATTTTTTAAATGTTAGCACCACGAACATAAGGAAGGGATTAACAGGGTCAGATTTGTGAAGATTCTTCTATCACATACCTCGCAGTTGCCATAGCAATGTTTTCACAAGCAAAGGCAGAAGAAAACTGGCATGTTTGGAAAATTGACCAGAATTTTTTCAACTCAAGACGGAAAGAAATGAAGAGGCAGCATAGTGATGTATTAAGAGCATGGACTCTGGGTCTGCTAGGCCTGAGTTCAAATTCTACTAATATGTAGCTGTGTCTGCTGAGAGCTAATTAGTTAGGTCTTCTATACTTTATTCTTCTCATCTATGAAATAAATAATAATACCTCAATAGGGTTGTTGAAAGAATTTGAATACTATTTTAGGTGAAGCTCTTATAATGGTGACTGACAAAAAATTATTATATGTCAGCTATTATAAATAAATCAATTTCACAAATAACATTAATCAAGTTCCCAAATTATTCTAATAACCAAATAACTAGAGAATTTTCTAACTGTGCTTATATCATGTTTAGTAAGAATCACCCTCAGGTTCTAATTCTATGAATAACTATGTCAGTTATGCCTTAAGTTCCACCACCAGGTTCTATGTAATCAGTTGGATGAAGTTTTAAAAAGTACAATCTAAATGTATAATTTCCTAACTACACTTTCTTGGTAAACACCGGGGATGTAATGTATGGTGACTAACATATTAAAAAAACGTTAAAAAAAAGAGTAAAAAAATAAATTAAAAAAATTATAGATCACATTTTCCTGTTTTTTTTAATATATTTTGTAATTTTAAAAATTGTATCTCAGGTGGTGTAAATAAAATAGTAAAGACTGAAAAAAAAACCTGAATTGTTATAGTCCTATTTTACCAACATAAATGCCTTTACATGTAGTTCAGATACTTATAATAAATATGTGAAGCTGCAGGAACACAAGCAATAGGGAAGCTCAAAGGCTGTGACCAGATGTTCCCACCAAAAGGCAGTGGGATTTGCCTACACAAATTATGTTTGTAGGCTCAATTTGGCTATCAGACCATTCAGGCTACAACCCCATTAATGCTTCATCTCAAGAAGGAAGAGCTTCCCTAGTATTTGATTATCTATTGCTGCATGAAACACCTTACTTAAACTTTCTTCAGGAAGGGAGGAAAACATTGATTTTTGTGATATTCTTTCCCTCTTCCCTCAGAGAATAGAAACATTGTCGGTATCAAAGAAAAATAATTTTTCTCCCTCATATTTGTTTTCCTCTGCTTTACTAAATAAATAAATAAATAAATAAATAAATAAAAGTGTTCTTTTAGCAATCATCTATGCAGATGGGATCATGATAAAGGAAGAATGCCCAACTCTGAAGCATTTACTTTGTAGATTACTCACCCACTAGATATATTAAATATATAAATGTTAAAACAATCAAGGATTATAGAAGCATTCTTTGCTGAATTTCATTAGTCATCAATCCAAGGTGAAATAAACCATCTAGATAAACCCGCTAGAGATGACCTCATCCATCCATTGCCTTTACAAACAACTAAATGAATTTTGAGTCAAGAACCATGAGAGACTATGGACTCTGGTAAACAAATTGAAGGTTTCAGAGGGGAGAGGGGTGGGGGGGGTGGGTTAGCCCAGTGATGGGTATTAAGGAGGGCACATTTTGCATGAAGTATTGGATGTTATACACAAACAATGAATCATGGAACACTACATCAAAAATTAATGATGTACTGTGGGGTGACTAACATAACACAATAAAATTAAAAAGAAAAAAGAAACTACTGACTACAATTTGCTGGAATAACTGATCATTACAGACTAAGACTAAAAGCAGCCCAATAATTCATCATTAAGGGATGAATCAAGTAAACTAGGAAACATCTATAAAATAGAGTATTTTGCACCTGTAGAAGAAATAAAAAACAGTTCTAGTTACTGCTATGTAGGTCCTCAGGGATATGTAAGTGAAACACATCAGAGGAGGAAAATGTGTTTAGTATGTTAAAATAAGCTACCATTTAACCAAGAAAGTATAGAGATCCATAAACACTGAAGTAAAAAGTTGCTGATGGAGATGGGGGAAAAAATAGGTATAGGTATTGGGAAACAGGTATAAAAACTTAGAATTCTTTTGAATTTTAACTTATACTATAGATTTAAATATACAAATGTCTACATGTTTGTAAAATACATAAATATATGAAATATGTACATACTCATCTGTCTATAAATAAAAGGCATTAAAATTAGAAACAAATTAAACAAATGAAGATAATAGTGTACAGAGCTGGTAGACAAATTACACAGAGAGTAGTTGTGTTAAGACAGTGAATTTTCTGAAGTACAAAAAACTTCAAATTCCTGATATTTTTCATTAATGATATCAGTTCTGGTAATAATATTGTATTGGGATAAGGAATTATGTTAATGCCACTAGAAACAAAGATTTCAGGTAAGGGAAAAGAAATACAATGGGAAAAAAAATCAAAGAAATTAATCAAAAGCCCTGTAAATGTTGTTTAAAATGAAAATACCTGTAGAAACTCATGATATATTTTCCTTTAGAAAATACAGATTTCTTGGTAAACTAATCTTTGGCAAAGCAGGAGAGACTATCCAATGGAAAAAAGACAACCTTCAATAAATGACTTGGGAAAATTGGACAGCCACATGCAGAAGAATAAAACTGGACCACTTTCTTCTATCATACACTAAAATAAATTCAAAATGGATGAAAGACCTAAAGATGAGATAGGAAACCATCAAAATCCTAGAGGAGAACACAGGCAGCAACCTCTTTGACATTGGTCAAAGTAACNAAACTCATGATATATTTTCCTTTAGAAAATACAGATTTCTTGGTAAACTAATCTTTGGCAAAGCAGGAGAGACTATCCAATGGAAAAAAGACAACCTTCAATAAATGGCTTGGGAAAATTGGACAGCCACATGCAGAAGAATAAAACTGGACCACTTTCTTCTACCATACACTAAAATAAATTCAAAATGGATGAAAGACCTAAAGGTGAGATAGGAAACCATCAAAATCCTAGAGGAGAACACAGGCAGCAACCTCTTTGACATTGGTCAAAGCAACTTCTTATTAGACATGTCTCAGCACTCAAGAGAAACAAAAGTAAAAATGATCCATAGGGACTTCATCAGAATAAAAAGCTTCTATGCAAAAAAAAAAAAAAGCTTCTATGCAGCAAAGGAAACAATCAACAAAACTAAAAGGCAACCTTTGAGATGAGAGAAGATATTTGCAAATGACTTACCAGATAAAGGGCTAGTATCCAATAAAGAACTTATCAAACTTAACACCCAAAACCCACATAATCCATTTAAGAAATGCACAGAAGACATGAATAGAGACTTTTCCAAAGAAGACATCCAGATGGCTAACACACATGAGAAAATTATCAACATCACTCAGCACCAGGGAAATACAAATCAAAACCACAATGAGATACCACCTCACACCTCACACCTGTCAGAATGGCTAAAATTAACAACACAGGAAACAACAGATGTTGGATGCCGAGAAAGGGAAACCCTCTTACACTGTTGGGGGGAATGCAAACTGGTGCAGCCACTCTGGAAAACAGTATGGAGGTTTCTCAAAAAAGTTAAGAATACTATCCAGCAATTGNGGTTGGGGGGAATGCAAACTGGTGCAGCCACTCTGGAAAACAGTATGGAGGTTTCTCAAAAAAGTTAAGAATACTATCCAGCAATTGAATTGCACTACTAGGTATTTAACTAAAGGATAAAAAAAGACTAATGCAAAGGGGCATGTGCTCCCCAATGTTTATAGCAACATTATCAACAATAACCAAATTATGGAAAGAGCCCAAATGTCCATCAAGTGATGAATAGATAAAGAAGATGTGCTATACATATATGAGGGAATATCAACCATAAAAAAGAAATCTTGTTATTTGTAACAATGTGCACGAAGTTAGAGTATATTATGCTAAGTGAAATCAATCAAAGACAAATACCATATGATTTCACTGCTATGTGGAATTTAGGGGGAAAATGAGAGAAGCGAACCATAAACAGACTCAACTATAGAGAAACAAATTGAAGGTCTCTGGAGAGGAGGTGGGCAGGGGGATGGGCTAAATGGGTGATGGCTATTAAGGAGGGCACTTGTGATGAGTGCTAGATCTTTTAAGTAAGTGATGAATCACTAAATTCTATGCCTGAAACAAATATTACACCATATGTTAACTAACTAGAATGTAAATAAAAACTTGAAACATTGAAAAAAAATAGTTTAAAAAGCAAAAAAGAAAAAAAAACCCAAAAAACAAACAAAAAAAGCCAACAACAAAAACACCAGATTTCTTACTGTTGTCCACTCAAAAGGTCAAGAAATGATAAATAAACCACAAAGATCAAAGGTCTCTAAATACCATTCTTCACTATAAGGAACCAGGATTTCTTGGAGAAAAGGGCGAAAACCCAGGTTGGTGGCACAAATCTATAGCACGAGCTTGAACTAGTTTTTGTACCCAAAACGAAGGAAGTTCTGACAGACCACTATTTTTTTTATGGTTGAGGGACTTTTGGTTTTAACTTGAAAAGCTTCCATAAGTTCAAATTAGAATATTTTGATCATCATTAAAGACATAGCTATAATGGATTGAAATATATCTCTATAAGCCTATGCACTTTCAAATATTAAGAAATCAATTTGTTATTTTAAGAGAAAAGTCAACATTAAAATGTTCCCTCTGCTTTTGAAATATTTCAAAATAAAAAATTTTCTGGCTGGAAAAAATCTTGTCACAAAATTTTAATAGTTGACTTATCAAATAATATTTTGCTCAAAAGCTACAATATCTGATTTTGACACCTCTCTGGGAAATGGTTACTGAGAAATATAAGAGATAAAGACAGATATAGAAAACTTGATAGAAAATACCTAGCAACCTGCCTAGTTCTTAACCAAGCTAAGCTTTTTTTGAGAAGTTTGAGGAAATGTTAATACTTTTTACAATGAGATAGCTAAGATACATTGGAAGTACTTGTGACACATTTGTATTAAAACTCAATTGGTCTACTGATTTCCATTTTTATAAAACATGATGCAATTTTATCATGAGTAGAAGTTATTAGCTTAAGAAAAATTCATCAGTGTTGCCCTAATTCCCTCAGTCTTATTATCACTGAAAAAAATGATGGTGTAGCAAAGTCAGCACAAGTGTTGTCATTAGATAGTCTAAAAATAGAAACTTCTGGCATAGAATGTAGTTTAACTTAGATGTGCTTCATTTTACTGTATGGTGAGTATAATAATTTTTAGTTTAGAGAGGGTTGTTTGTAATGAAATTATGCGGGTTCCGCCTTTACCTCAGTGACGGGCACATAGATGTTCTCCTGTGAATTCCCTTCTCCAGAACAAGATCCATAGTCACTGTTCACAGAGAGGTTTGAAGAGCAACTGTTAGGAGTAGCTTTGCAGATCATTCTTAACTTCCAGTGAATTGGAATAATTCAATTATTTAATGTTAACTATATTTCAAGCCTGCTGCATTCCAAATCAACATATGTTAGAAAATGGAAATAGAGGGTAAAGTACACACGATGGCTCCATTTTAGTTTGATCGTACCAGCCTCTCCTTTGCTGCCTTTTGATTTGTTATTTGCACATCTGGTGCCATTGACATTTATAAAGTGACCTCTTTTTTCCTTTCTTCCACATGCACACACCCAGTGCAGGGAGTTGAACAGTTATACATGAAATGAACACAGTATTTCATGGTTAATGTACCATCCTTTATGAGAATATGCTAGCATAATGATAGAGGGCTGAAGCATGTAATCTATAATTAATACAAAGTGAACTGTCATGTAGGGCAAAATGGGCCTTTCTGCAGAAGTATAAGTGCAGTCATGGAAACGGCTATAGCTCCTTGATTGTAATTATTCAGCCTCACTAGGGGTCTGCAGCTAGCTATTAAAGTCCTAGTGGTCCCTCATGGAGTAGTCTACTATCCAATTAAACTTTCACAAGTCTATTCAGGAGGCACACTTCAGGATGTCAAGACATTGTGGGACACCACTGTGTTCCATTAAATAGTGTCAAGCACCTGCATTTCTAATAGAACATAATGTTTTTGGTTACCTTTTGCATATAGAATTTGATCAGAGAATTTTCTTCATCTGATTTGAACAATTTGAATCTCTAGACAGATAAAACATTTGTAATTGGAATAAAGGTCTTTAGTATCTGATACTTAGCAGGACTGTACTAATTTACCATTTTCTCTCCTCTGTGAAAGAAAAGCATATGCAGAAGTCAGTGAGAAATAAAGAAAAGTTAAATGTTTGGGATAAATGGCAAAATAAATGCAGCTGAAGTTAAAAAATCAATAAACAAAATATTTCAATGTATATTTAGAAGTTTGTACAGCCATATTAGATACAAATCCCAAAATCTAGGAAAAATACACACCACCACCACCACCAAAACATTCTACGGTTTATGAGTTAAGGACTTCCATTAAAACTACTGCAAATTCTACAGCAAACTTCAAAATAAAAATGAGCTGAATCACCAATATGTGAAATGAAAATGATTTTGAAAAACCCTGTAGATGTAGAATGTAGTGGAAAAGTCTTAACTGACAAGTAGGTTACTTGCTTCATCTCTCCATGCCACCATTTTCTAATTTGTTAACTGAGGTGTTTAGGCAAAAAGCTTTAAAACTCTGAAACAATGACTTTATTAAAAAGTAGCAGCCAATCTTGAAAATATGTAATTTCGATAAGAATAAGCAGACTTCAGAGAAGGAAAGATCAATCTTCATACTTTTTGCTATCAACTTTTGCTTTTCATTTTAGTTCCATTTCATTTTGTTTTTGCATTAGGAGGTAAATGGCTAGTCAGTCATTAACATGGTATTTTCAGAGGTATATGCAGATTACGTTAAATTACCAATTATACACTGGTATTTTATCTGCTCCCCGGAGTCCATAACAATAAAAGAATAAAAAATTAAAAACAAAAACAAAAAAAATTGCACAACCCTTCCTCCATGGAGTGGGTACCACTTTGGAGAAAGCTGGAGTGCTCTTTCATCACTTCCCTCCACAACATCATTACTATGATTGTTCGGAGAATACTGTTCTCAAAAGAACCAAATAGGATGCAGAGAAAGCATAGGAAGTGAAGAATGATCTATTAAAGTGCAATAGTCAGAGACAGGAAGAAGCTTGGTAGACAAAATAGAAAGGAACCGTAGGGAGGTTGTTTAAGGTAATTCACTGGGTCCATGTCAGAAAAGCAGGTCTATATGAAAATGTGTAGGCACCAACAACTTTGTAAAAAGCTAACCCCATTGCATTTGTATTTTACTTCTTAAAGGCAAAAGTCCAAGACAGAATTAATAAAGACTGTTTACTCATAAAACTTGTAGCAGAAATCTTTCAGCCATCCTTTCATTTCATTTCAGCAAGGGATCAAAGGTGTTGGGGGGAAAAAAGGTAAATTTTAGAGAGTAAAAAAAAAAGAAAAACCTGAGTCTCTGGCAAGCATTCTATTAAGGGGGATTTTTTATTTTTGGAAGTGTGGGAGACGTGCTAATTGGTCTTCAGGTACATTGACTGGTAATTGTTTGGTTGCAGTGGGACAACAAGGCAGTTCGAGGACATCTTTTAAATGGAAGGATTGCTTAACATTAGGGTGGTTGGTTTCTGTGGCCTCTAATTCCCTGGAAAAGCCAACTGGATCATTTTTCAGAGACAAACTGTCCTTATGAGAGGAGCGGGATGGCTAATACAGCAGGCAGTTTGTCAAATTTTACTCAGCCATTCAAAAAAAAAAATCTAGAAATTTCTAACGGTACACAATAATGTTAACTCAATAAAAGTCTTGGTCATATAGATAGATATTGCATAGGATACTGTACATGGTATATGTTATACATACCGTACACAGCATAATAGATAGATCCCAGTTAGTCACTCAACAAAGCTTCAGTTTTCTCACTTAGAAAATATGCTAACACCCACTTTACAGAGTCATTTCAAGTTTTTTTTTTTTTAATACTTAGCAGAAGAGTGCTTATCATATAGTGGATAACACACGTATATGCATATACATCTGTCATATCCAGAAGGACGGTTAATGTTGCACAAGAAGTATCACAGTAATTCTGGGGTGATGAAATCATCTCAGTTTGCCCCAAATTTCCCCCATTTTAAAGCTGAAAGTTCTATACCACAGGCTCCTTAGTCCTGGGCGAAGAAGGACTGTTGCTCACCTCAAGTAGTTCATATGGAGTGGTTGAAATGAAATTTATTTTTAGCTCAAACTCGAAGAATGAATGATCCCTTCCTAATAAACATGACTTTAAAACCATAATTGAGATTAGTGTAATAATATAATGCAGTTTTCTGACCCCAAAACTTCCCCACCACTAAGAGAACAAAACTGCAGGTAAGAGTCAGAGTTACCCAACTAGGCAGCTGCTTTTTGGTTGGCAAACAAAACTAACTCATTGGAATCAAAATAAAAGGTGCTCATGTAGGTAGGATATATACAAATTAAGACTAGAGTAATTGGAGCCATAACAAAAAGAGATACAGAGAAAACACAAACTGACCATCCATAACACCACACCTTAACACACTAATGAAGATCGTTATTAATTCCTTGTAAGGCTATATAAAAGCTGATGCCAGCCCTCCATATTTATATATATATTGTATATGCATACATACAGAATACATATTATATACACATAATAAAATGGTCTGGGTCTTTTTTGTTTTTGTTTTTTTATCCTCAACCAATCATTTCCACATTTTGCTAATCATTTTATTCCTGATACATAAATGACAATACATGCAGGAAAAATATATTTAATTGAAAAAAAGAGAAATGAATAACGTGGTGGCCAAAATAAATTCCTTACTTAGCAATTCCCTTTGGGCATGATTTATAGCCATATGAAGTCCAGATCCAAAGTAGGAAAAAACAATTTTCATTCATAGAAGATTGTTTTTGTCATGTATGATACGTAGCCTCATATTTTTATATACACATATGTTGTATTAAGAACTGGGATAATCCATGGATTAACAGTACTATCCAAAAATGAAAATAAATGATAAAAGTGTTGTGTTAAACCACCTCCCTATAACCAAGGGGTTTAGCACTTACCTTTCAAAGATCTCTCTGCATATACTCAACTAAGGCAGTGTTTCGACCCTGTATTGAATGTGTTAACCCTAACCAAGGAGGCATTTTTCATGGTACTAATACTTGCTAACATTACTGACTTCTCACCACGTGCTAAGGTATTTGATATATTATTTTCGTTAATTTATTCCATGTAATCCCAGAACAAAACTATGAGGTAGTGTTTCAACTGCCTCTATTTTCAGAAGAGAAAACTAGTTGCAGAAAGATCAAGTAATTCACTCGAAGTCAAACAGTCAAGCTGGGATTTAAACTAAATCTGTCTTATTCTGATATAAAATAGAATTCATAAATAGAAAACTATTAAAACAAATGTTTAGAATAGCATATTTGATTATGAACACAGTGTCACATTTCCTACTCTCTCAGAACGGGGGCGGGGGGGAAGCAAGTATCTCCAGTTAACTCCTCAGTATTTCCCAAGGACATAAATTTCTGAGGAAACCACTTAGGGTACATATTCAGCAGGCTGTAGAGGACTTCAGGATCCATGCAGTTACTCATCCTGCTTGCTACAGTTCCAAGAAGTTTGGTCCAAATTAATTAAGAAGTTCTTTCTCTAAATGAACTAAGAAGATGAGACCAACATCAAAAGGATTCTCCCCTTCAGGAATTTCTAGCACAGGCCTCATCTGAACAGACTCACAGACTGAGGGAAAAGCCTTTTCAATAACCTGCACTGTTCCTTTCGCAAGATGTTTCTTCTGATTTGCTGTATAAATATCTGGCATTTGAGAACAGAAAAAAGGTCTTTTGCTGTTTCAATTCATTTTGTGTAAATTATTTGGAAAATTCCACTGTCAGTCAGCAGACTTTTGCAAGATGGTGGCATAGGACAATCCTGAACATAACTCGTCCCATCGACCCACCAAATCTAAAATCACACATGGATCCTTTCACTCTGAATAATATCTGGAAAGTACATAAACCGCTTCTTCACAACAAAGGATAAAAAGACCACACTGAGACATGTAGGAGTGAAGAAGACACAATCTTGCCAAAAACTCTATACCCAATGAGGCAAAACATAATAGGGAAGAATCTCACCTGAGAAGTGTTTTTCCCAGAGGAGCAAGGGGTTGGTGTCCCACATCAGGCACCCCAACTGCTGGGATCTGCCCTGGAGGGAGGAGCCTCCAAATGCCTGGCTTAGAAAACCAGTGAGGCTAATGTCCAAGGGACCCAAAGTGACATAGGAAACTGAGATTCTGTGAAAGTACAGCAGTTTGAAAAGTGCCTAAGACTGTACGTCAAAGAAATATGTTTGCCAATTTAAAAACATCTGCTGGAGGTGCAGGGGGACAGTTAAAACTCTAGGTCCAGAGACAGAAGTGCTGTCAGATACCATTTCCCCACTCCCTCCCTACCCTGCTAGCACAGGCGGATGAGCTCACACAGGATATCTGATATCTATCCCGCTGCCTGGAAACAGCTGAAGAGCACCCTAGGTTGCAGCACTCCCCCTTCTCTGGCTGGGTCAGGTGAGAGCAAAGGGCTGTGGCATGCCCCCACTTCCCAGTTCAAGTCTGCACTCACGGATGATTTGAGCACTTCACTGTTCCCTGGCAGGGCTGGCTGAGTATGAGAGGTCTTGGCAGTCTCCCACTCCCAGCCTGAAGCTGGTGCCTCCACAGACAAGGCCCTCTCAAAGCTGCATCCCTGAAGCCTGTGGGCACATACAGGCAAAACATTTTCCCGCTGCCTTTCTGAGGCAGGTCAGCACGGCCAATCCCTAGGCTTTCCAGCTGCTCCGCTAAAGCCAGCGGGAATGGGCAGTCCCTACGGGGGATGCCTCTTGATCGCTTGGCCCTGGTGACCAAGGACACTGGTGTTCCAGAGCTCCACAGGAAGGTAACAATTGGAAAGACAGTTCTTGGCAGGCCACCATTGCCCAGGGCACTGCACAGACAGCAGACTAAAACACAAGCCCAGATGTCCCATGAGAAAAAGCCTGTTTATTTAGCCTGGAGCTTCAGCCTGAGAATCAAACATTAGTTTTTCCACACATCTAGAAGCTAAGGAGGTATTCCCACACCACCTTTGTGCACTCCCTTGGTGTCACTGCAGCTTGACTTAACCCTTCAGAAAGGAGCTGACACACTCATCTGAAGCCCTGATTTTTTTTAATTTTTACCCGGGGAACACCTCCAGATCTGGTCTGAAGCCCAGCAGGGATTATGATCGCAGCCCCATAGGACTGTATATATTTGAATACTTTAAAAGTTGCTGCATGGGGGTCTGCCTTCCAATCAGCCTGAAACTGGTGCTAAATGAAATTCCTCTCCTTGGAATACTGGCAGTTCTTGGCACACCCTCAACAGCAGAGACAATCAAGAAAGTACCAGTCAGTTCAGAGTTCAAAGGACAACCAAGAGCTAGGAAAAAACTGAATGAAAAGTTCATCGCCTACACAAGGCCACTCCTTCAAGACTGAGAGGTAGCTGTTTCACCTAATTTATAGAAACAAACACAGAAAGTTAAGCAAAATAAGCAAACAGACTAATAGGTTTCAAAGGAAGGAACTAGATAAAATCAGAAAAAGAACTTAATGAAATGGAGAAAAGTTACCTAGCTGATAAAGAATTCAAAGCAATTGTCATAAAGATGCTTACTCAATTCAGGAAAAGAATGGATGAACAGAGTAAGAACTTCAATGAAGAAATGGAAAATATAAGAAAGTACCAAAGTAAAGACAGAGGAGAAGGATACAGTAACTGAACTGAAAAAATACACTAGGGGGGCTCAGCTAAATAAGCAGAAACACAGATCAGGGAGCTGGAAGACAAAGCAATGGAACTTACCCAGACAGAGGAGCAGAAAGAAAAAGTAATCTTTAAAAATGAGGATAACCTAAGGGATCTATGGGACAGTCTCAAAAATAACGATCACATTATAGGGCTTCCAGAAGGAGAGAGAAGGAGAAAAGGGGCATAAAACTTATTTGAAGAAATAATTGCTGAAAACTTCCCTAACTTAGAGAAGGAAACAAGGCATCCAGCTCCAGGAATCCCAGAGAGCTCCAAATGAAATGAACCTAAAGAAACCCACACCAAGACACAATAATTAAAACGTCAAAAGTTAAACAGAGAATCTTAAAGGGAGCATGAGAAAAAGAAATTGTTATAAACAAAGAAAACCCCAAAAGGTTATCAACAGATTTTTTCACCAAAAACTTTGCAGGCCAGAAAGGAGTACATGACATAGTCAAAGTGCTGAAGGGAAAAACTTCCTATGAAGAACACTCTACCCAGCAAGGTGGTCATTTAGAACTGAAGGAGAGATAAAGACTTTTCTTAATAAATAAAGTTCTACAGTACTAAACTAGCTTTACAAGAAATGTTAAGGGGACTTTTTTAAGCTGCAAAGAAATGACATTAATTAATAACAAGAAAACATACAAAAGTAAAAATCTCAGTGGAAAGGGAAATATATAGAATAAGTAATTACTTATAAAGCTACCGTGACAGTTAAAAGACAAAAGTAGTAAAATTAACTAAAACTGCAATATTTAGGTAAGAGATAAAAAGATGTAAAATGTGACATCAAAACAAAATGGGGGAGAAGGAGTAAAAATGTAGAGTTTCGGAATGTCAAATTTAAGTAGCTATCAACTTAAAATAGATTGCATACATAAAATGTTATTTATGAATCTCTTGGTAACCACAAAGCAAACATTTATAGTAGATACACAAAAGAAAGTGAGAAAGAAATATAAACATAAGAAAGTCATCAAACCACAAGAAGAGAGAAAGAAGAAAGGAACAGAGAGGAACTACTAACACAGCCAAAAAACTAACAAAATAGCAGTACATACCTGTCAATAATCACTTAAATGTAAATAGGCTACATTGTCCAATCAAAAGATATACAGTGGCTGATGGATTAAAATTTAAGAACCATCCCTATACTACCTACAAGAGATTCATTTCAGATGTAACGACACACACTGACAAAAAGTAAAGGGACGGGAAAAAGATATTCCATGCAAATGGAAACAAAATGAATGCTAGTGTAGCTATTCTCATCTCAGACAAAATAATCTGTAAGATTTTTATTTATTTGACAGAGAGAGAGAGAGCACACAAGCAAGGGGAGCAGAAGAGGGAGAAGCAGGCTCCCCGCTGAGCAGGGAGCCCAACGCAGGACTCTGTCCCAAAACCCTGGGATCATGTCCTGAGTTGAAGGCAGACACTTAACCAACTGAGCCACCCAGGCACCCCCAAAATAGGCTTTAAAACAAAGACTAATAAAAGACAATGAGGGGCACTACATAATAACAGGGCGAATGCAGGAAGGAAATAATTATAAATATATATGCACCCAACATAGGTGCACCAAAATATAAAGGGCAAATATTAACAGACTGAAAAGGAGAAACTGAAACAATACAAATAACAGCAGACTTTTAACTCCCTACTTATGTCAATGGATAGATCATCAGACAGAATATCAGTAAGAAAACATCAGACTTAAATAATACATTACACCAGATGGACTTTACAAAACAATCCATCTGGAATTAGCAGAATACACATTCTTCACAAGTGCACATGGATCAGTCTCCAGAATAAAGCAAATGGTAGGACACAAAACAAGTCTTAATAAATTCAGTAAGATTGAAATCATATCAAGCTTCTTTTCCTATCACAATAGTATGAAACTAGAAATCAATTACAAGAAGAAAATTGGAAAAACTACAGATACATGGAGATTGAACAACACATTACTGAACAACTATAGGACCATAGAGGAAAACAAAGGAAAAATAAAAGAAATACCCAGAGGTAAATGAAAATAAATACAACATGTCACAATCTATGGGATTCTGCAAAAGCAATTTTAAGAGGGAAGGAAGTTCACAGCAATATAGGCCTACCTCAAGAAATAAATGAAATCTCAACCAATTTACCTTTACACCTAAAAAAAAAAAATCCAAAACTAAAGGGAAAGAAATACAGATCAGAATAAAAATAAATGAAAATGAGTCTAAATGAAATAGCATCTAAAAAGATAGTAGAAAATATCAGTGAAACTTAAAGTTGGTTCTTGGAAAAGATAAACAATACTAATAAACCCTCAGCCAGACTCACCAAGAAGAAAAGATAGCAGGGTCAAATAAAAATCAGTTAATGCAAAACAACTTACTACTGATTCTATAGAAATACAAATGTTCATGAAACAGTACTGTGGACAATTATATACCAACAAATTGGACAACCTAGAAAAACAGATGAATTCCTATAATTTTATAATCTCCCATGAGTGAATTATGAAGAAACAGAAAATGTGGATAGACTAGTTTCTAGTAAGGATTGGATCAATAATCAAAAACTTTCCAAAAAAGTCAAGGACCAGGCAGCCTCAAAAGTGAATTCTATCAAACATCAAAAATTTAATATCTACTCTTTTGAAAATCCCCCAGAAAACTCAAAAGGAAGGAATGCTTCCAAACTCATTTTACTAACACTAAAATAAGATAAGGACACCACAAGGAAAGTACAAGACGATATCCTTGATGGACAGAGATACGAAAATCCTCAACAAATACTAGTACGCTGAATTCAAAAACACATTAAAAGGATTCGATACTACGATCAAGTGGGACTTATTCCAGGGATACACGGCTGGTTTGACATCTGCCATCAATGTTATATACCACTATAAGAAAATGAAAGATAAAAATCATATGATCATGTCAATAGAAATAGAAAAAATGTTTGACAAAATTAAATATACATTTATGAGAAAAACCTATCAACAAAGTGGGTATAGAGGGAATGTACCTCAACATAATAAAGGCCATATATGACAAAGGCCACCGTTGATACACCCAAGTGAAAAGATGAAATCTCTTCCTCTAACCTAAGGAAAAAAACCAGGATGCCCACTATCCCAAGTTTTATTCAAGAAGTATTGGAAATCCTAGCCATAGCAATTAGACAAGAAATAAAAGGCACACAAATTGGAAAAGAAGAAGTAAAACTGCCACTATTTGCAGATGACATACTATAAATAGAAAACTCAGAAGACTATCAAAACACTATTAGAAATATATGAATTCAGTAAAGTTGTAGGATACAAAATTAATGTACAAGAATCTGTTGCATTTATATACACTAATAATGAACTATCTTATCAGACACAAAGATCAAAAAAACACTCCCATTTATAATAGCATAAAAAAGGAATAAAATACTTAGGAATAAATATAACCAAAGAGGTAAAAGACCTGTACACTGAAAATTATAAGATGCTGATAAAAGAATTTGAAGAACACATAAATATATGAAAAGGTATCTGGTGGTTGTAGATTGGAAGGATAAATATTATTAAAATGTCTATACTACCCAATGCAATATTGGTGCAATCCCTACCAAAATTTCAGTGTCATTTTTCACAGAACTAGAGCAACTAATTCTAAAATTTATATGGAACCAAAAATGACCCTAACTAGCCAAAACCTGGAGAAAGAACAAAGCCAGAGTTATCACACAACCTGATTTCAAACTATACTACAAAGCTATAATAATTAAATCAGTATAGTATTGGCATAAAACAGACAATGTATCAATGAAATGGAATGGAGTATCTAAAAATAAACCCACACACATCTAGTCAACTTACAACAAAGGAGGCAAGAATATTCAATGCATAAAGGGAAGTGTCTACTTTCCTACAATTTCCACAAAAGGAAATTGTACATCTACCTTCCAAAGAATGAAACTGGACACTATCCCATACCACATACAAAACTTAAAGTGTAAGTTGACTTGAACTTAAGACCTTAAACTATAAAAATTCTAGAAGAAAGCCTAGCTCATAATCTCCTTGTCATCAGTCTTACTGATATTTTATTTTGGATCTGACTCCAAAGGCAAGGGAGACTAAAGTATGAATAGACAAATAGGACTACCTCAAAATAAACTTCTGCACAACAAAGAAAACCATCAAAAAACAAAAAGGCAACCTACTGAACAAGAAAATACATTTGCAAATCATATATCTAACCAGGGGTTAATATCCAGAATATATTAAGAACACATACAACTCAATAACAAAAAAAGCAATACAATTAAAAAATAGAGAATCTTTTCCAAAGAGGATATACAGACGGCCAACAGACAATTAAAAGATGTCCAACATCACAAATCATTAGGAAAATGCAAATCAAAAACACAATGAGGTATCACCTTACACTGGTCACAATGGCAATTATCAGAGAAAGAAGAAAGAAGTGTTAGTGAGGATGCAGAGCAAAGCAAACCCTTGTGCATATGATTGTGAATGTAAATTGGTGACCTGCTACAGAAAGCAGTATGGAGGTTTCTCAAAAAACTAAAAATAAAAATACCATATTATCAAGCAATTCCATTAGTGGATCTCCAAAGAAAATGAAAACACTAACTCAAATAGATATGTGCAACCCTATGTTCATTACTAGTAATGGATAAAGAAGATGTGGAATAGAGGAACCCGGGTGGCTCAGTCGGTTAAGCATCTGCCTTGGCTCAGGTCATGATCCCAGGGTCCTGGGATCGAGTCCTGCATCAGGCTCTCTGCCCAGTGGGGAGCCTGCCATTCCCCCAGCTTGTGCCCTCTCTTTCTGTCAAATAAATACATAAAATCTTAAAAAAAAAAATGGAATAACCCCCCCACATACGCGTTGGAATAATTCCCCACCATAAGGGGAAAAAAAATGAAATCTTGTCATTTGTGACATTAATAGACCTTGAGAGCATTAAGCTAAGTGAAATAAGACAGAAAAAGATACCTCATGATTTTACTTATATGTGTAATCTGAAAATCAAAACAAACAAATAAACCAAAACCCAGACTCATAGATAAGGAGCACAGGTCTGTGGCGGCCAGAGGAAAGAGATGTTGGGGGAAGCAAAATTGGTGAAGGGGATCAAGAAGTACAAGCTTCTGGGGAGCCTGGGTGGCACAGCGGTTGGGCGCCTGCCTTCAGCTCAGGGCGTGGTCCCGGCGTTATGGGATCGAGCCCCACGTCAGGCTCCTCCGCTGTGAGCCTTCTTCCTCTCCCACTCCCCCTGCTTGTGTTCCCTCTCTCGCTGGCTGTCTCTATCTCTGTCGAATAAATAAATAAAATATTAAAAAAAAAAAAGTACAAGCTTCTAGCTGTAAAATGAATGTATCATGGGGAATACAGTCAATGATATTCTTTGAACTTTGTATAGGGAGAGATGCTAACTAGACTTATTACGGAGAATACTTTGCAATGTATACAAATGTTGAATCACTATGTTGTACAGCTGAAACTAAGATAATATTGTATGGCAATTATACCTGAATAGAAAAAAAAAAAATTCCAGTGTCAGAGTTGTTTTTTTAACTTTCCTCCTTAACTTTTTGAGAGTTCTATGCCTTTAAACATCAGAATAAGAATTGCTTCACAGTTTATAGATTATCTGTAAAGGTTGCATCACCACATTTTTTAGAAAACAGTCTTATCCAATACCAGCTGACTTGTGGTATGTCGATCGGCTTAAATCAAGGATTGGCAAACATTACAAATGAATCCCCACTCAAGGCACAGTGCCTGAACTATTGACACCTGCCTCACCTTGTGCTGCCAGAGTGCAGACAGATTCCAGAATATCTTACTCAGAGAATTACTCTCTTGATAGTTGTAGAATTTAAGAGCAAGAAGAAAACGAACAAAATGTTGAAAAGAAATACCAGAGGTGTTATTGGGGGTGGGGGAGAAATAGCCCTCCAACCTCCTCCCTATAAGACAGTCTGAGCTCTTTTATCTCCTTCTCAAAAGAACTGACACACCCAACATCAAGAATTAAAAATGCTAAATTAGAAGGACCATACATCTTACAACCATAATATACTTCTTAGTAAGTTTTAATTAGCAAAGGGATATAGCTATTTCAAGGCTGTTTCTATGTTGTATTTCTAGGTCTAGAAACATCAGCTATGCTGTATTAGTAGCAAATCTTGTGCTCCCTATTGGTTCCAAATAAACTCTGTTCTTATTAACAGTTAAAATGTCAACACAAATTATGCTCCAAGAATTGCTTACAATCATCCTGCTCTTGACAGCTGAGAGCTAACACCAAAGATGAGCTTGTCAAACCAGATTCCCATAGATCAGAGAACTTACCCAGTATCAAGATTTACTAATAAAGCATGCAGGTGTTCAAGAGGCCTGGATGAAACAAGGGGTCTGGGACTTCCTGTGTTGATTCCACATCCTTTCTTACAACTTCAGGAATTCGCTCCTTGGGTCAGAATAATAATGGACTCCGGGAAACAAACTGAGGGTTTTAGAGGGGAGGGGGGTGGGGGGATGGGCTAGCCCAGCGATGGGTATTAAGGAGGGTACGTATTGCATGGAACAATGGGTGTTATACGCAAACAATGAATCATGGAACACTACATCAAAAACTAAGGATGTACTGTATGGTGACTAACATATCATAATAAAAAATAAAAACAAAAACAAAAAACACAGAATAATTAAAAAAAAAAAAAAACTCAGGGGAGATACCTGAGTAGGTGCCTGGGTGTCTCAGTCAAGCATCAGACTCTTGATTTTGGCTCAGGTCAAGGTTGTGGGATCAAGCCCCGTATCGAGCCATGCTGGGGGCACAGAGCCTGCTTAGATTTCTCCCTCTGCCTCTCTCTCTGAGCCCCCATCTCTTCCCCTCCCAAAAGAAAAAAAGAAAGAAGAAAAGATAGGTACCTAGATCCCTCAGAAAGCAGTGAGCATTTAAGTCCTAAAATGTCACCATTAGAGAATTGTATGAGAGCCATGTCTCGAAAGTCCATAGATTATTGGTTTTGGTTAATCACAGATAATCCTAAACTTAGGACATTCTGTTCAATCACTGTATAGATAAGGACTCCTCTCCTTACACATTTGATTAGTCTACTTGACCAGAGGCCCACCTATCATATTCCTAAGAAGAAACCTAGCCACCTGCCCTCTTTTCTTTTCTTTAGAAACACAGGCTCACTCAAAACCCCACACTCAGCAATTGGAGAATAAATGAATCATAGGGCACCTTTTAACTTTTTTTTGCTAGCAATTGACCTTGGAGACTCATTGACAACTCATCAAGATGGTAAGGATTCACTGGCGCAGTGACTAAGTAGACTTTTTAGGTCACAGACTCCATAACCACAAAGAGAAAATTTCCCTCCCTTTTAGAATTCCTACTTACTCTTGAATTTGTGGGGAGAAAAAAAAAATGACTATCCACATTCTGTTTTATGAATTTTCTAGTGAATATATCCTATTGACCTTATTACTAAAAGCTAATCCTATGAATTATGAACAGCTATATCAGCATTGAATTCCTAGAATGCAATCTCACTTGTTACATTTAACTCATCTTGTAAAATAAGACAGGTATAAATCAAGATACACGATTTCTGATTTCGTTAAATAAATGAACTTTTGGTGATAGTGCACCTTCACACATCATACCTCAGTTTGTTAAATGTTCTAATCCTAGAAAAAACTAGTTTTAGGTAGACATCAAACTATTTAACCATGCTTGAAAGCAACCATTTTAAAACCTGTTCATCTTCAATATGACGGTTACATTAACTTCCCTGATCATTGACTCTCAATACATTAGTACTGCCTATTGTTATCCATTCTTTCTAAGAGAATAAAAATACAAATAACTTTTAATCAGTTCCTAGTATATGCCAACACTTTGTTCCAGATGCTTGGACTCAATCATTAAATTCAGTTAAATGGTATTCTCTTTGATGCCAAACAAAGCTGCATTTAGAGGGCACACAAAGTTCATCATGACAGGTCTTTACTGCTGTAATTCTATGATGCACCCTTCCTTAAAATCTCGGTGGCATTCAAAACCAATAAAAGTGACCAAAACGCAATTCCACTGAGTTGCAACCCCTTAAGCAAATGCAAAGAGGGATTTTAAATGATACCTAACTTCTGAGTTTGTTGACTTTTAAAAAGTTGTATTATTTCAATCAGAGTTGCATATTAAATTCTGCTTATACTTTCATTTCTTATGGTTTGTTATTGGTTTCCCTCCCTTCTCCCTCTCACTCATATCATCACCTTTTCTCCAGAACCTACTATCTTTAGAGAAGATAAATATATTTCATTTGTTCAGATGTACAAGTCCTCTTATCCCATGGGTTAGCTGCCAATGTCAGACTGAAGCTGCCATTAATAAATATTTACTACCTACTAGAGTTTGAACCATTTTACTATTCAAGAGATTATTTGCACTTAAAATTTTTGATTATGGAAGAATTACCTAATAGATAATTTGATTCCCAAATTAAATTTTAAAGCCAGATACTTGCCTAAACTTAAGCAGAACAACTACTCAAATTCCATTTCTAATTACTTGACCGTACATTTCTTCCTAGAATTCTGCAATTAGCCTCATAATTTTTAGATTTTTTTTCTCTTCCTACCTCAGCAAAGATCTACAGTGAAGCTTTCATCAATTTGCATTAGCTTATAAATAAAACTGTGCTTTTCACAACCTAGACATTTTATAACATAGTATGGACATATAGTAGAAAAATATAGTAGAAACTATGTCTTTGCATAGTTTGATCTGCCAACCCAAATCATTATATTTTTTAAAAAGGCAATTATATGCAACTGATGAATAACAGAACTCTACCTCTTGAATAATGATACACTGTATGTTAATTAATTGAATTTAAATAAAATAAAATTTAATTAGAAAAATAAAAAAGCAATTAAAGAATTCCATATAAATATTTAATGCTATTTTCAACATCTTTAATAATCTTTCTTTAAATTATTTGAATGATGTATAAAATATCTCAACTTGAAGATCAAAGATTAAATACAGTATTAGGTTAAAACTGTCTCAGTAATTATTCCATACAGCTTATGTTACTTACACAGAAATATAGTTTAGGATAACAAATAGGGAAATTCATGTGAGATGTTTAAGTTCTTATTTAAGAATTGATCCATAATAAATCGTGGAAGGAACTGAGATGCCCTTCAACAGATGACTGGATTAAGAAGTTGTGGTCCATATATACAATGGAATATTACTCAGCTATCAGAAAGAACGAATTCTCAACATTTACTGCAACATGGACAGCACTGGAGGAGATAATGCTAAGTGAAATAAGTCAAGCAGAGAAAGACAATTATATGGTTTCACTCACGGAACATAAGGAATAGCAGGGAGATCGGTAGGAGAAGGAGGGAAGAATGAAGGGGGGTGGTAAACAGAAGGGGGAATGAACCACGAGAGACTATGGACTCTGGGAAACAAACTGAGGGCTTCAGAGGGGAGGGGGGTGGGGGAATGGGATAGGCCGGTGATGGGTAGTAAGGAGGGCACGTATTGCATGGTGCACTGGGTGTTATACGCAACTAATAAATCATCGAACATCAAAAACCAGGGATGTACTGTATGGTGACTAACGTAATATAATAAAAAAACATTAAAAAAAAAGAATTGATCCATAAAATTAAACTTATTTATTGCTGAGATTGTATGGAAAACTGGCCAAGCAACTCAAATTTTAAGAATGCTAAGTATTATACTTATTTTTATTTCTGCCAAAATAATCCCATTTCTACTGAAAGCCCTAAGTAGGAACATCCAGTGACAATTATACAAATATTCAAACTGTTTTTCTGAACTCAGGCTTCCTCTATGACTTTTAGGAGAAGTCTGAGAAAGAAAAGTCCAATAGTTTTTATCAATAGGCAGAAAGTGAATTACGCAACTATAGGGATGATGATTATTTCAGGCAGAAAATTATTACACCAATAACCAGAGGCAAAGGTTTTTACTTGTTGTGACTGAAGATTGTTATATGAAATTGATAGTTATTGGAAACATAGGTTTCTGAGGAGTTTTTCTGGGTACCACTTAAAATTCTGATTCATGAAGTCTGGAGTAAGATAACTAAATTTTCTTCCTCAGGTAATCCTGCTTATCCAGCAGGTCCTGAACCACCGCTTTCATTTAAATGCTAAGCTATAGGTGCCAAGATTTTTAAACACTAATGATAAGTATCACAGGACAACTATTTGGAGGGAATGCTCCTGCCTCACTCCTGCTTCATATACGAAGAGTAATTTTCCAAATCAACCCTACTCCTCTTATTTTCCCAAGAAGAGTAACTAATCTCCTAGTTAGTTGGCATATAGGGATTAGCCCATAGTTCCCTAGTGAATAGAATTAATCTAAGAGAAACTCAGAGCATCAAAAGATTTGGTCTTTTTCCTCCTCCTTTTGCCACAAGGCCAGTGGCCACAGCAACCTGGCTAGAGTTTCTCTTCTGCAGTTTACTCTTTTGAAAATTGTTGCAATGCCTCAAATGGAGAAGTAGAGATAAGATTGTTGTAAGGTCTCAACTGGAGGATAGCCCTGGCAAGCCAATTCTGATATTGTGTTGCATTTTCTAAATTTGTATTTAGGATGAAATAATAGTTTTTCTGATATCACAAGCATGTGTCTTATTTTTCACCTGGGTTAGAACTTGTAGAAAAGAGAGGTGCTATATATAGAACCTTCTCAAAGCTGTAACAACACAAATAAATTATGGTTGAAGTTGAAACACAAAAGTAAGCATGAAGTAATTGAATATATTATTTTAGAAATGTGAAATCCCAGTAGTGTTCAGGGCAGGTCATTTTTTTTTAAGGGAAATCCAGTGGAATTTTAGTGAATCCCAGTGGAATGGAAGCATACATTTGAATTCCTAGCTTGAAAAAAAAATCATTAAATATACGCAATAAAAATGTGTGTAAGAACAAGAGCTAGTCAGAATATCTAGTTATACCCACTTGTTCCATTTGATCATATATTATCCCTCACAACTTTTAAAGCATAACACAATATGGATTATACAAATTTATCCATAAAAACCTAGATATTCCTTGCATGAGATGTAATATAAAAACCTGTGACATCCCAATACATATGAAATATCTTATTCGTTATGAACAATTGTCCTCCATATCTGTTATTTTCTAATTTTGTAAAAAGAAATACTTTCAAATAGCATTATGAGTAAGTGAAGTTATGTTTAAGGAAAAATAAGCTGTACACACAACCCAGAATTTATTTCTCCCTGTGTAGTAGATATCTAGGTACTCCATTTTTTTGTCAAACCTATTCTAAATATGCTTTTCTTTCTGAATTCCTTAGGTCATCTTGAATTTCTCATTTTCTTCAAGCATTCAATCACAATTCCTATTGACTATACCTCTGTAAATGTCTCTCTGAACTAATGCAATAGCTTACCTAATCTTCAAATTTCTCATTATTTCCATATTCTATTCAGTATTTATACAATTACCAGACTAATCTTCCAAAATGGAAATTTCAGCATGCTCTTTTTCCATCCCTCATTTTAAAAACTTTCAACAGATCCACACAGTAAAATATAAATCTTTTAGAATGGAACTCAAAATACCATTCCACTAGTTTGTAGTACTTTGTCACTGATGTGTCACCATTCTATCTCCCTGGGGTTAGTGCTGTAATTACATAGACACACCAACAATTCACTGAGTATGCCACTCATGTGAATGTCCCTCTTTCTGAAAGTTTTAAAACATCTTTAAAACCCAGCTCTAGTATCACCTTCATTGAAAAGTCTTTTTTGAGTCTCCCATGTCTCCCATGTCATAGACTAATCGCATCCTGCTCCTCTGGGGTTTTTGTTTTTTAAGTAGGCTCCATGCCCAACATGAGGCTTGAACTCATGCACAGCACTATGGCTATAGGGAACAACACTGTATTATGTGCTTGAAAGTTACTAAGAGAGTATATTTTAAATGTTCTTAGCGCGCGCGCTAAGATGGATGGGTCTTATTGTGGTAATTATATCACAACATATGTGTGTATCAAATTATCTCACTGGATACCTTAAGCTTGTTGTAGGTATATTGTATGTCTCAATATATTATATTTCAATAAAGCTGGTGATGGAAGAAGAACTGCACCAAAAAAAGGAAGAAAAGGAAGGACAAAGATGATGGAAATGGGCTCAATCACTACTCAATAATTGTTCAGGGAAACCATTAAGCAAATATTAAACATAGGTCTTGGGAGTCCAAGAATACTTTCTATCTTCATGCTGTGAGCTCCTAAAGAAGTTAAGACAATAAGACATTCCATTCTGGATGTTTTAATAAGGAATACTTGTATCTGCATGTAATAGAAAGACTGACCAATAGTCCAGAAGTACAGAGACTCCAACTGGCCCAAAAGTTCAATAACAGCATCAAGAGTAGACATACAGATGACTAACAGACACATTAAAAGATGCTCAACATCACTGATCATCAGGGAAATACAAATCAAAGCCACAATGAGATGCCACCTCACACCTGTCAGAATGGCTAAAATCAACAACACAGGAAACAACAGATGTTGGCGAGGATGCAGAGAAAGGAAAAGCCTCTTACAGTGCTGGTAGGAATGCAAGCTGGTTCAGCCACCCTGGAAAACAGTATGGAGGTTCCTCAAAAAGTTAAAAATACAACTACCCTATGACCCAGCAATTTCACTAGCACGTATTTATCCAAAGGATACAAAAATACTGATTCAAAGGGGCACATGCACCCCAGTGTTTATAGCAGCAATGCCCACAATAGCCAAATTATGTAAAGCACCCTAATGTCCACTGACTGATGAATGGATAAAGAAGTGATACACACACACACACACACACACACACAAACAAAATGGAATATTACTCAGCCAAAAAGAATGAAAATCTTCCCAATTGCAATAATGTCGACAGACCTAGCGTGTATAATGTAAGTGAAATAACCCAGTCAGAGAAAGCCAAACACCATATGATCTCACTTGTGTACGTGGAATTTAAGAAACAAAACAGATGAACATAGGGATGAANCAGGGAGAGGGGGAGGGGGGAGAGAGGGGGGAGAAGCCAGCCAGTGAACAGACTCTTAATTATAGAGAAGAAACTGAAAACTGAAGACTGCTAGAGGGGAGGTGGGCAACCCTGGGAAGGGCTAAATCAGTAATGGGCATTAAGGGAGGGCACTTGTGATGAGCTCTAGGTGTTGTAAGTGATGAGCCAGTGAATTCTACTCCTGAAACTAATATTACACTGTATTTTAACTAATTAGAATTTAAATACAACCTCGAAACTGGGTGTGGGGGGATTTTAAATGCTAAAAAAAAAAAAAGAGGTTCTGATGCTGTCCTTGGGCTAGTTACCTAAAATTCAAAGTAGGGCAGCTATCCATCCTTTTACATTGAGCAAGTTTCCACAGAAACTGCACTCAGTATCCTTCCACTTCACCCCAAACTGGAATACTATCTAATCTTACCTTCAAAGGTGATTGGTCAACTATTTACATCCTGTCTACTCAAAATTCGTATATATCCTTCTATTACACAGAACACTCTCACCCGCTATTCAAAGGAGCCCCAAAGTTCATCCAGTCGCCGAATGCAGATTGCATGCCCAAAAGACAACTCATCTGCCAATAACATCTACACTATACGTATGTGAAGTAACTGCAATAAAAAAAAAAAAATCCTGCTTGGAAAAAGGGAGCATGAAAAATACATAGCAGAATTCAATCTGTATCACATATCAGAATCAACATATGTCTGAACTAGCTGATAAGATTAGGGAGACTCTCTGTCCTATAATAGGATAATTTCCCTGATCAGACATACTGGAAGTTTTTACATCTTCTCTGTAAAAATCTTCCTTTTTCATTATCCCCCAAGGTAACACCTCTGATAAAAGGGATGGGGGTATCCTTCCTGCAACCTGCATGGCTACAACAGCTTTTTCCCCAATCTGTGCAACTTAAGATATATAGCATTTGTATTAAGGACTGAAAACTCAGGAGCTATAGCTGGCCAGCCTGCAGTTTCCCAAAAAACTCTGATCTCAAAAATTTATAGCCAACTTGCAGTCCTTACACTTTTAGTCAATTCATTTTACATGCAAACAAGTCAAACTGACCATCTATGCATAACCTTACACCTAGTAATTATAGCTTCTAAGTATAGACTTCTGTTATACTCCCCTCAATCCCACCAGGCAGTCGATCACATAAATTTCATTGGCCAGATTCATACGAGGTCCTAAACTGTGAGATAATAGACAATTGAGATTTTTAGTTTCCTGGGCTACATAGAGAGGAAGGCAGAGAAGAAAAATGGTAGTGAATAGAGTTTGGGTGGGTAGTGAATAGGGTTTGATGACTGTCTTTTTGGGTTCCAGAAAGAGCTGTTCTTTGTTCACTGTCTATTTTCAAAGCAGACACTATACTTCTATCTTTAATGTTAGGTTTCTGGGATTTGGTGGCTTCCATGTTCACTTGATTTTACAGTGTTTAATAATAACTAATATATTCATTTAGTCTGACTAGTGTTAAGTCTTAAAAGAAAAAGATTACATGACTATCAAAGAATTTAAACATTGTAAAAAATTCCAAAATTCTCAAAGAAGTCAATAAAACTTACAACTCATAAATAATCATTATTAGCATTAAGTCAGATAAATACAATAGTTTTCAATGCATACTTAAAAATAGAAAAATAGATGACATGCAAATAACTAGATATATAGGCAGATATATGTACACACACTACATAATGTGTATATATAGCTCTGTGTGTATATTCACATGTATTTGTATACACACATACTTACAAACACAGATATTCAGAAATCTGGTTTTGGTAATAGATCAGACAAGTTGGAAAAAAAACTCAAGTTGTATAATAATTATTACATTATAAAATTTCTTCTATATAACTAGATGAGCTCACACACAAAAAAAGTAAAGGATATTACTGGATATTACTAGACACCAGAAATGAAGATGGAGCTAAAAGTGAAGACATTCAATGTATAAGCTGACTCAATGATTATCTTGGGAGGCTTTGTTGGGGAAGGTCAGTATTTTTCAGTAAGACGCTAGTGGCATTCAGGGAAGGACAATCCCTTGTTTTGTAGTTCTGTGTAACTGGACTTGAGGAGGGTTAGCATCTCTGGCTCTCAACTTCAAATTATCTCCCATAGTTATCGATCTCAGTCATTGTCACAGTCCGAGCCTTGACTAGAGTATGATACTAAATGTACTTGAGAATCACTAGCCCAAGTAACCCAAGGGGCTTATGTTTCAATGCCAAGATGTGGACAGGAGATGAAGCCTTAGGGCAAGTTAAGACAAGGATTTAGGACTGAAATTCTCATAAAGCCAGGATCGTCAAGGGCGTGCAACTTTAATGGAAGATTGAATAAGAAAAGTATCTACACTCTGGTAAAATGGGATGAGAAAGAAAGTGGTCTGTTTTGGCTGTACTCTGATATATTTCCCCTGAGATCCTGAAACCACATCATTGATCATAATAGATCGGGGTTTGATTTATCAACAATACATGGTTTATGACCCTCTAGGAAAAGAAATTAACACAAACATCAGACTCTAGCCATTAAGAAACTTAAGTTATTTGGGGAAAAAAGCAAATGCGGAACTATCAGAGAAGGAAAGGCTCCCACCAGTTGCCCAGTATTCTCAATTGGCTCCACAGTGAAGATAATGACTTATATAATTTCAAAATATGCAGTGAAACCATCAACCTTGAATGAGATTCATAAGATATAAACAACAACAATATTAAGTCACTGTGAACAAATAATAAATTATCTGTTATATATGAAATAATTAAATACATAAGAATTTTTTAAAAAATTTAAAAAGACCAGAAATTGTGAGACATATATAGAAAAATAAATACTTCAGACTTCCAGAACGTATATAATCACTGAAATGCAATATTCAATACATGAAACACATAGTAAATTAGACAGCTAAGGAGAAAGTTCATAAACTAAAGAAAGATGGGAGGAAATTATTCTAAATTCACACAGCTATGTGAAGAAGGAAGTACTAAGAAAAGGAGAGTAAGGGGCATGAAGAATAGATAGACGTGATCCAACATTTGTCTAATGTGAATTCCAAAGGAGAAATCCAATAATAGAGAATAGGTAGGTAGAAATTAAGGATTAACAATGAATCTTGAGTAGGATACACAGAATAAATCCATGGCTAAATAATCACACCAAAACTTTAGATTACAACCCACAAAAAGAGTATCTTTAGGGAACTGAAGTCAAAACCCTGCACCTTTCAAAATAAAATTACACACACACACAAAACTTTTCACAAGCAAAAGCAGAAGCCATAGGACAATAAAGGGAGGGGCGGCAAAGACACAAAGAAAGCAAAGAATAAAAGAAAAATCAAGATATATCTACAATCACAATAAATACAAATGGAATATACTCACCTCTTAAAGGACTCATTTCCAGATTCAATTATTATTTACAAAACTTATCCCTAAGTGAACTTGTAATGAGCGCCCGGTGATGTGTGGAAGTGTTGAATCACTACATTGTTACATCTGAAACTAACATTACACTGTATCCTAACTAACTGGAATTGAAATAAAAACTTTTTAAAAAGCCATCCCTAAAGCCTAATGACATAGTAAACATTTATGAGGAGAATATAAGAGATAGGCACACACTAAGTAGAAGAAAATAGCGACAAGTACATTCACAATGATGGGTACAAAAAGCACTGTTAGGCTTTTAAACTGGTAATATTAAAAGACATATTTTACTAGGAAGATTTAACAATCCTGTTTGGATGTATTACATTTCACAGCTCACATTACACATTTTGGGAAGATAAAATTAAGGTGAATCTAGACTTAAAAATTTTTAAATTTTGGAAAGAAACTAGAATCAATTTATAGAATGTTATCACAAGAAAATAAAAGATTTCAACAGAACACAAGCAGCAAAAAAAAGTAGTAAGAAAAAAGTTTGATACATTTGATTTTAATAAATTCAAAACCTCAATACAACAAACAAAATTATAAATTATGAAAATGACAGATTTAAGAGAACATACACACTTGACAAATGTTTAACAATGAAATGTATTAAACATCAATGTAATGCAGTTGGCAAGAGGGCAAGAAGTAAAATCAGTAAGATGGTGGAAAAAGAGGTCCCAACACTAGACTTTCCAAGAGAAACCAAATTCAATAACTATCCACAGATAAAAATACCTTTTTAAGAGCTCTGGAGCACATTTGAGAAGTTCCAATATGCTGACAGAATAGAAAATTCAAAAACAGCCATATTGAAAGCGGTGAAGTTTCACTTTATCCCCAAGGAGCCTTCCCCAAACCAGCACAACACAATGCTAAGAGAGACCCTCTTGGCCGGTGATTTCTCCTGTAGGAGAAAGAGAGTAAAATAGGCATCCAATTCCCTCAGTCTTTCAGGGCATTACCTGAGGAATCCATTTATGTCTCACCATTCAACAAAGAAATCGCAACGCTAAAAAAGAACCAAACAGAAATTCTGGAATCGAAGAAAATGGGATGATACATTCAAAGTGCTAAAAGAAAAAAAAAAAAAACTGTCAACCAAGAATACAAAGTATACTTAGTAAAAACTGTCTTTTCAAAATGAAGTAGACTTTCCCAGAAAAACAAAGCTGAAGGAGTTTGTAGTCACTGCTTTACAAGAAGTGCTAAAGAAATTTCTTCAAGTTGAAACAAAAGGATCATAGAGAGTAATACAATAGCATATGGGGATATAAATTTCACTGTTAAAGGTAAATTATAAATACAAAATAAAGTACTATGTAAAGAAGACACACTGAGCACTTTCAATCCTAGTATAAGAATTAGAAGACCACAGTACTGTTAATAATTCTAACTATAAAAATGTGTTAACAGACATATGAACATGTTATTGATGTCACAATATACAAATTGTATTATGAAGGGAGAAATAAAGGTATAGAGTTCTTGTTTCTAATTGAAGTTATTATTAGCTTAAATGAGATTGTTAAAACTCTAATATCTTTTTTTGTAAGCCTTGGGGTAAAAATAAGAAAATACCCAAAAAGGATACACGAAAAAAAACTAGAAAGGAATCAAAGAATATCAATATATTAAAAAATCGCCAACTCATAAAAGACAGCATGAGAAGAAGCAACAGTACCACAAAACAGACAGAAAATAATTAACAAAATGCAAATAATAAGTTCTTACCCCATACTGACTTAAAATATAAGTGGTTTAAACTCCACAATAAAAAGACACAGAGTAGCTGAATGGATATAACAGTAAGATCCATCTATATGCTGTCTATGGGAGTCACTTTATTTTTTTTAAAGATTTTATTTATTTATTTATTTATTTGAGAGAGAGAGCACAATCAGGTTGAGCAGCAGGCAGAGGAAGAGGGAGAAGCAGACTCCCCACTGAACAAGCTCAATTCCAGGACCTGGAGATCATAACCAGAGCCAAAGGCAGACACTTAACCACCTGAGCCATCCAGGCACCCCAGGAGAGTCACTTTAGATTTAAAAACGTCCGTAGCCTATAGGAAACAAACTGAGGGTTGCTGGAGGGGAGGTGGGTGGGGGGATGGGGTAACTGGATGATGGGCATTAAGGAGGGCACGTGATATAATGAGCACTGGGTGAAATATGCAATTGACAAAAAACTGAACTCTACATCTGAAATTAATGATACATTCTGTTAATTGAATTTAATTAAAGATTTAAAAAAATAAAAAAGAACAGCCATAGCCTGAAAATGAAGAGATAGAAAAAGATATTGCATGCAAATGATAAGCAAAAGGAAGAAGGAGTGGCCATACTTCTATCAGACAAAATAGAGTTGAAGTAAAAAATTTTCCAAAAGAGAAAGAAGATCATTATATAATTATAAAAAGGTCAATTCAACAGGAAGATGTAACAATTAATAATACATATGCACCCATCAGAATAAGCATATAAAGCAACACGGACGGATCTGAAGGGAGAAATACATAACAATACAATACATATGGAAGATTTCATTGCCTCATTTTCAATAGTGCCTACAACATCCACACAGAAGATCAATCAGGAAACAACAGACTTGACCAACACTACAGACCAAATGGACATAAGAGGCTTATACAGAACATCATACCCTAGAGCCTCCAAAAACACATTCTTCCAAAGCAAACAGAAAATTCTATAGGAGACATCACATTAGGTCACGAAAGAAGTCTTAATAAATTTTAAAAGACAAATTATCTCAAGTATTTTTCCAACCACAATGGAATGAAATTAAAAATCCATAATATTTAAAAAATGAAAAATTTCACATATATATGGAAATTAAACATACTATTTTATTTTTTAATTTTAAATAACATACTCTTGATCAAACATAAAAAGTAGAATCAAAAGAGAAATCAGAATATATCTCAAACAAAAATGAAAACATACTTTCTTGGATACAGCTTATTGAGTGATGTTAATAGCAAAAAATACCTTGATTAAAAAAGAAAAATTTCAAATACAAACCTAACTTTATACCTAAAAGAAATAAAGAACTAAGCCCAAACAGATCAGAGGAAATGATAAATTTAAGAGCAGAAATAAATCAGAAAATAGAAACACAGAAAAATAGGAGTTTTTTTTTTCAAATATCAGCAAAATTGACAAAACTTTAGCTAGTCTAAGAAAAAGAATGGAAGACTCAAATAAAATCAGAAACTAGGGAACATTACAACTGATGTCACAGAAAAATTTTAAAAGGTTCATAAGAGGCTGTTATGCATAATTATACACCAACAAATTGGACAACATAGAAGAAATGGATAGATTCCGAGAAATATACATACTACCAAGACTGAATTGTAAAAAAAAATAAAAATAAAAAATAAAAAAATAAAAATCCAAACAGATCTATCACTGATAAGATTAAATTAGTACACAACACCTCCCAAAAAAGGAAATACTGGACCAGAAAGTTCAAGGTGAATTCTAACAAATTTTCAAGTATTAACACCAATCCACAAACTCTTGCAAAAATTAAAGAAGAGGGAAAACTTCCAACCTCATTTTATAGGGCCAGCATTGATTACCCCCGCACAAAACCCAGATAAGGACACTCCAAGAATAGAAAACTAGGGGTCACATTCCTGATAAATATAGATGCAAAAATCCTCAACAAGATATTAGCCTACTGAATGCAATTGCACATTAAAAGAATCCCACAACATGATCAAGTGAGTTGTAACCAGGGGACGCATATGAAAATTAAGCAATATAATCCACCACATTATCATAATGGAAGATAAAAATCATACCATTACCTCAAGAGATCCAGAAAAAAAACAATGAAAAAAGTAAATACCCATGATAAAAAATGCTCAACAAACAAGCAATAGAAGGAAATTATTTAACATAATAAAGGCCATATATACTGTGCCCAAAGGGGTATGTACTCACCAATGAAAACCTGAAAGTGTCTTTCTCCTCTAAGATCAGGAACAAGGATGCTCCTTCACCCCACTTCTATTCAACACAATACCAGAAGTCCTAGATACAAAAATTAAGAAAAAAATATAAGTCATCCAAACCCAAATGATCTGTTTGCAGATGATAAGCTGTCATGTTATGTAGAAAACCTAAAAAATTCCACCATGCAAAACAAAAATGTCAGAACTAATCTATGAAAGTTGCAGTATACAAAATCGCATACAAAAATCAGTTGCATTTCTATATACTAACAAAAAAGCAATCTGAAAAGGAAATTAAGAAAATAATCTCATTTTCAATAGCATCTTAAAGAATAAAACACTTAGGAATAAACTTAAAGGAGGTTAAAGACTTCTATGCTTAAAAGTATTAATCATCCATCAAAGAAATTCAAAGACACAAATAAATGGGAAAGACATCTCATGTTCACAATTGAGAGACTTAATATTGTTACAGTGTCCACACTACCCAAAGTGATCACTATCAAAATTCCAATTTTTTTTTCACAGAAATAATCCTAAAATTTATATGGAACCATGAAGGACCTTGAATAGCCAAAATAATCTTGAGAAAGAACAAAGCAGGAGAGCACATGTTTCCTGATCTCAAAACACATGCAAAGCTACAGTAACCAAAACAGTTATACTGGTCTAAGAACAGACATAGACCAATAAAACAAAATACAGAACCCAGAAATAAACCTCTACATACATGATCAGATGAGTTTCAGCAATGGTGCCAACACTACATATGGGACAAGGATGGTTTCTTCTTAAAATGGTGCTGATAAAACTTCATATTCACTTGCAAAAAAAATTAAATTGAACTTTTACCTTTTACCATACACAAAAATCAACTCAAATGAAATAAAGCCTTATATGTTAAGACCTGAAACTGTAAAACTCCTAGAAGAAAAAAGGGTGACTTTGGCAATGATTTCTTGGGTACGACACCAAAAGCACAAGCAACAAAAGCAAAAATAGACAAATGCAATTATGTTACTCTAAAAAGCTTTTGCAGGGATATCTACCAGACCATCCTGAACACCCACGAAAACAGCATAAGTAAGAAGATATATCTATATCTCTACAAACAGAACATCTCCAGCATTGGATATCGAGGTATGAAGTGGGGAGCTGAGAGTTTGCAGGCAGATATCAGATGATAAGTGGAAGGGGAAGGGAGCCACCGCACTTGTGGGCTGGGAAGGCAGAAGCCTCCTGCGCTGGGGAGCAGCCGCACTAGCAGATCTGGAGCAGCGGGGAAACCAGATGAAAGCAGGAGCTCGGGAGCACGCATGCGGAAATGCGCACAAACCTGGGGTGGATGGCGGTTTTAGAAGCACAAAGGGCAGAGACGAGCTGGCCATGGGAGCGAGGATTGGGAGAGTGGCTGTGGGGCGCACAAACCAGGACGTTCCAGGTTTCTAGCAGCACCAACAGAAATGGAGTCAGAGTGGCATGGAGAGCTCAGTGAAGAGCAGAAAATGATCTCTCTGTTCTAAGACAGGGGTTTGGATATGGTCACCGCTGCTCTGACTCGCAGAATGAGACACAGAAAGCTGCCTGGGAAAGCCGCCAGAGAAGCCCGGAAAAACCGGTTTGCGCTGTGCCCATCCCCCCCCCNGTGCCCCCCCCCCCCCCCCCCCGCCACAGGGGGCAGGGCAACTCTACCCAAACAGGGCTGCCTGAGTGTCAGCACAGTAGGCTCCTTCCCCAAAAGGCAGGCTGAAAGAACAAGAAGCCCACATCCCTAAGATCCCTATAAAACAGGTGCATCTTGCTTGCGTCCTGGTCAGTAATTTGGGCTCTGTACATCCCCACAACCACACCTCATCAGAATGACAAGGAGGAACCCCCAACAAAGGAAAGAAACAGAGACTGTGGCCTCTGCCACAGAAATTATTGATATGGATATAACCAAATTGTCAGAAATGGATTTCAGAGTAACAATTGTCAAGATGATGTACAGGCTTGAGAAAAATATTACGAAAAGATAGAATCTCTAAGGGCTGAAATGAGAATGAATCTGGCAGAAATTAAGAATTTTATGAATCAAATGCAGTCTAAACTGGATCCTCTGATGGCCAGGGTAAACAAGGCAGAAGAACAAATTAGTGAGTTAGAGGATGAGATGATAGAAAAGAAGGAAAGAAGAAACACGGGAAAAGAAACTCCATTTTCAAGAAAAAAAAAAAAAGGTTACAGGAGATTACTAACTCATTGAAACGTTCCAATGTCAATCATCGGCATCCCCAAGGGGGTGGAGAATGAGAGAGGTCTAGAAGAGATATTTGAACAAACTCTAGCTGAGAACTTCCCTAATCTGTTCAAGGAAACAAGCATTCGTGTCCAAGAGGCAGAGAGGACCCCTCCCAAGATCAATGAGAATACACCAACCTATGACATACAATAATAGTACAATTCAAAATCTTAGATCCAAGGAAAATCTTGAAAGCGGCAAGGCGGAAGAGATTCCTCAAGTACGGAGGGAGAAACATCAGAATAATGTCAGACCTGCCTACAGAGACCTGGCAAGCCAGAAAGGGCTGGCAAGACATATTCAGAGCACTAAGTGAGAAGAACATGCAGCCAAGGATACTTTATCCAGCAAGGCTGTCATTCAGAATGGATGGAGAGAAAAGGAGCTTTCAAGACTGGCAGAAACTAAAAGAATATGTGACCACCAATCCAGCCCTACAAAAAATATTAAGGGGGAGTCTATGAAAGTAAAAAGGCCCCAAGAGTGATACAAAACAGAAATTTACAGAAACAATATATAGAAACAAGGACTTCACAGGCAACATGACCACATTAAAATCATATCTCTCAGTAATCACTCTCAATGTGAATGGCCTAAATGCTCCCATAAAATGCCACACGGTTGCAGACTGGATAAAAAGACATGACCCATCCATATGCTGTCTACAAGAGACTCGTTTTTAACCTAAAGATACATCCAGACTGAAAGTGAAGGGATGGAAAACCATTTTTAGTGCCAACAGATCTCAAAAGAAAGCTGGGGTAGCAATTCTCATATCAGACAGATTAGATTTTTTTTTTAAAGATTTTATTTATTTATTTGACAGAGATAGAGACAGACAGCAAGAGAGGGAACACAAGCAGGGGGAGTGGGAGAGGAAGAAGCAGGCTCATAGCAGAAGAGCCTGATGTGGGGCTCAATCCCGTAACACCGGGATCACGCCCTGAGCCGAAGGCAGACGCTTAACCGCTGTGCCACCCAGGCGCCCCAGACAGATTAGATTTTAAGCTAAAGACTGTAGTTAGAGATACAGAAGGACACTATATTATTCTTAAAGGGTGTATCCAACAAGAGGATCTAACAATTATAAATATTTATGCCCCCAACAGGGAGCAACCAATTATATAAGCCAATTCTTAATCAGAATACAGAGACATAGATAATAATACATTAGTAGTAGGGGACTTCAACACTCCATTCTCAGCAATAGACAGATCATTTAAGCAGAAAATGAACAAGAAACAAGAGCTTTGAATGATGCACTGGACCAGATGGACCTCAGAGATATATACAGAACACTACACCCCAGAACAACAGAATACTCATTCTTTTCGAATGCACATGGAACTTTCTCCAGAATAGACCATGTTCTGGGTCACAAAACAGGTCTCAACCGATACCAAAAGACTGAGATTATTTCCTGCATGTTCTCAGACCACAATGCTTTGAAATTGGAACTCAATCACAAGGAAAAATCTGGAAGAAACTCAAACACTTGGAAACTAAGGAACATCCTGCTTAAGAATTATTGGGTAAGCCAGGAAATTAAAGAACTTAAGCAATTTATGGAAACCAAGGAGAACAAAAACACATCAGTCCAAAACCTATGCGACACTGCAAAGGCGGTCTTAAGGGGGAAGTACATACCATACAAGCCTCACTCAAAAGAATAGAAAAAAATCTAAAATGCAGTCCTTATATTCTCACCTTAAGAAGCTGGAGAAGGAACAGAACAACAGGCCTAAGCCACGCACAAGACGACAACTGATTAAGATTAGAGCAGCGGTCCCCTGAGTTGAGCTGGATAGGTA
>NC_048237.1:6898348-6898612 GCF_002007445.2 Ailuropoda melanoleuca
GGACAGACCGCGGACCCGCACGCTTGAGACAGCAGGCTGAGAAGGGAGCTCCGGGAGCGCACGCAGGATGGCTGGCGGTTGGCGGGCCACCTGCACGGGGGAGCAGGCGGACTCGCGGACGGCACCCGCGAGATAGCAGACTTAGAACGCGAGCTCCAGGAGCGCGCGCGCAGGGCGGCTTGCGGGCCACCTACACCAGGGAGCGGGCGGACCGCGGACCCGCACTCTGGAAACAGCAGACTGAGTCCGTGAGCCGGGAGCGTG
>NC_048237.1:6898712-6939065 GCF_002007445.2 Ailuropoda melanoleuca
GCTAACAGACACATGAAAAAATGTTCAAAATCATTAGCCATCAGGGAAATTCAAATCAAAACCACATAGAGATCACCTTACACCAGTTAGATGGCAAAAATTGACAAGGCAAGAAACAACAAATGTTGGAGAGGATGTAGAGAAAGGGGAACTCTCTTACACTGTTGGTGGGATTGCAAGTTGGTACAGCCACTTTTAAAAACAGTGTGGAGGTCCCTCAAAAAGTTAAAAATAGAACTACCCTATGATTCAGCAATTGCACTACTGGGTATTTACCCCAAAGATACAGACGTAGTGAAGAGAAGGGCCATATGCACCCCAATGTTCATAGCAGAATTGTCCACAATAGCTAAACCGTGGAAGGAGCCAAGATGCCCTTCAACAGATGACTAGATAAAGAAGATGTGCTATATATATACAATGGAATATTATTCAGCCATCAGAAAGAATGATCACCCAACATTTGCATCAACATGGATGGGACTGGAGGAGATTATGCTAAGTGAAATAAGCAGAGAAAGACAATTATCACATGGTTTCACTCATTTGTGGAACATAAGGAATGGCAGGGAGATCATAGGAGAAGGAAGGGAAGAAAGAAGGAGGGGTAAACAGAATGGGAAATGAACCACGGAGACTATGGACTCTGGGAAACAAACTGAGGGTTTTAGAGGGAAGGGGGTGGAGGCATGGGCTAGCCCAGTGATGGGTATTAAGGAGGGCATGCACTGCATGGAACACTGGGTTGTATACGCAAACCAACAAATCATGGAACGCTACATCAAAAACTAACGATGTACTGTATGGTGACTAACATATCATAAAAAAAAAAAGATTGTAAGAATGGAAATACTGATGATGAGCCAAGTGCTCATTAATGTATAATATTGAGATCGTATCATCTTTTAAAAAGTCTTAGCAAAAGAAGCAGAAATATGGCTTTCATTTGCAAAGTCAAAAAATAAAATAAAAAAATAAAAAGCTTTTGTACAGCAAAGGGTATGATAAGCAAAATGAAAGGCAGGATGGTTCCTGATATGAAAGAAAATACTTGCAAACCATATATACGATAGAGTTAACATCCAAAACGTATAAGGAACTCCTATAATTCCATAGCAAAAATAAATAGTAATAACCTACTTTTTTTAAATGGCAAAGGATCTGAATGATATTTCTCCAAAAAAGATATATAAAATACCAACAGGTATTCATAAAGGTCCTCAGTATCATTAAACTTGAGAGAAATGCAAATCAAAATGTAAGAATGACATATTACCTTACACCTGCTAGGATGGCTATTATCAAAAAACAAAAGATAATAAATGTTGACAAGGATGTGGGGTAAAGGGGGGCTCCTGGGTGGCTCAGTCAGTTAAGCGTCTGCTTTCAGCTCAGGTCATGATCCTGGGGTCCTGGGATCAAGCCCTGCATCCAGCTCCCTGCTCGGCAGGAAGCCTGCTTCTTCCTCTCCCACTCCCCCTGCTTGTGTTCCCTCTCTCGCCGCCTGTCAAATAAATAAATAAAATCTTAAAAAAAAAAAAAAAAAAAAAGGACGTGGAGTAAAGTGAATCATTAAGTACAGTTGGTAGGAAGGTAAACTGGCGTAGCTACTATGAAAAACAGTATAAAATTTCCTCAAAAGATTAAAAAATAGTACTACCATGTGATGTAGCAATCCAAATTCTAGGTATATATCCCAAAGAATTAAAATCAAGATCTTAAAAAGATATCTGAATTCCCATGTTTACTGCAGCATTATTCACAATAGTCATTTTAAATGACCATCAGGGATGAGTGGATAAAGAAAATGGAATGGAATATTAGTATTTAAAAAGAAGCAAATTCTCTCACATGCAACAGCAATGTCCTATCCTTGGACCATCCCTAATTTCTTGGGAAAGCTCCAATTTCATTAAATTTTTCTTTCGTTATATTGGCCTGAATAAAAACACGGATATAAATTTACTAGAATTAATATAGAATATTTTAAATTTTCTGTTATATTTTACCTCATGTTATTAAAAATTGTGTTGGGTGCTTCTGGTCCCAGGAATATCAAAGGCTGATTTTATTCAGGGTCTTGTGATGACTCCTCCAAGCACCCTTAAAAAAGGAGTAGTTTGGAGACCACCAACCTAAAAATACTGTTTAAGTCTGTGTTTATATATAAGGCATTGCACTGAAATATCCAATACTAGAATTAATTTACCATGTTTTGACTACTCTTACAGGATCCTGAAGATATCCTGTTTATTCTCAACAGCTTGGCATTTCAGTCAAAGTTGAGAATTTTATTGTGCATTTCCTCTAACAGATAGTGCATATGAATGCTAAATAAAACTGGCCAAATAGTTATCTCTGGTGAATTTCTGCTGATACTTACATTGCTCCTGCCAGAGAAGTGTCTATTTATCCTTTCTATTTGATTCCCCTTTGTAAGATATCCCCCCGCAAGCTTTTGACAGCTAGTTTTATTTAAATAGCCTTTGCTCTGAACATTTATCAAAGATTTCTTGTAAGTTTCTATAAATCACATGCAACAGTTGCCTGTTTATATGCAATATTCGATCAAATTAAAAATAGGTTGTTATAATCTCTGCCTGTGCTTCACCTGTATCTTCTATAAAGACAGTATCTTTATTTACCAATATAGCTTAACAGTCTTTCAAGTAAGCTTTCAAAAAATTAATGTGTATGAGTATCCCATTATCATTTTTATTTTTGACAGTTACAAAAATGAATATGTGTAAAATGAAACTAAATTCTTAAACTGTAGTCTCTTCAAGGCTTTTAAATGTACAAGATTGGCAAAGTGTTTGTTGCCAGATTTAACAAATGAAAATAAACCCAGCTAAATTTTAAGTTACGGATAAATTTTATCATAAATGTGCCTCCAAATATTTCATGGGATTTATTTAAACTGAAGAGAAAAACAACATCTTTACTTGAAATTAGATCTCATTGGGCATCTTGAATTTTATCTGGCCACCCTACAAATTGGTATTCTGTAGCTCAGTGGGGTTGTTGCTATTTTAAAGAATAATTTCTTATTATCAAGCAAAAGGTTTCCTTTAAAACTTTAAGAAAGGTATCCTACATCCCAGGTAATCTGTCTTCATTTAGTTTACTAATTAGGTCTAGAACAGCCTGTCCATATACTAATTTGTAATCTAATACTGCAACCCTATCTGTTACAGACTACTTTTGAACTGAAATTTTTCTTTACAATATTCCTATTAAAAATTAAGGCAAACTTTCAGTTCAGTTTAATGCTATTTCTGTTTTTCTGAGTATACATTTTCTTCTCTTTATCATGTAGTTTTACGTAATTGTTGTAAAGGTATCTTTAAATATCATTTGATTTTGGTGTCTAATTTAAAATACACCTTTACCTTTATCAGTAGTACTCCTTCCCTTTGCCTCCCTACTTCCAGGCAAAATAATAAATGTATGGCCTTTTTTTTTCTTTTTCCAGTTTCCCTGAGCTTTTACCTAACAAAAGGCTAGTAGTAAAAGTAGTGACAGCTTCTGGCAACAGAAGATTAATAGGATACTGAATAAACTCCATACTCATTTTCAGTGTTTTAAATGTTAAATTTTTTTCTGTAATTAAAAATAAACAACGTGAATTTAGGAGGAAATGTTAGGCAATGCTCACCAGAAATTATTTTAAATCAATTATATTTTTATACTTATATATATTTATATATTTATACATATTTATATATATTTATATATAATTATGATTATATCAATTATATTAAATCAAGGTAACTTCAGACTTCCTGTTATTTTTAAGCAATCTCCCTTTCCATTTTTAATACTATAGCTTAGAAATTGATAGACTTCACTTTTTAGAGCAATTGTAGGTTCACAAAAAAATTGAGTGGAAATACAGAGTTCTCATATACTCCTTTACCCTCCCCATCACTGCAGATACACACACAGATTCCCCTATTAACATTTTGCATTAGTGTGGTACATTTGTTACAATTGGTAAGCCAAAATTAATACACTATTATTAACTAAAATACATGGCTTATATTAGGCTTCACTCTTTGTATTAAACATTCTGTAAGATTTTAATATAGAATGCCATATATCCAGCATTAGAGTATCATAAGAATAGCTTCACTGCCCTAAAAATACCTTGTACTTCACCTGTTCATCCCCTTCTCCCGCTCCCTGAATCCCTGGCAACCACTGATCTTTCTGTCTCCCTGATCTTGCCTTTTCCAAAAGATCACTTAAGTTGTAATTATAGTGCATGCTGCCTTTAAGACTGACGTCTTTGATTCAGTAGTATGCAATTAAGGATCCTCCAGGTCTTTTCATGTCAAGATAACGCCCTTCTTTTCATTGCTGAATAATATTCCATAGTAAGGATGTACCAAAATTTATCATTTGTTGAGAGACATTTTGATTGTGCTTCCAAAGTTTGGCAAGTATGAATAAAGCTGCTATAAACACTTGTGTGCAGGTTTTTGTGTGGACACTCATAAGACTTTCCCAATAATTTTGGATTTTTCCTTCTCTTACCTGGATGTCAAATTCAGTCGAGTTATGATCGCCATTACATGACGGTTGATGTACAATTATCGTCTCTATCAGTTCTTGTTCACCTCTCAGGACAGGAGCTAATTCAGAGGATTATAGCATCCGTCTCTGTGACTCCACAGGTATTGTGCTGTTTTTAGTGTCTCTATCAGTCTTGTTATGCAATGCAGTAGCTCTACATTGCAGTTATCATGGAAAAATAAAAAGTGTTGGAATGTTTATTGGGGGGGGAGACAGCTTGTGAATAGTCTCACTTGAGAGGAACAATATCACCTCTCAAGAGTCTTCCAATACTATCCGTAATTGAGGTGGTACGTCACACCAAACAAAAAGCTATGAATATACAATCAACTATGTTTTCAAATATCGTATTTCATAAGGACTTATTCATTAAAGCCATATTATTTTGTATTCCTATGTGTTACATAAAGGAGCATATGAAGAAAATTAAGTCAGAATCAGACAACTGTTCAAATACTGGAATATTCAAATGTTAGAATTATTCCTAATAAAGAGCTTAAAATATGAGATAATCTCCATTTTTCATATTAAGATAATTATATACTGCACTTGTGGCTTTTGCAAACATAGCTGTAATTACCCCGGCATTGTACTGCTTACTGTCTTCCCCCCCCCCTTATTAAAGCTATTTATTTACAACAAGTGCTTTGTATGCAAACATTAGTCTGCTGTTAACAAAAGTGAAGCCCAAATTTGTAATTAGCTACAGCTGTACATGCTGCTTCCTTTATTCAAAAGTCTTCTATCACTTTGAAGCTGGTTAGCTCATTTTATTCTTTGTGGGAACCAATCTTGGATCCTAGATAAAGCCTTGTTCTCCATATGCTGAGTTCAAATCAACCATTATGTGTTCCAGTTGGGATAGGGGTACAGTTCACAGCAATAGCTGGATTGAAGGGAAGAGAAGGAAAAGGCCTTAAGCAAACTTGTGCATATTGTATTAAATAAGTATGACTATTATACATTGGTAATTTAAACACCAATTCAAAGTTCCATGTCTAAGTTATATATGTCTCTAGTCTCAATTAAAATTAAGTGCTTCTCTTCTATCATAGAAGCGAAATATGACCTGATATTTTTTCAATATCATTTAATCCTATCTCATGTATAGCCCATTGATAGAATCTCATATAAATTAGCCTGGGCTCTGTGACTGGGAAGTTACCTAACCTCTCTTCAGTTTATTCATGTATAAAATGAAGATAATAATAGCATATACTTCATTGGGTTTTAGTGAGGATTAACTGAGTTAACATTCATCATACACTTCAAATGCTGCCTAATACACGGTAAGTGATAGTAGTGTTAAATTATTTTAGGATCTTGTGTATTTTAGGAAGTACTTTTTTTTATCCATTATTGATGTTATTGATCAAAGTCTACAAATATAAAGACATCTCTATTAAGTTAACTAAACTGATAGGTTATACAGGGGGGAAATTGGGCAAAGGAGCAAGATATTTTCTTCAATATTTTGTTTATATATGGTTGAAAATTCTAGCAGGGGAAAATGTCCTACCACTCTTTCCTAGGATTTGGGTATTTTTGTAGTGCTACATGAAAACAGGGGTATATTTAACTCCATTGGCTTCCTTCCAAATTACAGAAAATTATCAGAGTAACTGACACTTTTACTTTCCAAATTACCACTACAGATATGCCCAGAAAAGAAAATTACAAAACCTAGTAAGGTTGGGCTTTCACCAATGGCAGTTAAAATTTTCCTGAGATAATTCTGTTTGATATTTGACAGATAAACATCAAAGAAAGGAGTTAAGAATAGAAAAATGGCATTATTTTTAAAAATTCACTCAAAAAGATTTATGTGTAAAGATCAAAAGTTAGAATTTCAAGTTATCAATGGAGTTTGTTCAAATTAAAAGATACATTTCAATAAGTTGGGCTTTCATAAACAATAGTATTTTCTTAATTTAAATATTTCTAAAACATACATAAATAAATTTCAATAAAATCTTGTGATTTTCAGGTAGAATTTACAGGGTAACACATCAATTAAGACAGTCTGAGTATTTTATTTCTTTACTTTCCTTGAGAAAGTCTCCTAATTTAAAATCAAGTTGACACTGGAGGGGGGGACCTCTAGATATGGGTCAGTTTTTTCAATAACTATTAAAACTAAGCTCAATATTAACTAATGACCAAGAAAATATTGATGCAAAGTAGGAAAGTACTGTCAAAATTGAGTAACTAGAACATGTCAGGTTTTGCATGTTAGTTCCAAGGTAAGATGGTCATGTGCATGTGGGTGCATTTTTACAAGGTGAGTGTTGACAAAGACAGAAAGATAGACAAGATTAGAGGAAGGTGGGTCTTTGATTCCTGCCTCAAACAATTATTTTCTGCAGTACAAACTCTCAAACAGCAGTCAAACTTATGTGGTTCTTAACTACTTCAGTTTATTAATAATGTGCTGACAAAACCCCAACACCAAGCAGCAATGATGAATGGCACCCAAATACAAAAGCGGGTTGAATCAGGCATCCAAAACTTGGATTTTTTGCAGTCAGCAAATTTTTAACACCTATTCAGAAAACATTTCTTTTGAAAGATTAATTGGTTTCTGCATGCTTTAAAATTCAGAATTCAGGGGCGCCTGGGTGGCACAGCAGTTAAGCGTCTGCCTTCGGCTCAGGGTGTGATCCCGGCGTTGTGGGATCGAGCCCCACATCAGGCTCCTCTGCTATGAGCCTGCTTCTTCCTCTCCCACTCCCCCTGCTTGTGTTCCCTCTCTCACTGGCTGTCTCTATCTCTGTCAAATAAATAAATAAAATCTTTTAAAAAATAAATAAAATTCAGAATTCAGTTCAACAGTTGGTAGTCTGAATTTATTTGCCTCCTTATGACACTTAAGGCCACTATCAATCCTGACAGCATTAACATAAAGGATACAACTTTTATAATTAGCTTCCATTTCAAGTTTCCTGAGAATAGCTTGGGATCTGACAGGCACATCATGGTACCCAGCTGGCACTCAAGGCACTAAAGGCAAAAATACCTCTAGGGCCTTGGTAACCCACAAATATCTAGCCCTTTCTTCAAAACTATTGTTGCCTGTCCACTGACGGTGGAATGTAGAGACAATTGTGGCAAAGTTGCCAGAGCTCCCATGGCTTACCATTTGCCTACTGATTCTGAATTGTTTTCCTGACCATAACCCTTCCCTTATGTACCTTGTTCATCACACTGGACTTCCTCCTTGAATCATGCCTAAACTTGTTATGTTCTCTGAACTCTACCTTGGGACAACCAGCTCTTTAGTTGTACAACCTTACTAATTGGACAGCATCTATCTCAGCTGCTCATGTCTTTCCCCATTTCTCCATCCTTTATACTATGGAGAGTCTAGCTTGTTTTGCACCTTTCCTGTCTCAGGTCAAAGCAGTTCCAGGGGTAATATCTTGGCTTCATTGCCACGGTAATTTTTCATCACATTCTTGGGTACAGAATCTAAGAAGGTTTCTCTGATATATGGCTTAATAGATTTGTTTCTCCTTATTTAAATAGTTACAAATGTGATTATTGAGTGTTCCTCCTTACCAACCGGTTTTTTTAAAACTGTTGATTAGTGGTTTGTGTTTATCATAAAAATTCTATTTTGCCACAATTAAAGTGTTATATTTTTCTAAGACGGTCACAATAAAAAATAATGAAACATTTAAAAACTCTAACGTGATGGCTGTACTCATACTTGAAATCTTTATCTTTTAGGAGTATCAGACGACAACCCAGATCTTAACAGAAATAAAATAAAATTTGTCTATTTGTGACAAGCTTATTTAAAAAACAGAAAAAAGGCAAATTAAAGAGAATATGTTTTGTTCAACTGGATTGGAATTAGAGCTGGTTGCATGGTAGTTTTCTTAAAATGGCCTACCCATAAGGTTTTACCTACCAGGAAAGGTATACATTTAATCATGATAAAAGCAACAAGATGTACTGGAGTCAAAAAGCTGAAGAATCAGTATCAGGGCCAGCTGCAATTACAAAAGAATAGAACCAAGAAACCTTAGATAACAAAAACATGAAATCACAGGTCATATAGGCAGAAGCCCAGGTAAAAGCCTGTGGCATACTTCCAATGTTCTAAACGTGGCAAGGCTCTAAGCACGACAGATGCAAAATAGAATACTTGTCTATTTCCCACTTTCATTCTGTTGAAGAGAAGGGGGACTTATAGCTGCTTGAAAGTAACTCTTGTGGTTCAAAATACAATTCCTGCCACAAGGCCTGAAAAACTTCATTCTTATTAAAGACATTTAAAGATGTTCACATCTTTGACGCTGCTCATATTCCACAATTTGGCCCTTTCCATATTCACTTTTTCTCTGTGAATCCTAGCCCCTGTAATTCCTAGCCCTCTGGTTTCTGGACCTCTTATCTTTTTGAATATATTTAATTAAATGCAAATTAAAGGAAAAATTATCAGTAATTTTGTGTTAGCCCCCAGGAAAGGGTCAATAATATCTCAATAGGATCTCACTGTTGTGTGGCCGTATTATCAGCTGACTCCTCACAACAGCTAGTAGGGGCCTCACCAATCTCTACCACCATTTACTCTAAATCTCAACATATAACTTCACCTGCTTCTTCACAGCAAAACAGAAGCTTCTAGATGCTTCTAGATGAGATGCTTCTAGATGAAGCCGCTAGATGAGAAATCCCTCAACATCTCAATCTCTCCCGCCACTGAAAACAAATTGGAACCTCCTCTCTATTTATGTCCTTATAGCCTCCTTTTCAGGGCAAATTTCTCCTCCTGTCATTGGAGAATTTCATTGTCTCCCAATCTTCATGAACATTTATCAGTTATCAGTTATCACTTCTCTCTTCTGGATTCCTAACATGTCATTCTCCTGCAGTACTCAAACTTGGCTTCAGATTGGAGTCACTTGGAGAACTTAAAAAAATACTTATTGCTGGGTTTCACTTCTAAAGATTTCTGTGTAATTGGTGGGAAGTGTAGCCTGGGCATTACCGTATTTAAAAGCTCTGCAGGAGATTTTGATAGGCAGCCAAGACTCAAAGTCACTTAGGCTCTGCTGGCTCATTTTCCCTAAACACAAAACACCCAAAATTATTTTTTTATTTTGTTTTTTTTTTCTACGATTTTATTTATTTATTTATTTGAGAGAGAGAGAGAGAACGATCATGAGGGGGGCAATGGAGAGAGAGAAAGAAGCAGATACCCCTTGAGCAGGAGCCTGACCCTTTTGGGGGGGGAGTGGAGCGGAGAAGGGCTTATCTCAGGACCCTGGGATCATGACCTGAGCCAAAGGCAGGTGCTTAACCAACTGAGCCACCCAGGCGCCCTTGTGTTTACTTTTAAAAAGCCACTTTTCTAAATGTTTGCCTCCTTCCTTTCTGTACAGTCCAACTTCTCAAAAGGATAGAATCTATTTGTTTTCTTCTATCATTTGCTTTCTTTTCTCAAGCCTATGTATTTGAATTCTGCTTTTAATATTCTACTGAAACTACTCCTACCAGTATCATCTCTGGCTTTTACTAAACTCAACAAAAACTATTGTTTTTATGCATCATTAGTCTTCCCTCTGAATGCTGTAAAATAGTTTCCCGGTTTTTCCTCTTTTGTGCACCAGAAACATTCTAAGGGCAGGAGATGCAGTGGTAAACAAGGTAGAACAGGTTCTCGTTCCCATGAAGGTTGCATTCAACTATGGGAAAACAGATGACAGAGGATTAACAGATAAACAAGGCTGTTGGATAATAGAGTAACACAACAAGGTTGTTTGACAGAGAATGAGCAAAGGGCAAGGGGAATGTACATAAAGGATGATTTTAGATAGGTAGGTCAGAGAAGGCCTCTCTTAGAAAGCTCTATTTAAGATCAGAAAATGTGGTAGATGGCACTCCTGGCAAAACGAGCAAGTCCAAATGGCCTGAGCTTGGAACACACTTGATGTGCTTGAAGAAAAGAAAGAAGAGTGGTGTGGCTGAAGGAGAGTGATTAAGGAGCGGCATGGTGGGAACAGTAGCACATAAGGAGTTGGTATTTTATGCCAATTGTAATAGAAAGCTATTGGAATGTCTTGATCAAAGCCAGTGGGGCTCTCTGATTCGCATTTTAAGGTGAAAGTGGTGCTTCCTTTCCTTCACATCCCCTAAGAATAATGTTGTATGATTACTGTATTATTTATTTCCCCTTCATTGTTGGCACTTCCTAAGTATTCCATCACAGACCCTCCACTCTTCTCTCAGTATACATACTCTTTTGATGATCCACCCTGTGACTTTAGCTAACACTTATCTTTACTGATGACTGTCCAGGATCTCTTTTGAGCTCCAAACCTATTGTCTAGCTGTCAGTATACATCAGCATAGACTCAGTGGTCTCCTCAGACCAGCTTTCTCCTTTCTGCATTCCCTAATTTAGTGAATGATACCAGCATCCAGTCAGAATCATTGTAGGTAGCCTTGGCTATTCCATACACTTGGTCAATAACCTTATCACATAAAATTTCCTCATTAAAATATATTTTAATCTATTTTATTCATCTCTTTCCTCTGCCTGCACTCTAATACTAATACCCTGCTATCTTTGCAACACTTCTCAACTGATAAATGTCAAATGCCTGGTTTCCCTTTTTCTAGTTTCAGCTCTGTCATATACAATCCATTTTGCTTACTGCTGCTGAATGTATGTTGTAAAAAAAAAACAAACAGATTCGATCAAGAGAGTCTCATGCTTAGACATATTTGATTAAGGGAGGTCTTTTCAATGTGTCTCTTTTTTATGGTGATAATTTATTGAGTTCCTGGTCTGACAGTTACATATGTATTAACCCATTTCTCACATTAATTGTAAGAGGCAAGTTCCGTTATTACTTCCACTTTACAAATGAGGTAACTGAGGCACAGAGAGCTTGAGTAACCTGACCAAAGTACAGAGCCAGTAAGCAGTAGCACTAGGATTTAAACTTAACCTGATTCCAGAGTTGTTGCTGACTAGATTCAAATTTATTAGTACAACGTACAAGTGTCTATGCGGCTGCCCTTTGAAAACTTCCCAGCCTTCATTTCTCAAACATTTCTCTTATATAACATTCTCAGGCTATATTAAACATATTATAGCTCCCTTGCTGACATCATTCTCTCATATTCTATGCCAGGTCCCTCTGCTGTGATAGCTCTCTTCTCCTTTGTTACCCAATTAAAGCTTCTTTGTCTTTTAAGACTGTCAAAGTCTATTTTGTCTACCTCCAGCAAATCTCCCAGTTAATGTTGTCTATTAGTGCATTATCAACCTGTGCCTTTCACTATTATAGTAACTAATCCCCTCTACGTCATCTCAACGTTTACTTATTTATATTCCCTTTAACATTAAGAGGTTCTTAAGACGAGTAAATCGTTCATTCCTATATCCCAGTAACTTGTGTAATGATTGGTTCATAACATATTTTTTAAATGTATTAATGAATAAATACCACCCCCATCCATTGCTATATCATAACAATTCAGTTTCATGGTTATCTAGTAGAAAAGGTGGTCCTTAAAAATGGGGTACAGAAAAGAATTTTGAGAAATAAGATGAGAACATCTCTAAGCATAGGGAACCTACTCAGTAGTTGATATATAGGCAGGAGCAATTGTTAGTTATTGAGAGACTATCGGGACATTGAATGCTGGAGGAGGGGACAGAGGTTAGAATGCTATGAAGGAGAAAAAGGATACATTAAAAATTGTATACTAGACTCAACCAAGAACTTAATAGCTGTCATGTGTTATTACGATAGTTACCCCCTTTCCTGGGAAATGAATCTAACTAGCCACAACCATCTCACCACATTGGACTGTTTTCTTTGTTCTACCTGCCTATAGATAATTCAGCTACAAAGAGAAAAAAAAAAAATCTGTCGATCACTTTGCCAAGTTAGAACCTTGGAATTAAACTTTTGATTTTTACATTTAAATAAATTGACTAGGGAGATAGCTTTATAGAGAAAACTAGTGGGGTTTTTTTGGAGGGAAGAATTTAAAGAAGAATAGAGGTGCTAGAAAAGAGGGCTCAAGAGTCTGAAAATCCAGCCAAAACCAAAGCTTCAACATTTAAAGAGGATTGGTACTTGGAAAGCTATTCACTAGTGCAGTGTTCCAGCCTGGAAAGGTGGAAAATAAAATGCTGTTTACAAGTTTTCTCTGGTTTGTTATATAAAATGTGTTGTGCATGTGATATCTAAATTTAAAGTAACATGATTTAAACTGCACTACGTGATGAAGAGTCCTCTGAGGTCACTAAAGCTTTGATTTTCCAGTTAGCTTATTTTATAGCTAGTGCTTTGGAAGCCATCAAGTCCATAACGAGATAGATCAATCAGATTGTTTTTATTGGTCTACTGCGTACCATACACTATACACAGCAGTATTCATTGAATCAGACTGCTTGGGAACAGCAGCTTTAACCTTGAGACTAGAGCAGAGAAAATAACAGCTTCAAAATTAAATCTCCATGAATTATATATATTCTTATATAAAATTGAATTTTTAAACAGTGTCAATTGAAATCCATTGGTAATGAACCAAGTGCAGTTATTTCAAAGAGGAATTGTGGTCAAAACATCACATGTTCAGATTTAAAATAGCTTTCGAAACTTGATTTTCAAACATCAGACTTGGCAGAGGTTCAAAGAAACCCATGTTTGTAAAATGGCCTCAATAATCTACTATTTTAAAGGTCAAGTAAAAAGAAATAGATGACCTCCAGAAGTTGCTTCAGATGCTCATGGCTTTACAATTGTTTATCCCCTTCCGAAAAAGAATCTAAGGTAAATTAAAAGAGGTAAGGCAAGGCAGTCATATAATAAATAGCACACTCATGGTATTCAACAGATGTTAACTATTTCCTCCAGATTTTTGAGAAGGCTCAAAAGTCGACATAAAAAAAAAAAATCAGCAAATTGCCTTACCTACGGGTTTCTTAAGTACAAATCCTGAGCTTCATCAGTGCTCAGTTTCTCCCACAAAAACTCAATTGTCAATCAAAGGGAAACTGGAGAGACTGGTGCAAGGATCACTAAGGAGAAATAGCGAACTTCTACCACCTTACGCCAGTTAGAATGGCAAAAATTGACAAGGCAAGAAACGACAATTGTTGGAGAGGATGTGGAGAAAGGGGATCCCTCCTACATTGTTGGTGGGAATGCAAGTTGGTACAGCCACTCTGGAAAACAGTGTGGAGGTCCCTTAAAAAGTTAAAAATAGAGCTACCCTATGATCCAGCCATTGCACTACTGGGTATTTACCCCAAAGATACAGACGTAGTGAAGAGAAGGGCCATATGCACCCCAATGTTCATAGCAGCATTGTCCACAATAGCTAAATCGTGGAAGGAGCTGAGATGCCCTTCAACAGATGACTGGATTAAGAAGCTGTGGTCCATATATACAATGGAATATTACTCAGCCATCAAAAAGAACGATTTCTCAACATTTGCTGCAACGTGGACGGCACTGGAGGAGATAATGCTAAGTGAAATAAGTCAAGCAGAGAAAGACAATTATCATATGGTTTCTCTCATCTATGGAACATAAGAACTAGGAGGATCGGTAGGGGAAGAAAGGGATAAAGAAAAGGGGGGTAATCAGAAGGGGGAATGAAGCATGAGAGACTACGGACTCTGGGAAACAAACTGAGGGCTTCAGGGGGGTGGGGGAATGGGATAGACTGGTGATGGGTAGTAAGTAGGGCACGTATTGCATGGTGCACTGGGTGTTATACGTAAGTAATGAATCATGGAACTTTACATCAAAAACTAGGGATGTACTGTATGGAGACTAACATCATAAAAAAATATTTTAAAAAAATAGCGTATCTTCAAGACAAGGTTAGAAGTTCACATTACAGTATCTAAACAGTATATAAACAGGGGTAGAATTCATATCCAAAGGATCTGATCTGTGGAATGTGGACATGGCATGAGCATCTGTGGCATTGAGGACTCACAGGTGGCTGAGACAGTTTCAGTTCTAAAGAATTCCTCCAAGTTGAAGTAAACCTACACCCAAACTTGTCATTTAGGGAAAAAAAATTAATAAGTCCTTTAAGTTAGCTGGTAAGGAATTAACCAGTGGCCAGTGTCTTAGAGATATAGCTGAAGTTCATGGGCAGCTTCCATCTTAGCAGGCAACTCAGTGCAAATCTGGAACTAGCAAACAAGTACTTGGCTCCAAGGAGCCTGCATAGAATACACCAGCGTGGTTGAGAAACCAAATTCCAAAGTACTTATGATGCACCCAAGTAGTTGTACGTAATTCCAAATATAGTATGAATTAGGTTTACATTAACCCAGGCATCGGGGAGGCTGGAATTTCATAATGGTCTCTTACAGCTCATCGACAAGCCCGGAGCAAACAGAGGGCTATCGTAGAGTTGCCCAGAGCACTAAACTGTCAATATTCCCCTATCCCATCTGACACCATGACCAGAACTAACAGTTTCTTAGGAGAATGTTCAGACATTCCCAAAGCTTACCTCTAGGCCTCTGTCAGGAAGAATTTCACTAAGAGAGACTCTCAATATTTCGAGGCCTCAAAATTAAAACATTACTTCTAAATTTTTGATGATTAGACAAGGGGTCAAAAATTATATTCAACTTGCAGATGAGATAAAATTTTTCTGCTTCATCTTGCTTTTTTCCTTCTCTGCCACTAGATTATAAATTCCACAAGTGCAGAGCCAAGTCTATTATAGCCACCATTACACACCCATAACCTAGTAGGTGCTCATTTAATATTTATAGAACGGTATCCATGAAGAGCTGGAAAAATGTTGCTGCTGAGTTAAAAAAAATAAATAAACCTGCTCTTGAGTTTTTTGGGACAACTCTTAGTGACTCTCTTTTCCTACAGCAATCTCTTTAAAATAGCCCTTTATGACTTGGTTTTCGGTGTTATCCTTTACAACATTTTTTTATGCTTCTTGGTATTCACTGAAAATATTCAATATTTTTCTACATTAAATGCTTTTCTTATAATAAAACAAGCACCAAATACTTGAGAAAATCCTGTGAATACTACTACTAAGTTATCAAATCATCTTTTTCAGTCTCCCCTGCTACACTGTGATTTTGTTGGACCACAAATAGGGTCTTAAATTAGTCTCTGCCTTTCTCCAAGCCTAACTCAGTTATCTTCTATATGGTGGGTATTCAAAAAATATTCGTGGATTGAAAGATGAATAATCATCAATAATTTCACTAGGTACTAGTATACTATAACCACAGTAATTCATAATTTGACCAAATATAAATCTATGGTTTTATTCAATACAATAGAGCTACTGATTGCAAACCGAAACATCAGGGTCTTAAAGAAGGACCAATAGCTAGAGGCCAAACATATGGTCAAAGTCACAGAGTGATGGTGCCTAAGGACCACTGTCTAAACAGAAGGCATCTCGTTGGCATTTTTCTTCAAACTTCTCTGAGCCTGTGGCAGTATGGCAAGGAGACTGTGAGACGTATTAAGAGAGCTCGCAGCCTATAAGGAAGTAAATGTGACAGCTGCAATTTAAACCTGCCTTGGGGCAAAGCTTAGAGATCAAAGAGAGGCATGTTTAACAAAGCTTCCTATTTAAGAAAAAGTCCCCGAAAGTGCACAAAATGCACAATTGGGTAAAAAAAAAAAAAAAAAAAGTTTTGTAATAGATACTTGTCCATAGAAACTGACAGAGTTTATGATGGAAGAAAATGGTCCACGCATTTGCTGTGACTCAGACATCATTGCCCTCTGCCCTCTTTGCTCTAAGACATGGGGTTATTTGGTGACAGAGAATGCAAATCAGAAAGAGACACTGCAGGGGCGCCTGGGCGGCGCAGTCGTTAAACGTCTGCCTTCGACTCAGGGCGTGATCCCGGCGTTCTGGGATCCAGCCCCACATTGGGCTCCTCTGCTAGGAGCCTGCTTCTTCCCCCTCCCACTCCCCCTGCTTGTGTTCCCTCTCTCGCTGGCTGTCTCTGTCAAAATAAATAAATAAAATCTTAAAAAAAAAGAAAGAAAGAGACACTGCTCACCAGAGCAAGACACCCTAATGTGCAGGGTGTCCTCAGGTATGTTCACAAAGTAGGAAAGGAACTGCCATGGAACGATTACCCCAACTGACGTTCTCTGTGACTCCTAAATTTAATCCAGTTCAAGAAATATGCAGGCCGCCTGTCATACAGCATACACCGAAGCAGCTTTGTGTAACAGTCAAGTAGGCAAAAGAGTTATGCAGATACGAGCTGCAGCTTCAATCCATGCCTCAACACATTCGCTGCCTGGAGCTCTTTTAATAATAATGGTAATAATAATAACAGTATCCGTTGAGGGGTTACTAATCAACAGACACTGTGCTAAGGGTTATATAATTCAGTCTTCATAACCAACTAATGAGATACATACTGTGATTACGATCCCCTTTATAGAAATGAGGAAATTGCAGCCTGAACAGGTGAACTAATTTTCCTAATCTGGCACAATTAATACATAACAAGGCCAGGATGTGGCTCCATGCAATCTGACCCTGCACATGAGATCTTAACCGTCGCTTGTTATTTCCCAGTTCATTTACAATTTCTGGTACTGTTTCCTCATCTGAAAAAGGAAAACTGATAGAAAAGACTTCCTTGCTGCATTATCATGGAAATTAAAAATTTTAATGACAGGAATAAGGTACAGACAGTATCTAACATAGCAGAGTCACTAAATTATCTCCATTATAATTCAGTATTATATTTTTCATTGATTTTTTTACCCATTCTTGAAATTTCACATACTTCATGGTTTAAACTACACAATTTAAAATTCACTTATACTTTTTAAGTTTTTTTTCTTGAGTACTGTCGAACCTCAGCATTGTTGCACCTGTATTAGTTTCAGGTGTGCAACATAAAGATTCGCCTTCTCTATACTTTATGCCACTCTATCAAGTGGTAGTGACCCTCTGTCACCATTCAACACTATACAATACTATTGAGTATATTCCCTCTGCTGTACCTTTTTTACCTGTGACTCATTCCCGAACAGGAAGCCTGTACCTTCCACTCCTTTTCACCCGTTTCGTCCATCCCCCACCCCTCTACCCTCTCTGGCAACCATCAGTCTGCTCCCTGTATTTACAGGATAGAGTCTGCCTTGTGTTATTTTCTTTGCTTGTTTGTTACTCATCCAGTTTGTTTTTTTAGATTCTACATAAAAAATTTACTCATATACTATTTTGTCTTACTTGCTAATATTTACAACACATTATAGCCTTCTTTTCCTATATAATTAATACATTCATGGATGAAACCATAACTCATGTAACACACCCTCCCCTTAGTTTACCCACTCTCAGTTGAACTTACCTTCATTTCTCTATTGCCTTCTGACTGATTGAGATCTGGGTTCTTGTGCTGAGTACTCATTTCTTCCATTGTACAAATAAGCCATCTCATTCAATCTTTCCACTTGAATGGCCGCCCTAAGGTCTAAATTTGTGGGACAGGAAAGACTGGCAAATCCATTTGATGACCATGATTCACGGTCTCAGGCCTACATAGTTTTTGGGCCGGAACCCACCGCCCCGTACCTGGCCAGGCCTCCGAGGCAAGGCTCCTCTGCACTGTTATTCTGATAGGGAGTGGGGTATACAGTGGGGTGTACCAGTTATCCAAGGAGCACTCGGGTTCATACCATCAGTGGTGTGAGTCAGCTCCCTACGGACAAGTCTGCAATATGGACCTTCAACGCCAGGACATCCAAGTGATTCTTATCTCAGGACTCCTCCCTGCCCAGCCTTAAATAGATCTCCCACGATCCTTCGAGATCAGGCATCTGCTGGGAGGGGAGTTCTCAGCTGCAGCACATCAAGCCTGATTCTGCCATCCTCTGAGCTCCTCTGACAATCCCAGCCCTCCTCTCCCTGCCCCTTCATTAGCACCTGCTTTTCTCCCACACACCTGAGGCCAATAGTGCACCCTGGTGGGACTCCAGGTGTACCTTGCTTGCCTTCCTAGGAAACTCCACGTTCCACTACCCCAACCATGCCCCAGCGTGGCCCATGGGCATCCCCACGGTGTTCAAAAGAAAAAAAAATTCATAACTGAATCATGTTCACCAAAAGCAGTGTTAGTCATAAAGATACATTTGATATCCAGTTGCCAAATTCTTCCTTCTGTTAGGTTGGTTCTAATCTCCAGATAGGTAAAGATAGAGGGGTAAATATTAAATATTTAAGCATCCCCCCCCCAGTCCACATCTAACTAAAATACTTTTTACCCCCACACTTGTGGCTTAAAAACTACGCCTGAGGGGCGCCTGGGTGGCACAGCGGTTAGGCGTCTGCCTTCAGCTCAGGGCGTAATCCCGGCGTTATGGGATCGAGCCCCACATCAGGCTCCTCTGCTATGAGCCTGCTTCTTCCTCTCCCACTCCCCCTGCTTGTGTTCCCTCTCTCGCTGGCTGTCTCTATCTCTGTCGAATAAATAAATAAAATCTTTAAAAAAAAAAAAAAACTACGCCTGAAATGCTTACATTACTACTTCAATAGCTGACATATAATAAATGTAACTTTTTTCTTTTGCTTATGGCAAAATCTGTGCTCTTACTGTGCTAAGAAATGACTTAGGGAAGAGTATCTGCAAAGTTCTTAATACATACCTGGTATTTAATCAATCTNTTTTTTCTTTTGCTTATGGCAAAATCTGTGTTCTTTCTCACTGTGCTAAGAAATGACTTAGGGAAGAGTATCTGCAAAGTTCTTAATACATACCTGGTATTTAATCAATCTAATTTCTTTTTTTTTCCATTCTAGGTATAAAACATAGTTTTTAGTACAAAAAAAAAAAAAACCCAGTTCTGTTTAAAATGGCTGGCTAACCAAGTGTGCTTGAAACTCACCTTTGTTTTGTTCTCACAATGTTTGTCTCCCATGGAAAGCTTTTTGAATCTATTGGCATGCTTTGTAACCAGGAGTTCCTTAGTATGAATCATGGTTAATTGTAAGGTGCAGTTGTAAACAATCCTATCAATTAGTTCAACAGCAAGATCCTGTGAGAAGCGGCCATTTGCCTTCTCTGAACATCAGATACACATTTGGGTCCTTTTGCAAGTTCTCACTCCCGCTTGCTTCCACTTTGAATTTCTGTATTTCCAACATTAAAAAGTTGAGAACTGCACTTCTGAGACCCTCTTCAGATAGGCTTCTGGACTCTAATTAGTTCCCACCAATGAGATAGCTGAACACAATATTTGGAAGGTAAAAATAACTCGGGAGTTTGCTTCCTGCCACTTTGTCTATTGCTGCTACTAAAATAGTTCATGGACATGTTCATTTTTGGTGCAGGGTTCCACTGTTAATTTTCATGAGTAACAAAGACGGCGATAGCCGGCGGCGGGGGGGGGGGGGGGGGGGNGGGGTGACAGGATTCAGCCTCCTGGTGGAATCAAGAGGAAGCTGCGGCAGTAGTGGGGTTAGTTTTCAGTCCCTGGACTGGAGCTGTAGTGGGGTCTTAAGCTGATCAGTTCCACTATTGCCCTCAGATTTCACTTTCCCGAGTAGCTATAGCATATATTTCTGAGTGTCCTTGGAGGACCAACCTAAAGTTTCGTTCAACTCCTCCATTTATTTTATAATCATTCAATTTTTAAGATTAAATGAATTTCTGTTTAAAATTATAGCAGTATTTTCTGATGCCTGAAATGATCCCTGACTGCTACAGAACTTCTCAAGTTTAATTTTTGAGTCTGTGCTGATTTTGCAGAATTAAAAACTTATTTTCTAAAGCACTTTCATTTTTTATATATTTTAGCACTACTTTGAAAAGCCTGAAAGGACTATTTTTCATTTAGTACTGTAGATTTGTAAGTGAAATGTCATGGATAGGTCATTATAGCAAGAAATTACCTAATAGTCTTCTATTTCTACTATCACAGGTGTCATAGAATTTGAAGTCAGACATTATTGATGGATATACTAGTTGCGAATAATTTAACAGGCATTAAATATAAAATTAGCAGATAGGGATAGATTTTTATATAACCATATATAATGTTTTAAATGTTAATAACATTAAGTAAATGTTAATAAATGTAACTTCTATCAATTTTTTAAGGGTTACAGGAACCCAAAGACATTAAAATTTCATCAATAAAATAACTTTATTAAAAAGAGACTAGCAGAAAGGTTATTTAGCTTTGGAAAGGATCAGAACCTAACCTTTACAAAAGAGAGAGAATGCTCCTATATACACATATTTTTTTCTAGCTGCTACATTTTGGGACCATTTCTGATGCTAACAGAACCAGATGTCAGCTGCTAGAAAAGCAAAACAAAATAATGGAATTTGTAAAACTCTGAGCAAAAAGCAAAACAAGGCAACAGACAATGAAGAGTATGGGTGGGAGGAAGAGGGGAATAAAATTAATCAAAACATGAAACACATCTTTCTACTTAAAACATTCAAGCAAAATTTTACAATTTTGATGAGATCTGAACTTTATCAAAACAGTAGTATGAGTGCTGAAAAGGTTGAAATCTGAGATCAGATTTTATATGTAAACCAAGGAAAACATTATAAACACATAACATATAAACATACATAACAATGTAAAACAGACATATTTGTGATTTGCAACATTAAAGAGGTTTATTCATCGAGCTTTTACAATCATTACTGAATGTGTCCCACTTGTTATATATTGATTGGTTACTTTTTGTATTTCATTACAATAACATGTTAGGAAATAGATTTCCAACATTTTTTTATTGTTGGGTAAATTGCAAGCTGCCAGAGCCAGAAGATCTTGCAATACAAATTTCAAGATTCCACAAATATAGAGACTGTATTTAGATTTATTTTAGACACAAGATTGCAGGGTCTAGACAGGGTGAAATAGGGTTCTAATGGACAAAAATTTGGATCTGAGGTAGCCAATCACCTTGTCACTCTTCCAAGACATTTTTCCCACTTACTGGCTTTTAGTGCCCAAGATAGTATTTAGTTTTCAAGTATGGGCTTCAATAAAGAATTAGAGTTGAAAGGGAGCCTTATGGGAGAAGAAAAAGACAAGATAATGGATGATTTGTACTGCAGGCTTGTTGTACCATTGATTTGACTATATATATATTTTTTTTATTTTTTATTTTTTTTATTTATTCGACAGAGATAGAGACAGCCAGCGAGAGAGGGAACACAAGCAGGGGGAGTGGGAGAGGAAGAAGCAGGCTCATAGCAGAGGAGCCTGATGTGGGGCTCGATCCCATAACGCCGGGATCACGCCCTGAGCCGAAGGCAGACGCTTAACCGCTGTGCCACCCAGGCGCCCCTTGACTCTATTTTATTTAAAATACAGACTCCTTCAACCTCTGCATCAAAATTCAGGTCTATGTTATTCAGTTGCATAAATATACTTAACAGTTATCGTGTAACTTCAATTAAACTTGGCCGCTTTGAAATACTGACATTAAAGAAAGAAGAAACTAAAGGTATCTGCTTATAAAAGGGTTTGGCCTAGTGCCGGGAATGACGAGCAATCCCTGTACCGACAGATGGAAGATTACTCCAAACTTTGCTGTGAAAGAGAGGAGAAGGGCAAGGTGTCCACGCTCAGAGACAAAGATCGTTTGCTCTTCTTTTCTCCCGCTTTTATTGGTGTTTCAGGATAATCACAAATTCTGACCAATGTTTCCCAAGCACGTGATGTGTGACAAGGGCTCTTACTGAAACTGGGAGGATCTGTTTACGGGAAGGATACAATATGCTAATTTGGGCGTGTTGTATTAAACCGAGCCTAAGGGACAATGCCTACATCTCTTAGGTCACAGGGCGACTGTTTGGGCTAGGAAAGTTTGGGGAAGGCAGCTCCCCGGGCATTCCAACAGCAGAGTGGCCACATAGGCCTTGGCAGTCCAAAGGCCTACGCCCTTCTCCGAAAACATCCCTGCCCTCAGCGGCCTCTGTGTTACATTTTAGCAAGCCAGGTATTATGACTGGTTTTTATAATTTAATCCTAGATTTCTCATGTATGATTCCGATCAGCTAGATAACTGGCATTGAATAACAGCCCATCATAGGCACAGGGTACCTCAGCGGGGCTTGTCAGAGTTTTGCATCCATTCCACCATAAAATGCCCTTTCTACTTTTTCTGCAAAGGACATGCTTCCTATATATATTTATATTTTCAATCAAATGCAAGGGTGTTTCCTTTAATCAGGACTCCTGAAAACCAGAAATGAACCAATCATGAGTAATAAGTCATATTTCTCAACCATTGAAAGGGGAAAAAAATGTTGATTTATCCTATCAACAAAATCACAGTAGGGATATCCTATTAGAGAATACAAATGTTAAGGACAAATATGTCAGAGCACCTGAAAACAGTTGTGAAGGCCAAGGCAAGCCATAATCTATATAATTTTAGTGACGTTTATAATCAGGCTTGGGGCCCAATTTGTATTTGTAGGGCTTGAAGCCCTATTTTAAAATGTGACTCAATACAAATTTTATTTTCAAATTACTAAATCAAATTTGCATATGTATCTTGATTAGTCAATGGAAAGAAACAAGTAATAAAATAAGTTTTCTGGCTCTGATAGGAAACAAAATATTATGAAAATACTGTGATAAATATTTGCTTGGAGTTCTGCTTATTGAGCTATTCAAAGATTACTTTTTTCCCTGCATGAAGTATGGCAAGAAATAAGTAGTCATTATCTTTTATATAATTAGTGGACTCTGCTAAAAAATGACTGTATTCTTGAACTGTCTTTGCCCTAGTCATGGTCACTGAGCTCATAGGATCTTAGTTAATTTTAACTGTGATTTGGTGTTATTTAGAATATTCTTTTTCATCATACCATGTCTTATCTAGGGTTAACAAGACTATACTCCACATCATTTAGCTTTGGTTATTATAGTTAATGTGTAGAAACAATCAATAGAATTCCTATGATGAAGGACATCTCTCTATACATGTAAATCAAAGTTTGAAACACCTTTTTACAGATGTTTTCCTGATTTAAATATAACCTATATTTTCACTTGACATATGTATTTTTTTCTCATTTTCCAACTCATTCCTCACTTTAACTTTCTAGTCAGTTTCATTCATTTAATGCTGATTGAGTTCCTACTCTGAGCCATATCCTATACACTCTTCCATACCAAGCACCCTAGAAATCCTGACGTGCCCTTCGCTAATTACAGGATACTTCCTCCCCAGAGGTAACCATCCTAGCAAATTTTGTAATAATCAGTTTCTTATTTTTCCTTCGTTTCACAATCTGAGTATGTGTTGTTAATTATTGTAGTTCTAGCTTGATTTTATCACATTTTAAAAATGGAAATCATAAAGCATTTGTCTTTTGCAACTTGAATATTTTATTCTTTTGCTCAAAATTATGTTTTACATATTTACCCATGTTGAATGGTATACTTGTAGTTCATTTTAATTGCTGTTTATTACGTTTTAATATATCACAATTTCTCTATCCTACTGTTGATAAAATTTCAGTTTTTCCAACTTTTTCCCATATAAAAATAGTGACGGAACATTTTTGCATGTGTATACATTCTTGTGTATACAAGATTAACATAATATATATACATACATATACACATATAAATGTTTCAATATATAATATTTCATATTTAATCTTTTTATATATCTTCTCGCATATACATAGAACTTTTCTAAAATGGAATTGGTGAGTCACAGGGTATGTGAACCTTTAATTTTTTCAGCAATCTGTATTTTAATGATGGGGTAAAATCAATAGTTTATGTGAGTACCCAATGTCCCACGATCTTGCCAACACTTGATTTTCTTAGGTTTTTAAGTTTTTGCCAATCGGGTGGGTATGTAATGCTATCTCATGATGTTTTAATTTGCATTCATCTGGTTGCTAATGAGTTGAGTGTCTTCTCATGTTTATTCAATCATATTATGTTCTAAATGCTTTCCTGTTATCCCATTCACAAGTAAGGTTTTTAATCTACTTGGAAATTATTTCTTTTATACTAGGAAGTTTGTGACAGGTTTTATTTTTTCTGTACATTTGCCCTATTTATTGAAGATTTATTGACAACTGTCCCGTCCATGCTGATCTGCACCATGATCTCTTTGAAGTATTCTGCATTCATATACATATGGTCTGTTTCTGGGTCTCCTATTACTTCATTTGCTCAAATTTTCCATCTGGGTGCTAATACAATAGACTTAAATACTCCAACTTTATCTGGTAGGTATTTGGGCTATACTGCAGAAGCAGAATAGACCCGCACCCAAAATTTGGTTTGCATGTTATACTCATGATGCCACACACAGAAGAGTATATGAAAAGGTTTAGTACTTATAAACGATCTTTCTGAGAAGATCGGAGCAGGCTTCCCAAACAGGCTCATAATTCCTTGAGAGAATGAAAAGAGACTCTGGACTCTGGGAAACAAACTGAGGGTTACAGAAGCGGGGGGGAAGGGGGACGGGGTAGCCGGGTGATGGGTATGAAGGAGGGCATATGTTGTGATGAGCACTGGGCGTTATACACAACTAATGAATCGTTGAGCATTACATCAAAAACTAATGATGTACTATATGCTGGCTAACTGAACATAATAAAAAAATATTTAAGTAAAAAAAAAATGAAAATGAGACTTGGTTAGGGTTTTTACTGAGTTAGGGAGTGAGGCCAGTATAAGTGTTCCCAAATGAGGGCAGAGGCTTATTTGGCTTAAATCTCCTGCTGTGGCCAAGAGTGAGTGCTTTCCTATTATCTTGCCTAGATGTGGGTCAGGACTGGAAGAGGGAAGAGAGAAGCTGTCAGCAGTTAAATGTTAAATTATGGAGACAGATTCTTTATTATAATTTATTCCTGGTATTCACTGATTACTAGATATGCCATGTTTCACTTAATTGAATTTGAACTTGTTTAAGTCATTATGATGTTCTATGAAGCCTGCAGCCTGAAGTGTGTAAAGTAGGTAAAAGTTCCATTGAATGCTTTGTTCAAGAGCCCAGCATTAGGTATTTCACTGAGAAGTGAAATGAGTGTCTTGTATATGATCAGTAATGTCTGAAACTCCAAAAGAGATAGGATGTCTTTCTGAGATCTTGTATTATGGCTTTAGTATATGCAGATGCATGTGTGCCCTTGATTTATATTTGGAGTGTCTGCAAGGCAAGAGGTTCCCAGAATCTTTACCACAAAGGGGGAAACCTTAGACAAGGATTTGTTTTGCTGCTTTTGGCTAGACCCACACCCAGACTATTTGCAATGTCCCATATGCATAAAGATATGCATATGTGTTCTATTATTGTTCAGGACATTCAGTGCTAAGATGACTGCATGAAATGTGGTCATTTGTGCTGGCCTAGGGTCCCATCCTTTATCAGGGACATGCTAGGAATGAAAAGCAGCAACTCTCTACTCACTTCTATCACATGCAATGATGTTGCACCGTAAATGCATGAACTCCCCTTGTTATTCATTTACTAAATTGCAAAGAGTCACCTGACTGGGCAAGGAATCCTCTGGCAATAGGGTGATTGGAAAAGGACTGAATAGAGGGAAAACCATCCCCTCCTGCAGGTGGGATATGGTAGAGGGCTCAGATTTGTCTCCCATCACATAGTAAGGAGGCTTTGGTAGCCATGCTGAGCTTATAGTGAGCTGCTTCCATGACCTAACCTGTAATAGGCAGCTATGTATAGATAGTCAAAGGCTGACGGTCTATGAGAATTTCTATCTCCAAGACAGTCCAGTATATGGACTATGATTGCCACTCTAATGGCACATAGCATGAGACAAAGATGGACAGTTTCTTGCATCAGAAAACCATGGGCAAATTATGGCCTCAATGAGAGATTATAGGAGGCATGTGAGGCTGTTGCTAAAGCCTCTAGAATGAAGGATTATCTAGGACTCCTTCAAGCACTATCAGAAGTGCCTGTTGTATTTCAGCTGGGACAGATCCTAGAGCCTTTTGTTGGACAGTCCCATTGAAAGTTGCGTTCATTTATCAGGTACAGTATAGATGATTTAAGTAAAACATAATTGTGGAATATTTGGCCTCCAGATCCCAAAAAGGCCTAAAAGATATTGTGGGTATTGAAAGGGTCGACAGCTGTTTCTTTATGGTGTCAGTTTACCAAATAATTTTCAGGAACTTAACTAATATAACAGAGGCTTACACAATGTGTGAGTCAATGGCTCATCTCCTTTTTTTCTGAGCTTTTTAGTAATGCATGTTCTGAAGGAATGTGTGAAATGAAACTCCTCAGAAAAGGATCTTATCAAGGTAATGTCTTACCTGTGCTCTTGGAGAAATTTGCATGCATTTAACATCTTGCCTGCAAAGGTGTATTTATGTCCCTACAGAAGTTAAGGCATTTTGCAATAGATACTTCTATTAAATCATTATGTTGTATACCTTGAACTTCATAGTGTTTTATGTCAATTAAATCTCAATAAAGCTGGGAAGAAAAAGAAGTTAAGACAAATTACAGTTGAAAGCTGTTGAAATAGGCACTGAATAGAACATACTAGCCAAATCTATAATAGCAAAACATTTATCAACTGCTGATAATTGGTAAAATTGGATGGAATCAATAATTTCAAATTTCAGAAACATTGGGTAGCGGGGTTTAATGAGGCCCACAGTATCAAGGTTGTGGTAATCTACTATGAGATGGTACTTTTTTTTTTTTTGTAGGTTTAAGAGCAGGCCAAATTGGACTATTGAATGGAGAAGATGTGAGGATAATCATGCTTCCTCAAAAAGTTTTGTATAATGAGTTTCAATCCTTGAAGGCTTTGATTTAATTTACATTTGGTCCTATTATTTTAACTAGGGGAGAGAAGACATATTTATGGGGTCCCATTTTGCCAAACCAATTTTTAAGTGACAAAGATTCTATTTAATTTTATCACTTATTGGATCAGAGAGTCCATGTCTACTATAGGGATTCTATAACCACGGAAAATTTAGGCCACATAATAGTTCTGATGTAAAGGTGTACCTTTTTGTCCTCCATTGTACATCTTGCAATTCCTTTAAGGGTATGGGGGGCACCCTATTTAAATGTAGTGAAACCCCTGGATATAATATAATTTCACCCCACTTTTAATTAAAGCCATGAGATTTGCCAATTGGTGCCTTTGGCAGGTGCGCATAATCCATGTTGTCATGTCATAGAGGTGCAAAAGCCAATCAGCACCCTATCTTTTTGCAATATAAATTATTTTAGTAAATTTTGGATTTTGATTGGGTCAAATTGTGGACATCAGTTTCAGTTGTTTGTTTCCTCCCCTATTAACCAGGTTTATTTCTTTCTCCGCACCTCCCCCCACCTTTATTGTGTCATTACTAGATCGATTTTATGGTGGAGGAGGTCCTGTCTAGCCTGTTTATAAGTTACTTCCAGAGGGCCTCAAATCAGTATTGTCAGGGTTAGAAGAGTCCCCCACGTCAAGGGTTTCTTCACAGGGTTTAAAGACCCGGGGACAAAGTACAGTTTGAATTAACTCCTTTTCTGGTACCACAGGGGTGTTATGGTTGTTTTCCCCTATAACCTTTGGGATTCATCTTTTGTGGAGATAGAGGCATGGGCAGCAGCAATAGCAAAGGCAATCTATAGGGTCCTAATAAGCCATCTACCTTTAGGGTCATAGACCTCAACAATTCAAATCTTCAAAAGGTAACCAATGTTCAAATAGTGTCTACTCTTCCTCCACGTGAGTAATCACCCAATGGGCCTGTATATAGCACAGGATATAGTCTTTCTCATGAATGCTCTACAACATGAGGCCAATACTTGGTTGAGATACATAAGCAGTTGATCACAGATTAAGAGTCTATCTCCTGATCCTAATGTCAGCCGTAGCTTACAATGGAATAAAGACACATGATACAATCTAAGACACACTTATAAATAGAGGCTGAGACACACGATACAGAGCCACCTTTATGTGGGTCCCAATCCTATACCTCTGTCCTTAAATGCCAACTAATAATTGAACTGACTTAGTTTGGTTAAATCTGTGATAGAGTGCCTGAGTCAGTTTGATCCGCTATAGAAGAATACTATAAACGGGGTAGCTTAAAAAGCAAACATTTCTCACAGTTTGGAACACTGAAGTCTGAGATCAGAATGCCAGCATGGTTGGGCTCTTTGTGAGACTTCTACCTGGTTATGTTTTCACGTGGCCTTCCTTCATGCATGCATAGCGAGATCTTCTGTCTCTTCCTCTTTTTATGAGGGTATTAAATCCATCATAAGGGCCCCACCCTTGTGACCTAGTCCAATCCTGATTATCTCCCAAGGTCCTACCTCCAAATACAATCACACTGGAGATTGGAGTTTCAACATGTGGATTTTGTGGGTCACAAACATGCAATTCATAGTACAGAGCCATAAGAGAACCCAGCAACTGTAGCATAGAGCAACTTAGTTCAAAGTGCAAGCTGGCAGGCAGACAGTAGATCAAAATGTATGCACACCACCAGGCAGCAAAGCCAGTAAGCAAACCAGAGCAGAAGAACAAAGACTCCTGGTGGTGATTGACATCCTACTCATAGCGCTAGTGCTTGTGTCCACCCATAAGAAGCCGTACAGACCCCAGCCAAAAAGGTGGTTCTAATGTCAAGACTGATGATATCTATCTGAGGAAGAGTAGGTGAAAATATTTACTACCTATCAAATGAGGCTTTCTGGGGACAGCAAGTCAGAGTTCCCAAGATCAAAAAATGGCTTCAGAAAGTGAGGAAAGGGCTTGTTTGAGGTTTTAATGTGATCAGTCCTTGGGGTCAGGCTAAGGGTTCCTACACTTAGGCAGATATTTCAAAGGTTTGAATCCCCATCTAACACCAAAAGAAGGAATCCCAGACTTTCTTATTAGTCTGATCATTTGTGTGGCTGAGGGGAAGAGGGAAGGATACAACTTAAAAGCACTCAAAATCAAATAAAATATGGAATACTTTCTTAAGTAAGACATCTTCCCACTTACTTAATTATAAGATGCTTTGTGGGATTCTCTTTGCATTCATCCTTCTTGGAACTTGTTGGGCCTCTATATAGACACATTCATGTCTTTTATCACATATGGGAAGTTTTTGACTATTATTTGCTCAAATATATTTCCCCCTGTTCTCAGTCTCCTCTCCTCTGGGACCCCATATATTCATATGTTTTTATACTTGATGGTATCCCATAGTCTCTTAGACTCTTCATTTTTCTTCATCCTCCTTTCTTCTCTTCAGAGAAGATAATTTAAATGAAGTTATAATCCAGTTTGTTCATTTTTTATTGTTTACTCAAATCTGCTATTTAAAAACCTGTCATGAATTTCTCATTTCAGTTATTGTACTTTTTAGCTCCAGAATTTCTGTTTGGTTCTTTTTTTATAATTTCGATCCCTTGGTTAGTATTTTTTGGGATGTCATTCTTCTGATTTCCTTTAGCTCTTGATCCATGACTTCCTTTAGATCTTAGAGCATACTTAAAGTACTTGATGCAAAGTCTTTGTCTAGTAAAACCTATTGTCTGTGCTTCCTCAGGAACAGTTTTTGTTAATTTTTCCTATAAATTGGCCATACTTTCCTGTTCATATGCATGCATAATTTTTTGCTGAAAACAGCATTTTAAATATTATAATATTCTAACCCTGCAAATCAGATTATTCCTTCTCAGTGTTCTTTTTTGTTGCTTGTTGTGATTGTAGTAGCTTGTTTAGTGACTTTTCTAAACTATTTTGTAGTCTGTAGTCATTGTAATGTTTTGACCCTCAAGTCTCTGTTTCTTTAGCTTGTGGTCAGCTAGTGTTTTGAAATAGATTTTCTTGAATGCTTGGAACCAAAATTTAGTTTTAAAAAAAAGTAAAAAAAAAAAAAATCTCTTCTAGTCTTTGCAGATTTGTTCTGTGTTGGAATATCTTTCAATGCTTAGGCCATTTACAAGTCAACCTTAGCCTTCACTTCCTGCTTGTGCTGAACCAAGAGATCTGCCAAAAGTAGGAGTCTTAAGGGTATAATTTTTGAATGTTCATTATTGCTTGATTTTCTTCTGCTTGTCTCATGTTTTTCACCTCTTTGTCTAACTGACCTGCTTTATATTTCAACTCCTTGTGTAAAAAAAAAAAATTTTTTAAACAAAAAAAAGACTATCGCATTTAAATTCACAAAAGATTTTTTTTGTTCTATTCGTTATTTTTTTCCTTTCTCATAACACTTTGCTCTTCTTTATGATAATTTTATTTATTATTTCTTTAAGGTATCACTCTACTGCTTATATTTTCTCTTTATTTCCTTTTTTCCTCTTTGCTTGTTGGCCCTGAGGGTTATTTTGTATTCATGAAAGTCTATTAAGGACAAATATTTTATTTTTTAAGAATTAATATTTAATTTATTAATGCTATTATTTCAATTTCTTTGTTTTAAATACATTTTATAAATCAATATTAAATTTAGAAGTCTTTGAACAACATATGTTCAATTTCAAAGGAAGTTAATTGTAAACTTTAAATTGCATTTATACATGTCATATTTTTAATTTCTCCTTCTAAATTACTTCAATTGTCTGATTAAAACAAAACCTTCCTGTGCATTTAAATGATTTATAAATCTAATAAAGTAAACTTATGAATATGATTAATCCAACGTTCTCTCAGAGTTTAACAGAGTATATGCTTAATAAGATTACATCTCTAAATCAAAAAACTAAATCAATTATTTAATAGTAATTAGAAGACTGTCACTGTAATAGGCCAAACTCTCTTAAAGATTGTAAGTGTATAAAATACCATAAATGTAGGTACAAATCCAAGTGGCCTAGGAAACTCATTCCTTTTTTCCTTTATATACTTTGTCGAATATAAAGCTCAGCAGATTGAAAGCAGCACAATAGAAAAACACAAAGTTCTCCAGATGCTCCACCTTCCCAACAAGGACATTTACCCCCTCAGGAAGCTCCTATTGTTAGTCAATGAGGTGATCCCTACCTTTTTCTAGCCCCCTCATGATTATGCACAGAAAGATAGAAATGGGCCCCTCTACTGCCTCTCTTACATACTGTCTTTCTCTCATGGACCTACACAAGCTTTTCTGTGGAATAATGAGAATTCAAAAAATTATATGCACGGTACTACAGAGTTCTGTGCCTGCAAGCTACTCCAATAAACCTTGTTGGCTTTAATAATAATGTCAACACACAATTGCTCTACTAACGGAAATACATACTTACCATGATGTTATTTATGAGGAAGACTGTTCTTCCAGTTTATTGAAATAACTTACTATTTTATAGTTTTGTTTTGAGCTTCAAAATTTCAACAGCACTTGGTCTTGGATATTATAAAATAAGCATCCCTGCATTTATTAGGAAATTTTACATTCACATACACCAAATTCTATGGTCAGTACCTATTAAACTTTCGTAGGGATAATGAAAGCATATTCTTGTCATAAGGAAAATTATGGTTAAGGTAGACTATAAACATTAAGGAGGTCAATGTCTTCTAAGGAGGAGAATGTAATTTGAGTTGTGGTAATAATATCAGATTATTCTATATTTCTGGTAACCTTGAAGAGAGGGAGGGTAGAGGATGCTCAAAACGGTGGAAATACTGGAAGAAAAAATAAGTTGGTAGTAACATATTTGTAAATGTTTTTAGATCTAACTCATTTAAAAACATTGCAACTATAGCAATGTGGAGAGAACTTTGTGAAATTTAAAATAATAGGTTTATTATAGCAAGTCCTTCCGTATTAATAGTAATTAACCATCTGCAGCTTTCATATCACAAGCAGAAACTCATGATAATTCCCTGTTCACTAAGGCATGCAAAAGCTATTATTTACTCATTAGCACATTAGTTTAGTATTGTTCCTTTAATTACCAAATTTTGAGATATAAAGTAATACAAGTTTTCTTTCAATTTAACTTACAAAATACAGAATATGTATTGGCTCATATGCTGCCGATGAATATATATCCCCTGATTGATTATTTTAAAATTTTATGTCTAGAGAGAATTAAATGTTGACTACTTACGTTTCCCTGCTAGGAGAAAATAGATTTTCCATCAATGCTTGGGTGACATCAGACACTCCAGAATACAAATAAAAATACATTTATTTCATATCTGAGGTGTCTGGCACAGATATTTCTGAAAGGCAGAAGGCATGTAAAATGTAAAAACTCCTAGAAAAGTGCTAAACACTGTAATCCAACCTGTCATAACTGTATTGCTGTTTAAAGATATTGCCTGAAAAGAACATTTAGAAAACTCTCGGGCTGGTAAATCAAAATGCTTCACTTTTCTCAGTAGCCAATCAAACCAATATAGTTTCACTCCTAAATATAGTGCTGTGTACATAGAAGTGGGGGTGTGGGAGCTGAATTTTTCCGATTTTTATTTATTTTTACTTCTTCCTTTAGAAAATTTACTTTTCTATTAGATAAAAAGAATAGGGAAGACATGTTTAAGGATGTCACCCAGCTCAATTTAAAAATTCATAGCTATTTAAAAAAAAAACTACACAATTTGTAGGGCCCAGTACAATATAAAAATGCAGGACCCCTTCTTCAAAGTGATTAAGAATTTCAAGGTGGCATCAATCCAATTGCAGGGTCTTCCTTAGCTTGGAGACCATTGTGAATGCACAAGTCACCTGCCCTATTTGTATACAAATAGAATTTTATGGATTATGCAGTTTAATATTCTCAATTTACAAATGAGAAAGCATAAACTCAGAGAAGTTAATGGCTAACCCATGATTACAGAAGATATAAAGATATGAAATGCCCTAGGTTCCAACCTTCAAAATAAATCTGGTATTGCTTTTTCTTAAAATACCTGTGAACACATCTCAACTGTTAAATAAATTTTATAAGTAGAGACAGAATAGGAAACAAAACCAAAGTGTTTTCAAAGATTATTGATATCTAAAACATATAATAACATTGTTAGCTATTCACCTAATGGATAGTATGGTAGTTGGACAACATCATGAATGTGCTTAATGCCAATGAAATGTAAACTCAAAAATGGTTAAAATGATAAATTTTATGTTCTGTAAATTTTGCCACAATTTAAAAAAAAAGTCCGTGTAGTTAAACTTATGTGTCAACCTGAGTAGGCTCAGGAATGCCTGGATAACTGGTAAAACATTTTTCTGGTTGTGTCTGTGGGGGTGTTTTTGAAAGATAGCATTTGAATTGGTAGACTGAGTAAAGAAGACTGCCTTCACCAATGCAGGTGGGCATCGATCAATCTGTTGGTCTGAATAAAACAAAATGGTGGAGGAAGGTCACATTTGCTCTCCTGAGCTGAAATACTGATTCTCTCCCGCCCTTAAGCATTGGTACTCCTGCTTCTCAGGCCTTCAGACTCCGACTAGGATTTATACCATTGACTGCCCTGGTTCTCAGACCTTTGAGTGTGGGCTAAAATACACCACCAGTTTCCTGGATCTCTGGCTTGAGGATGGCAGTTTGTGAAACCTCCATAATCATGTGAGCCAATCCTTCATAAAAACTCTCTTTCTTTATCTCTCTATATATCCTATTGGTTCTGGGTTTTTTTGTTTTTTGTTTTTTTTGTTTTTTTGAGAATCTTCTGAGATTTATTTAGGATAATAATGATGATGATGATGATTTCAACTTTCAAGACCATTTAACCCTCCATTTTAGTCTTAAAAGACTCTCTATCACGTCCTCATTTCTGTTTGGTGGTCATAACAAGTAAAGCATACTTACCTAAACTATATGAACTTTCCTATCTCCATGTCTTTGCTTGATCTGTTTTTCAGACTGAAATACTTCTCCTTTCCGCATACCCTCTTTATTCCTGACTCAGGAAGCCAACTTTTTCCCCCTCTTTACAAATACACATACTCTCTTATTTCAGCTTTTGAAGTCCAGCTTATGCATCAAAAACCAAGCTAAAGGCAATTTCCAAGAAGTGTTCCTTATGTTCAACAATAAATATTCAATTTCTTCATAATTTCATTGTTTTTCTCTTAGTCTGCAATGAATTACAATTAGTTATATACATATCTGTCTCATTACCTCAAATTGCCTTGAAGTCAGAAAACTCAGCAAATATTTTATAATACTATTTGCCTTTGATTCACCATAATAAACAAGATTTTTTTAAAAGCACTCTCACCTTGCCTTACCTTCTAAAACTTAAATGATAAACTGTACTTCTCATGAACTTACAGAGCTTTAACTCATATGAACATACAAATCATCTATTTATTTAATATCTGAAAACATCAAAATTTCACATATACTTTCTAAAGTTACAGAATAAGAGAAAACAAAGTTATCAAGTCTTTTCTCCTACCCATGTGTATGCACTATGAATACCACACTTTTCTATGGGTGTTAGATTTCGATCAGAATATTGGTTAAGTGCTAGAGATAGATTGAAGTTTTCTTTAACTAGCTTCAACTTAGAATTAGTTTTAATAACTTTTCTATGAACTTGAGTGCAAAATTCAGAGAGGCATTGTTCCAATGCATCCTTTTGCAAACAGATGTTACTTTATGCTTGTAATCCCACTACACAAATGAGCATAGCATTATTACAACATGCCAGCCTGGTCTTTCCTTTTAATTCTTTTGGAAAATTGGGTATGTTCTATTAAGCCTGAAGAAAAAACTGTATAACTCCCCCTGAACTAATTCCATAATAATAAAATTCCTACTTGATTACATTCCAATTGAGATCTATTTCACTAAGACCATAAATACTAAGCTTAAAAGACCAAGTTAAAATAGTTTTCTCATTAAACCAGATACAATATTGACTGATAAAAAAAAAGAAAAAAGAAAACGACATCAAGGCCTCTTAGTCCTACATTGGTAAGATTTTGAAGAAATATAGGTGTCCTGTTTTAAATGATTTACATTATTTCCTAATTTTAGCAACTGGTGAGTAAGAATTAATTGACTTTTACAAAGTCCTTCAGGAGTATTAATTTAACTTAGTGCAATTCCAAGTTAATGAAGTATGAGCTGTATGCATCTCATTTTTAATTTATATTTAGTCCTTAAAACTAAAATAATTTTAATTAACATTTTTATGGAAATGAAACTTAGCTGCTTTTGACTTACTAAAGTCTGAAACAGATTCCAATCTAATATTAAAAATTAGTCATTCTCACAGGGAAGAAATATAGATTTAATCTAGGATTTGGGAAATTAAAATAATTTAGAATTAAAAACTCTTGATGTGTGTATATTTAAATAGCTTTATTTTGTGATTATTATACATATAAATACATGCTTATTTCTATAAGAATAATATTATACCCAAAAATATAAAGTGAAGGAAAAAATTAACCCCAAATATTCCACTTTTAGAAAATATTTTTTGTACTTAAACATTATTATGTCCTTTGAGTATGATGTGTATATGTGTACTAGAATTTCTAAGGACTGAAAAAGGTCAAAAATCTCCTATTACAATTGGAAAGCTGTCCATTTGCAGCTGTAATTGAGTTGAAATTTGAATTAAAAATGGTAATGGTTTGTATTTTCAAGTATTAAAATCATGACTAGCATATCTTTATTGTGATAGGCAGTGTGGAGTACTGGTCAAGATTATAGCCAATACATCTCAGATCTTTATGTTAAAGAGGAACTTTTAAATTTTTTAAAAGACTTTTTTAAAGATTTTATTTATTTATTTGACAGAGAGAGAGAGAGAGCACAAGGAGGGGCAGACGGAGAGGAAAACCAGACTCCCCGCTGAGCGGGGAGCCTGATGCGGGACTCAATCCCAGCACCCCGGGATCATGACCTGAGCTGAAGGCAGACACTTAACTGACTGAGCCAGGCACCCCTAAAATATTTTTTTAAAGTAATCTCTATGCCCAATATGGGCTTAAACTCAAGACCTCAAGATCAAGAGTTGCATGCTCTATCAAGTGAACCACCTGGGCACCCCGAACTTTCAATTTTTTAAATTCCTTTCATTTTTAATTGTTTATTGAGGTAGAGTTGACAATGTTACTAGTTTCAGGTGTACAACATAGTGATTCTACACCTCTATACATTATACCATGCTCACCACAAGTGTAGCTACCATCTGTTACTATACAACACTATTGTAATACCACTGACTAGTCCCTATAATGCACCTTTTATTCCCATGACTTATTCATTCCATAACCGAAAGACAATATCTCCTACTCCCCTTCACCCAGTTTGCTCATCCCACCCCACTCCTCCCCACTAGAAACCATCAGTTAGTTCTTTGTATTTATGGGTCTGTTTCTGTTTTTTGTTTGCTTGTTTATTTGTTTTATTTTCTTTTTTAGATTCCACATATAAGTGAAATCATATGATGTTTGTCTTTCTCTATCAGACTTATCTCACTTAGCATATTACTCCCTAGGCCCACCCATGTTGTCACAAACAGCAAGATCTCAATCTTTTTTTATGGCTAAATAATATCCCATTGTGTGTGTGTGTGTGTGTGTGTGCGCGCGCGCACGTGCGTGCGTGTACGTGGGTTTTCTTTATCCATTCATCAATCAATGAACACTTGGGTTTCTTCCATATCTGGGCTATTGTAAATAACGCTGCGATAAACATAGTGCATATATCATTTCAAATTAGGATTTTCATTTTCTTTGGATAAATTAGTACTGGAATTATTGGATCATATGATAATTCTATTTTTAATTTTTTGAGGAACCTCCATACCGTTTTTCATAGTGGCTACACTAATTTACATTCCCATCAACAGTGCACAAGGGTTCTTTTTTCTCCACATTCTCACCAACGCTTGTTATCTATTGTCTTTTTGATTCTAGCCATTCTGAGCTGCGTAAGGTAAAATCTCATTGTGGTTTTGTTTTGTATTTCTCTGATGATGAGTGATGTTGACCATTTTTTCATGTGTCTGTTGGCCGTCTGTATGTCTTCTTTGGAGAAATGTTTGTTTATGTCTTCTGCCCATTTTTAACTGGATTATTTATTTTGGTATTAAGAAGTAAAAATTCTTCATATATTTTTGATATAGACTCTTATCAGATATGTCATTTGCATATATCTTCTCCCATGCAGTAGGTTGTCTCTGTTTCATTAATGATTTCCTTTCTTGTTCACAAGTTCTTTGGGGTGCCTGGGTAGCTCATTCTGTTGGTTAAGCATCTGACTCTATCTCAGCTCAGGTCTTGATCTCAAGGTCATGAATTTGGGCCCCATATTGGGCTTTCTGCTGGGTACGGAGCTACTTTAAAAAAATTTTTTTTTTTTAATTTTGGTATATTCTCAATAGTTTATTTTTGCTTTTGTTCCCCTTCTGAGGAGATATATCTAGAAAAACGTTGCTAAGGCCAATGTCAAAGACATTACTGCCTACATTTTTTTCCTAGGGGTTTTATAGCTTTAGGTCTCACATTATGTTTTCAATCCATTCTGAGTTTATTTTTGTGTATGATGTAAGCAAATGGTCTAGTTTCATTCTTTTGCATAGCTGTCTAGTTTTCCCAGCACTGTTTAATGGAGAGACTTTCTTTCCTCCATTGTAAATTCTTGCCTCCCTTGTCATAGATTAATTGACCAAATAAGCGTGGGTTTATCTCTGGGCTCTCTATTTTGTTCCATTGAAAAGAAAAACATTTGAGCAAACAATTTAGTAACTACTGGATAGCCATTTGGAAAAACAAATTTTGATCCACATATTATATACCAAGAATTTCACATAAAGCCAAAAAAAGTAAAATAAATAAATATATAAAATCATACAATTATTAAAAGAAAATATGGACAGCTTCCTTTAAAACCTGAAAGTAGATACGGTCTCTCTAGGCCTCAACGGCCAGAAGCCATTAAGAGAAAAATAAAATTAATTTGACTAGCTAAAATCAAAATTTCTATTTTGCCAAAAGCATGAAATATTAATATATCAAAAGATATATGACTAACCTGGTGACAATGTTTGCTAGTTTTCTCATAGACAAAGAGCTAGAAATGCAGAACAAAATAGCCCAACACAAAAATACATAACTGACATTTTCAGAAATTCATTGAAAGAAATACAAATGAGAGTAAATATGTGGGAAGTTGCTCAAACTCAGTCATAATATGAGAAATACAAATTAAAAGTACTAAAATAACATTTCTCAACTATTCAATTGAGAAAAACCCAAACATAAAGAAATCCCTTAAATAGAAAAGAATTCCCCAAATGGATAAAGCTAACTATGCATCAAATTAGAAACTAAACCAGAGAAAGTATTCTTTGCAAATAAGGCAGTATAATAATTATTTATATTTAGTAAGATATATTGTAAAGACAAATTCTTCAAAAAGTTTTTAATATTTAAATTTCTAGTAAATTTTAGTTTATTGATATGCAGGAATTGATAAGTTTTATACAGTAGCGGAGAATAAATAAGTTAATACTATCAATATTTTCAAAAGATAAAAAATAAAATTAGAGGGGCGCCTGGGTAGCACAGTGGTTAAAGCGACTGCCTTCAGCTCAGGGCGTGATCCTAGCGTTCCAGGATCTAGTCCCACATCGGGCTCCTTGGCTGGGAGCCTGCTTCTTCCTCTCCCTCTCCCCTGCTGTGTTCCCTCTCTCGCTGGCTGTCTCTCTGTCACATAAATAAATAAAATCTTTAAAAAAAAATTAGAAAATTAAAGTAGTTATGCTGTATGCTGGAAATATTATAAACTTATGATACATATGTTTTCGTTCTCTGAACTTTGAAACCACATTACATTGCAATTAGTACCCCAAAAGACACATTTTGCACTTCAAAACCATTTATAGCTAGAAATAGGTAGGTTTTGGTAAGGAAAAGAATAGGAGATTGGGATATCTTATTGTGACAGAAAACAAGGAACCTTTGAAAGGCTATGACAAAAGGACTGGTGTGCCAAGTTCAAAGAACCCGGAGTGAAAACGCTGTGACAATTTGAGCATCAAAAGAACAAGAACTGCAGTTGAAACACTTTAAATCTGTGAATATTCAGAAATTTAAAAAGATACTTTGAAAAGAAAAACCAGGAAAATACCTTTCTCACCACCCAAGATGGTATATAATGAAATTTTTACTTTGAAAAAAGGAAAAGGGAAAAAATAATTAATATAGTCTGCCTTTGCAGTAGAAATTAGGCTTCATAGCAACCAATATTCTAGACTATTAAGGGAAAACAGACATAGAAAAATAGCTAGCTAATAAATGTGCAAGAAACAGTAAAATTAGGAAATCATCAATATACATCTCTAACAAAAGGATTCATCCATTCAAGTTTTATGAATAGGAACTAAAATCATTAGGAGAATGGTTCATGTGGAACTGGGTGCTCATGTGAAAAACTTAACAACAAAGGAAGGATTATGTGGACCCTACCTGAAATCACTGGTTAATCCTTAGTATTATCGATGGTAAAACAATGAGATAGGATGAATATCCACATGTATATTATACAATGTGAACTATACAACATCATTAGTTATTTAATGTTATCAAAATAATTTTACTTGAATTTTACCAACTCTTAGATAAAATTTCCTACTTCAAGAAATAGTAGGATTTTAGAGGATAAGCTAAATGACCCCAGGAGGAAAGTATCACATAAATAAAATTGGGACATTCTATAAGGCTGGTCTCCATAGCAAATAGGGCCATTAATAAAGAACTTCTATAAACCAAAAGAGACCTAAAGGATATATCAACCAGGCACAATGTACGCTGCTGAACTGGCTAAATGTACTATACGGGACATTTTGGAGATAACCAGAAAAATGAACTA